>NC_091511.1:5855790-6205855 GCF_947461875.1 Haliaeetus albicilla
CCAGTCCCCCCCCAGTCCCCGTCAGTCCCCCTCCAGTCCATCCCAGTCCATCCCAGTCCCCCCCCAGTCCCCCCCAGTCCATCCCAGTCCCCGTCCAGTTCCCCCCAGTCACCCCCCCAGTCTGCCCCCAGTCCCCCTCCAGTCCATCCCAGTCCCCCCCAGTCCCCCCCGTCCATCCCAGTCCCCGTCCAGTTCCCCCCAGTCCCCCCCAGTCCCCCTCCAGTCCATCCCAGTCCATCCCAGTCCCCCCCAGTTCCCCCCCAGTCCCCCCTCAGTTCCCCCCAGTCCCCCCCCAGCCCCCCCCAGTCCCTCCCAGTCCCCCCCAGTCCCCCCCCAGTCATCCCAGTCCATCCCAGTCCATCCCAGTCCATCCCAGCGCCACCTGCGGGACGGATCCGGCGGTGCCCGCGTCCGCGCGTCTCCCCGCAGCCAAGCCCCGCCCCCCGGCTCCGCCCCCCCACGTCACCCCCAAACGAGAAGGGGCGGGGCCATTTCACGACCCGCCCCCTCCCCGCCCTCTTAAAAGGGCAACGGCGTCGGGGGTTGTTTCCCTTTAAGGCGTCCCGACACGGAGAAAGAAGGGGAGGGGCTTGTCGGATAGGGGGCGTGGTCTGTTGGAAGGGCGGGGCAACGCAGGCCCCGCCCCAAAGGGGGCTGGACGGTCTGAACGCCCCAGAAGTGCTCAGGGACCCACAGATGCCCCGGGGACCCCAAATACCCCCGGGGACCCCAAATACCCCCGGGGACCCCCTAATTGCCCCATAGGGACCCCCCAAGTACCCCCTAGGGTCCCCAAATACCCCATAGGGACCCCAAATATCCCCCCTGGGACCCCTAACTGCCCCATAGGGACCCCCCAAGTGCCCCATAGAGACCCCAAATCCCCCCCTGGGGACCCCAAGTGCCCCCCAGGGACCCCACATACCCCACAGGGACCCCCTAATTGCCCCATAGGGACCCCAAATCCCCATAGGGACCCCCAAATGCCCCCACAAGGACCCCCCAACTACCCCATAGGGACCCCCCAAGTGCCCCATAGGGACCCCCCAAGTGCCCCATAGAGACCCCAAATCCCCCCTGGGGACCCCCAAGTGCCCCCCCAGGGACCCCCAAATACCCCATAGGGACCCCAAATATCCCCCCTAGGACCCCTAACTGCCCCATAGGGACCCCAAATACCCCCCCTGGGACCCCTAACTGCCCCATAGGGACCCCCAAATCCCCCTGGGGACCCCAACTACCCCATAGGGACCCCCCAAGTGCCCCATAGAGACCCCAAATCCCCCCCTGGGGGACCCCCAAGTGCCCCCCAGGGACCCCACATACCCCACAGGGACCCCCTAATTGCCCCCCAGGGACCCCAAATACCCCCCCGGGACCCCTAATTGCCCTATAGAGACCCCCCAAGTACCCCATAGGGACCCCAAATACCCCATAGGGACCCCAAATACCCCCCCCTGGGACCCCTAACTGCCCCATAGGGACCCCCAAATCCCCCCTGGGGACCCCAACTACCCCATAGGGACCCCCCAAGTGCCCCATAGGGACCCCAAATCCCCCCCTGGGGACCCCCAAGTGCCCCCCCAGGGACCCCAAATACCCCATAGGGACCCCTAACTGCCCCATAGGGACCCCAAATACCCCCCCCGGGACCCCTAACTGCCCCATAGGGACCCCCCAAGTACCCCCTAGGACCCCAAATCCCCCCTAGGGACCCCAAAATCTCCCCTGGGGACCCCCAAGTGCCCCCAGGGACCCCAACTACCCCATAGGGACCCCCCAAGTGCCCTATAGGGACCCCAACTACCCCCTAGGGACCCCCCCAAATACCCCATAGCCCCCCCCCAAGTCCCCCCATGGGGCAAGGGGATGGCGTGGGACCCCCCCGGGGGTCCCTTGAGGACAACGTGGGGTTTGGGGGTTTTTTGTTGGTTTTTTTGTTGTTTTTTTTTTGTTTTATTGGGGTTTTTTTTGGGGGGGGGGTGTCCCCCCCGGCCGATGACGTCAGAGCATCATCCCAACCGCCTGGGACGCTGACTCAGCGGGAAGACGCTGACTTTGGGGGGGGGGTGGGGGGGGGGCACATCCTGCCCCTCCCCCCACCCCCCCCCCTCCTTTTGGGGGGGGGGACACCCCCCCCCCAAACGCCCCCTGGTGGATTCCTCCTCTCCATTTCCCCCCCCTCCCCTTGCAAAATTAGGCTCCCCCCTTCCAAAAAAAAAAAAAAAAAAAAAAAAATTAAAAAAAAAAAAAAAAAATAGATCCGCCCCCCCCCCGCCCCCCCGGTCCCTTCCCCCGCCACCGCCCGGCCCCAGCCCAGACCAGCCCCGACCATGGCCCCGGCCCTTCTGCTGGGGCTTCTCCTGGGGGTCCTGCCCCCCCCCGCCGCCCCCCAAAACCGCTTCAGCGCCGAGGTGAGACCCCCCCCGCACCCCCCACCCCCCCCCCTTTTATTTTATTTTTTTTTAATAGCGACCCAAGCACCCGCCTTGCCCCCCCCCCCCAATTAGGGAACCTCAAGCATGTCCCCCCCCCCCAAAAAAAAAAATCCTTGGGGCACCCAAGAGTTTGGGGTGCTGCCCCCCCCCCCCCCCCAAATTTCCATCCTAAAATCAGCGATCGTCCCCCCCCCCCCCTCCATGGGGACCCAGGCATCCGGACGGACCCAGGGTGCGGGAAAAAAATTGGGGGGGGGGGAAGGAGGGGGGGGACACCCCCTCCATGGGGGTCCCCAGGTGTCTGGGGGTCCCCTCTGTGGGGAGCCAAGGGAATTTGGGGGGTGTCGTGTCCCCCCCCCTCCTCCATCCAGGGTATTTGGGGGGGTCCTCGCTCCCCGAAAGGCTTGGGGGGAGGAACAGAAAGTCGGGGGGGGGGCACCCAAAAGGCTTGGGGGGGCACAACAGTCTTGGGGGGGCACCCAAAATCTTGGGGGCACCCAACAGTCTTGGAGGGGGATCCAAAAGATTTGGGGGGGGGACCCAAAACTCTTGGAGCGACCCCAAAGACTTGGGGGGACTCGTAAGACTTGGGGGGGGGGCACCCAAAAGTTTTGGGGGGGACTCAAAAGTCTTGGGGGGGCACCCAAAAATCTTGGGGGGGCACCCAAGAGTCTTGGAGGGACCCAAAAATCTTGGGGGGGCACCCAAAAGTCTTGGGGGGGCACCCAACAGTCTTGGGGGGCACCCAACAGTCTTGGGGGGACCCAAATGTCTTGGGGGGGGACCCAAACG
Source organism: Haliaeetus albicilla (assembly GCF_947461875.1). Classification (NCBI taxonomy): domain Eukaryota; kingdom Metazoa; phylum Chordata; class Aves; order Accipitriformes; family Accipitridae; genus Haliaeetus; species Haliaeetus albicilla. The sequence goes on from NC_091511.1 coordinate 5,859,021, forward strand.
TCTTGGGGGGGCACCCAAAAATCTTGGGGGGGCACCCAAGAGTCTTGGAGGGACCCAAAAGACTTGGGGGGGACTCAAAAGTCTTGGGGGGGGCACCCAAAAGTCTTGGGGGCACCCAACAGTCTTGGGGGGCACCCAAAAGACTTGGGGAGCACCCAAACGTCTTGGGGGGGCACCCAAAAGTCCTGGGGGGGGCACCCAAAAGACTTGGGGGCACCCAACAGTCTTGGGGGGGGGCACCCAAAAGACTTGGGGGCACCCAAAAGTCTTGGGGGGGACCCAAAAGACTTGGGGGGGGGCACCCAAAAGACTTGGGGGCACCCAACAGTCTTGGGGGGGGCACCCAAAAGACTTGGGGGCACCCAAAAGTCTTGGGGGGGACCCAAAAGACTTGGGGGGGGGCACCCAAAAGTCTTGGGGGGGGGGTGTCCCCTCCATTAGGACCCATCCAGAGTTGTTGGGGGGGGGATCCCCTCCACCGGCACCCAAATATCTGTCGGGGGGGACACGACACCCCCTTCCATGGCGACTCAAGGGGGTTTTTTTGGGGGGTGTCCCCCCCCCAAAGGGCACCCAGGCATCCGGGGCTGGTATTTTTTTTTTTCCCGCTCCCCTCCCACACTCCTCCGCTGCCAACTTTCCCATTCCTTTGTTCCCGCTCCCCCCCCCCTCGCCCCCCCGCTCCTCCCCGGCCACGTTTCCCCCCTCGCTCCTTCCTCTTCCTCCCCTTTTTTGCCTCTTTCGGCCTTTTTTTAACATCCCCCCCCCCCCCCGCTTTATTTTCCCATTCCTCCCCCCCCCCACCTTCTTCCAGAACTTCCGCTTTTTTTCCATATTCCCCCCCCCCAAAAAAAAAAAAAAAATTAAAACCACGGCGCGGCGTGGGGAAAGAGGGGGGGGGGAGGTGTCCGTCCGTCCGTCCGTCTCATCCGCGTGTCCACCTCGCCGTCCGTCCGTCTGTCCCACCGCCAACCCCTCCATCAAATCCCTCCGGCCGTCCTTCCCCCCCCCCCCAAAATCCAATTTTCCATCCAAAAAATAGGACTGGGACGTACTGGGATGGACTGGGAAGGGGGAATTCTGCCAAAACGCCTTCCCCCCCCCCAAAAAAAATTAAATAATTCCCCCCCCAAGCTCACGAGGGACCCAAACGAAGGACGGGGGAGGCGGGGGGGGGACACACAAAAACACGGGACCCGGGGCGGGGAAAACCCCTCCCGCCAGAAATCACGGGACACGGACGGACAGACGGACGGCGGGGAGGTGGGGGTGTGGAAACGGGGGGGGGGGGGGGTGTGACCACAGGACAGACGGACGCTGGCCCAGAATAGCCCCGCGGGGGCCGGTAATTGCCAGGTGCTAATTTGGACGCGGGGGAGGATTTTTTTTTTTTTTGGGGGGGGGGGGGGGATGCTACCGGCTTTTTTTCCCGCCCCCCCCCAACCCCGCCCAGGCGTGGCTGCAGCAATATGGCTACCTGCCCCCCGGCGACCTGCGGACCCACACGCAACGCTCGCCCCAGTCCCTCTCGGCCGCCCTGGCCGCCATGCAGCGCTTCTACGGCCTCACCGTCACCGGCATCGTCGACGCCGAGACCCTCAGGTGGGGGGCCTGGTGTCGGGGCGGGGGGGGGGGTCGTCGGTCGCCCCCGGCCGCCTCGGTGACGGTTGGGGCAAGGATTGGGTTGTGGGTCACGGGGGGGTTGTCGGTTGGGGGGTTGTCGGTCCGCCGAGCGGCGGCGGCGGTCGGGTTGTGGGTCCTCCAGTCGGCATCGATGACGGCGGTTGGGTCGTAGTTGGGTCGTAGTTGGGTCGTAGGGTCCTCCAGTCGCCGTCGATGACGGCGGTTGGGTCGTAGTTGGGTCGTAGGGTCCTCCAGTCGCCGTCGATGACGGCGGTTGGGTCGTAGTTGGGTCGTAGGGTCCTCCAGTCGCCGTCGATGACGGCAGTTGGGTCGTAGTTGGGTCGTAGTTGGGTCGTAGTTGGGTCGTAGGGTCCTCCAGTCGCCGTCGATGACGGCGGTTGGGTCGTAGTTGGGTCGTAGTTGGGTCGTAGGGTCCTCCAGTCGCCGTCGATGACGGCGGTTGGGTCATAGTTGGGTCGTAGGGTCCTCCAGTCGCCATCGATGACGGCGGTTGGGTCGTAGGTCCTCCATCCACTGTCAATGGCAGTTGGGTCGTAGGTCCTCCATCCGCCATTGATGATGGCAGTTGGGTCGTAGGTCCTCCAGCCACCATTGATGACAGCAGTTGGGTTGTAGGTCCTCCAGTCGCTGTCAATGATGGCAGTTGGGTCATAGTTGGGTTGTAGGTCCTCCAGTCACCGTCGATGATGGCAGTTGGGTCGTAGGTCCTCCATCTGCTGTCAACGGCAGTTGGGTCGTAGGTCCTCCAGGTGCCATCGATGATGGCAGTTGGGTCATAGGTCCTCCAGCCACCATTGATGACGGCAGTTGGGTCGTAGTTGGGTCATAGGTCCTCCAGCCATCGTCAATGATGGCAGTTGGGTTGTAGGTCCTTCAGCCATCATCGATGATGGCAGTTGGGTCATAGGTCCTCCAGCCACAATTGATGGTGGCAGTTGGGTCGTAGTTGGGTTGTAGGTCCTCCAGGTGCCATCGATGATGGCAGTTGGGTTGTAGTTAGGTCATAGGTCCTCCAGCCACCATTGATGATGGCAGTTGGGTCGTAGTTGGGTTGTAGGTCCTCCAGGTGCCATCGATGATGGCAGTTGAGTTGTAGGTCCTCCAGTCACCATCGATGATGGCAGTTGGGTCGTAGGTCCTCCAGCCGCTGTTAGCAATAGCTCATGTCGGGTCGCGGGTCCAAACATCATTGGTCGTTGGCGTGTAGGTCCTCCGACCGCCGCCAAGGCCCTTCGAGGGGGGACACACCCCCATTGACCCTGATGGACACCTCTCCCCCGCCAATCCCACAGGGCCATGCGTCGCCCCCGCTGCGGCGTCCCTGACAAATTCGGGGCGGAAATCAAGGCCAACGTGCGGCGCCGGCGCTACGCCATCCAGGGCTTGAAGTGGGAACACCAAGAGATCACCTTCTGGTAAGGGCGCGGTGGACGCGGGTGGGTGGGGGGGACACCGGGAGAACGTCCTTCGGGTGAGACCGTGGCGGCGGCGGCCCTGACGGCTCTGCGGGGATGGGGCGGGGCTTTCTTCTCCTCCAGCATCCAGAACTACACCCCCAAGGTGGGGGAGGCTGGGACGTTCGGGGCCATCCGTCGGGCTTTCAGCGTTTGGGCGGCCGCCACCCCCGTTGCGATTCCGGGAGGTGCCCTACGGGGACGTGCGGCAGGGCCGGGCACCCCAGGCGGACATCATGATCTTCTTCGCCGAGGGCTTCCACGGGGACAGCACCCCATTCGACGGGGAAGGTGGCTTCCTAGCCCACGCCTACTTCCCCGGCCCCCACATTGGTGGAGACACCCACTTCGATGGTGCTGAGCCCTGGACCGCCCGCAACGATGACCTCAGTGGTGAGTTGGGGGGGGGGGCGCGAGGGGTGGCCTCGACCTGAACGGGGATCGTCCTCGGAGCAGACGGGGCGAGCTGGAGGTGGCCTTGGCCAGGTCACGGGGCAAAGTCTCGACCAGTCGGGGAGGCGCGGATGTCCTCGTCCCAGTTTAGGGTCCTTCTCGGCTCTGGGAGGTGCAAGGACGTGTCCCTGTCCCAGTATGGGGTCCTTTGTGACCCAACGATGGCCATGGGGGCGTCCTCATCCCAGTATAGGGTCTTCCGTGACCCAGCGATGGCCATGGGGGTGTCCTTGTCCAATTTAGGGTCCTTCTTGGGTCCATGAGGTCCAAGGAGGTGTCCCTGTCCCAGTATGGGGTCCTTCATGACCCAACAATGGCCATGGGGGTGTCCTCGTCCCAGTATAGGGTCGTCTGTGACCCAGTGAGGGCCATGGGGGCGTCCTCGTCCCAGTATAGGGTCTTCTGTGACCCAGCGATGGCCATGGGGGTGTCCTCATCCCAGTACAGGGTCTTCCGTGACCCAGTGATGGCCATGGGTTGTCCTCGTCCCAGTATAGGGTCTTCCATGACCCAGCGATGGCCATGGGGGTGTCCTCGCCCCAATTTAGGGTCTTCCATGGTTCCGTGAGGTCCAAGGATTTGTCCTCGTCCCAGTTTGACCCCTACTGGGCCCAGTGAGGGCCATTGACATCCCCTCCACGCAATTTAGGGCCCCCCCTTGGCCCAGTAAGACCTGGAGGGGTGTCCTCGACCCAATTTAGAGCCAACTTTGTCCCAGTCGCGATCACCTTGGGGATACCAGCTTCTCCTCATTCCCATCATGTCCACCCTCACCCCAACCCCCCCGACCCCCCCCATTGACCCCCCCCCACCCCACCCCAACCCTTTTCTCCCCCCTCTCCAGGGAACGACCTCTTCTTGGTGGCCGTGCACGAGCTGGGCCACGCGCTGGGGCTGGAGCACTCCAGCGACCCGTCGGCCATCATGGCCCCCTTCTACCAATGGATGGACACCGAAGCCTTCGTCCTCCCCGACGATGACCGCCGTGGCATCCAGCAGCTCTACGGTTTGGCCCTCCCCCTCCCCAAATCCTCCCTGCACGCCCCCCAACCCCGCGTCGTTGTCCCCCCCCAGCCACCCCGGTGCTGACGGTGTCCCCACAGGGACAGGGACAGGTCCCAGTTGGCCGCCCGCCGGACCCCGTACCACCCCCCGGCCCCGAAGCCCCGACCGGCCCCCCGGACCCCCCTACGGTCCCCGAATCTGCGACGGGAACTTTGACACCATCGCCATGTTGCGCGGGGAGATGTTCGTCTTCAAGGTGGGGCGCGGGGATGGGGACGGGGGATGGGGGGATGGGGGTGGGGACGTGGGGATGGGGTCGTGGGGACGGGGACGTGGGGACGGAGGTGGGGATGTGGGGATGGAGGAGGGGATGTGGGGATGGAGGTGGGGACGAGGGGATGGAGGAGGGGACGTGGGGATGGAGGTGGGGACGTGGGGATGGAGGTGGGGATGGGGACTTGGGGACAGGGATGTGAGGATGGAGGTGGAGATGTGGGGATGGAGGTGGGAACATGGGGATGAAGGTGGGGACGTGGGGACAGAGACGTGGGGATGGAAGTGGGGACGTGAGGATGGGGACATGGGGACAGGGACATGGGGATGGAGGTGGGGACGTGGGGACGGGGACGTGGGGATGGAGATGGGGACACAAGGATGGGGAAGTGGGGCTGGAGATGGGGACACAAGGATGGGGACATGGGGCTGGAGATGGGGACATGGGGACAGGGACATGGAAACAGGGAGGTGGGGATGGAGGTGGGGATGTGGGGATGGGGACATGGGGATGGGGATGAGGGGATGGAGGTGGGGACGAGGGGATGGAGGTGGGGACGTGGGGATGGGGACATGGGGATGGGGACTTGGGGACAGGGATGTGAGGATGGAGGTGGAGACGTGGAGACCGGGACGTGGGGATGGGGACATGGGGATGGGGACATGGGGACGTGAGGATGGATGTGGGGACGTGGGGATGGAGGTGGGCACGTGGGGACGGGGACATGGGGCTGGAGATGGGGACATGAAGGTGGGGAAGTGGACATGGGGCTGGAGATGGGGACATGGGGATGGTGATGTGGGGACAGGGACATGAGGATGGAGGTGGGATGGAGGTGGGGACGTGAGGATGGAGGTGGGGACATGGGGATGGGGTCATGGGGATGGAGGTGGGGACGTGGGGACAGGGACATGGGGACAGGGACGTGGGGATGGAGGTGGAGACATGCGGACAGGGACGTGGGGACAGGGACGTGAGGATGGAGGTGAGGATGTGGGGATGGAGGTGGGAACGTGGGGATGGGGACATGGGAACAGGGACATGGGGATGGAGGTGGGGCAATAAGGATGGGGACGAGGACATAGGCACGGGGACGTGGGGGCTTGGGCCGGTGGCGGAGATGTCACCGCGGTGGCGGCGGCGGCGGCCACCTCCGCCGCGGCGGGAGAGGAGGCGCCGAGGTGACGCGGGCGTCTCCGGCGCAGGAGCGGTGGTTCTGGCGCGTGCGGGACCGTCGGGTGATGGACGGGTACCCGCTGCCCATCGGGCACTTCTGGGTGGGACTGCCCGCCAACATCAACACCGCCTACGAGAGGAAGGACGGCAAGTTCGTCTTCTTCAAAGGTACGGGGCGGGGAGGGGACACGGGCGTGGGGACGCGGGGATGGGGACGTGGAGGTGGGGATGGGGACATGGGATGGGGACATGAAGGTGGAGATGGGGACGTGAAGGTGGGGATGGGGACGGAGGTGGGAACACAAGGATGGGGACATGGGGATGGGATGGGGATGGAGATGGGGACACAATGATGGGGACATGGGGCTGGAGATGGGGACATGAAGGTGGGGATGGGGACATGGGGATGGAAATCGGGACATGAAGGTGGAAATGGGGACACAGGGATGGGGACATGGGGATGGAGATGGGGCCATGGGGATGGGGCCATGGGGATGGGGCCACAAGGATGGGGACATGGGGACGGAGATGGGGACATGGGGATAGAGATGAGGACATGAAGGTGGGGATGGGGACATGGGGCTGGAGATGGGGCCACGGGATGGGGACATGAAGGTGGAGATGGGGACGGAGGTGGGAACACAAGGATGGGGACATGGGGATGGGATGGGGATGGAGATGGGGACACAATGATGGGGACATGGGGCTGGAAATGGGGACACAGGGATGGGGACATGAGGATGGGGACATGGGGATGGAGATGGGGACATGGGGATAGACATGGGGACATGAAGGTGGAGATGGGGATGTGGGGCTGGAGATGGGGACATGGGATGGGGACATGGGGATGGAATTGGGGACGTGGGGACGGGGACATGGGGCTGGAGATGGGGACATGAAGGTGGGGATGGGGACATGGGGGTGGAGATGGGGACACAAGGATGGGGACATGGGGATGGAATTGGGGACATGGGGATGGGGACATGGGGCTGGAGATGGGGACATGAAGGTGGGGATGGGGACACAGGGATGGGGACGTGGGGCTGGAGATGGGGACGTGGGGCTGGAGATGGGGACATGGGATGGGGACATGGGGATGGGATGGGGACGGAGATGGGGACACAAGGATGGGGACATGGGGCTGGAGATGGGGACATGGGATGGGGACATGGGGATGGGATGGGGACGGAGATGGGGACACAAGGATGGGGACATGGGGCTGGAGATGGGGACGTGGGACGGGGACAGGAAGGTGGGACGGGGACGGAGATGGGGACACAGGGATTGGGCCACGGGGCTGGGGACACGAAGGTGGAGATGGGGACACGGGGCCGGAGATGTGGACAGGGGACGGGGACAAGGACGCGGGGCTGGAGACGGGGACGCCTTCCGGGGCCGAGGACGCGCGCGGGGCCGCGGCGCGGTGGGCGATCCGAGGGCCGGGACGTCCCCCGCGGCGGTGACGGCGGCGGTGACGGCGGCGGTGACGGCGTCCCCCCCGGCGCAGGGGACAAGCACTGGGTGTTCGACGAGGCGGTGCTGGAGCCGGGGTACCCCCGGGCGCTGCGGGACCTGGGCCGGGGGGTCCCCACCGACCGGCTGGACGCCGCTCTGCTCTGGCTGCCCAGCGGCAAGACCTACTTCTTCCGCGGAAACAAGTGGGTGGCGTGCCTGGCACCTCCTGGAGCCTCCGCGGACCTCCGGGCACCTCCGGGGACCTTCTTGTCACCCCTGTCACCTCCTCTCACCTCTCTTGGCACCTCCTGGCACATCCAGGAACCTCCTGGGATCTTTGGGAACCTTCTGGGACCTCCTGGGACCTCTTGGGACTTTCTGGGACCTCCTGGGACCTTCTTGTCACCTCTGTCACCTCCTCTCACCTTCTGGCACCTCTTGGCACATCCAGGAACCTCCTGGGATCTTTGGGGACCTTCTGGGACCTCCTGGGACCTCTTGGGACTTTTTGGGACCTTCTGGGACCTCCTGGGACCTTCTTGTCACCTCTGTCACCTCCTCTCACCTCTCTTGGCACCTCCTGGCACATCCAGGAACCTCCTGGGATCTTCTGGGAGCTTTGGGAACCTCCTGGGACCTCCTTGGACATCTTGGGATCTCTTGGGACTTTCTGGGACCTCCTGGGATCTTCTTGTCACCTCTGTCACCTCTGTCACCTCCTCTCACCTCTCTTGGCACCTCCTGGCACATCCAGGAACCTCCTGGGATCTTTGGGAACCTTCTGGGACCTCCTGGGACCTCTTGGGACTTTCTGGGACCTCCTGGGACCTTCTTGTCACCTCTGTCACCTCCTCTCACCTTCTGGCACCTCTTGGCACATCCAGGAACCTCCTGGGATCTTTGGGAACCTTCTGGGACCTCCTGGGACCTCTTGGGACTTTCTGGGACCTCCTGGGACCTCTTGGGACTTTCTGGGACCTCCTGGGACCTTCTTGTCACCTCTGTCACCTCCTCTCACCTCTCTTGGCACCTCCTGGCACATCCAGGAACCTCCTGGGATCTTCTGGGAGCTTTGGGAACCTCCTGGGACCTCCTTGGACATCTTGGGATCTCTTGGGACTTTCTGGGACCTCCTGGGACCTTCTTGTCACCTCTGTCACCTCTGTCACCTCCTCTCACCTCTCTTGGCACCTCCTGGCACATCCAGGAACCTCCTGGGATCTTTGGGAACCTTCTGGGACCTCCTGGGACCTCTTGGGACTTTCTGGGACCTCCTGGGACCTTCTTGTCACCTCTGTCACCTCCTCTCACCTTCTGGCACCTCTTGGCACATCCAGGAACCTCCTGGGATCTTTGGGAACCTTCTGGGACCTCCTGGGACCTCTTGGGACTTTCTGGGACCTCCTGGGACCTTCTTGTCACCTCTGTCACCTCTGTCACCTCCTCTCACCTCTCTTGGCACCTCCTGGCACATCCAGGAACCTCCTGGGATCTTCTGGGAGCTTTGGGAACCTCCTGGGACCTCCTTGGACATCTTGGGATCTCTTGGGACTTTCTGGGACCTCCTGGGACCTTCTTGTCACCTCTGTCACCTCCTCTCACCTTCTGGCACCTCTTGGCACATCCAGGAACCTCCTGGGATCTTTGGGGACCTTCTGGGACCTCCTGGGACCTCTTGGGACTTTTTGGGACCTTCTGGGACCTCCTGGGACCTTCTTGTCACCCCTGTCACCTCTCTTCTCTCTGGCACCTCTTGGCACATCCAGGAATCTCCTGGGATCTTCTGGGATCTTTGGGGACCTTCTGGGACATCTTGGGATCTCTTGGGACTTTTGGGGACCTTCTGGGACTTTTTGGGACCTTCTTGTTACCTCTGTCACCTCCCTGGCACCTCCTGGCACCTCTTGGCACATCCAGGAACCTCCTGGGATCTTCTGGGATCTTTGGGGACCTCCTGGGACCTCTTGGGACTTTTGGGGACCTTCTGGGACCTTTGGGGACCTCTCGGAACTCTCCTCACCTCTCTGTCACCTGCTGGCACCTCGTGGGACTTTCTGAGACCTTTGGGGACCTTCTGGGATCTTCTTGTCCCCTCTGTCACCTCTCTTCACCTCCCTGCCACCTCCCATCATCTTCTGGCACCTCCTGGCACCTCCTTGGCACCTCCCTGTCCCTGTCCCTGTCCTCATCCCCCTCCCCTCCCCCCAACCCTGTCCCCATGGCCATGTCCTCATCCCTATGTCCGTGGTGACGTCCCTGTGCCCATGGTGGCATCGCGAAGCCCCTGGGGACATCTCCATCCCCACGACGATGTCCCCACGCCCACGATGGTGTCACCATTGCCATCCCCGTGCCCACAATGACGTCCCCATGCCCATGATGGTGTCCCCATGCCCACGATGGTGTCCCCATTGCCATCTCCATGCCCACGATGACCTCCCCATGCCCAAAACGATGTCCCCATGCCCATGATGATGTCCCCATACCCACGATGGTGTCCCCATTGCCATCCCCGTGCCCACAACGATGTCCCCATGCCCACGATGGTGTCCCCATTGCCATCCCCATGCCCACAACTATGTCCCCATGCCCACGATGGTGTCCCCATTGCCATGCCCGTGCCCACAACGATGTCCCCATGCCCACAACTATGTCCCCATGCCCATGATGGTGTCACCATTGCCATCCCTGTACCCATAATGACATCCCCATGCCCACAATGACGTCCCCATGCCCACAACGATGTCCCCATGCCCACGATGGTGTCCCCATTACCATCCCCGTGCCCACGGTGACGTCCCCGTGTCCATAACGATGTCCCCATGCCCACGATGACGTCCCCATGCCCACGATGGTGTCCCCATTGCCATCCCTGTGCCCACGGTGACGTCCCCATGTCCATAACGATGTCCCCATGCCCACAACGATGTCCCCATGCCCACGATGGTGTCCCCATTGCCATCCCCGTGCCCACGATGACGTCCCCATGTCCATAACGACGTCCCCATGCCCACAATGACATCCCTGTGCCCACGATGACGTCCCCATGCCCATAACGACGTCCCCATGCCCACAATGACGTCCCCATGCCCACGATGGTGTCCCCATTGCCATCCCTGTGCCCACGATGACGTCCCCATGTGCATAACGACGTCCCCATGCCCACAATGACATCCCCGTGCCCACGATGACGTCCCCATGTCCATAACGATGTCCCCATGCCCACAACGATGTCCCCATGCCCACGATGGTGTCCCCATTGCCATCCCCGTGCCCACGATGATGTCCCCATGCCCACAATGATGTCCCCATGCCCACAATGACATCCCTGTGCCCATGATGACGTCCCCATGTCCATAACAATGTCCCCATGCCCACAATGACATCCCCATGCCCACGATGGTGTCCCCATTGCCATCCCTGTGCCCACGATGACGTCCCCATGTCCATAACGATGTCCCCATGCCCACAACGATGTCCCCATGCCCACGATGGTGTCCCCATTGCCATCCCCGTGCCCACGATGACGTCCCCATGTCCATAACGACGTCCCCATGCCCACAATGACATCCCTGTGCCCACGATGACGTCCCCATGTCCATAACAATGTCCCCATGCCCACAATGACATCCCCATGCCCACGATGGTGTCCCCATTGCCATCCCTGTGCCCACGATGACGTCCCCATGTCCATAACGACGTCCCCATGCCCACAATGACATCCCCATGCCCACGATGGTGTCCCCATTGCCATCCCTGTGCCCACGATGACGTCCCCATGCCCACAACCATGTCCCCATGACCACGATGACGTCCCCATGCCCACGATGGTGTCCCCATTGCCATCCCCGTGCCCACGGTGACGTCCCCATGTCCATAACGACGTCCCCATGCCCACAATGACATCCCCGTGCCCACGATGACGTCCCCATGTCCATAACGATGTCCCCATGCCCACGATGACGTCCCCATGCCCACGATGGTGTCCCCATTGCCATCCCTATACCCACGATGACGTCCCCATGCCCACAACCATGTCCCCATGCCCACGATGACGTCCCCATGCCCACGATGGTGTCCCCATTGCCATCCCCGTGCCCACGGTGACGTCCCCATGTCCATAACGACGTCCCCATGCCCACAATGACATCCCCGTGCCCACGATGACGTCCCCATGTCCATAACGATGTCCCCATGCCCACGATGACGTCCCCATGCCCACGATGGTGTCCCCATTGCCATCCCTATACCCACGATGACGTCCCCATGCCCACAACCATGTCCCCATGCCCACGATGACGTCCCCATGCCCACGATGGTGTCCCCATTGCCATCCCCGTGCCCACGGTGACGTCCCCATGTCCATAACGACGTCCCCATGCCCACAATGACATCCCCGTGCCCACGATGACGTCCCCATGTCCATAACGATGTCCCCATGCCCACGATGACGTCCCCATGCCCACGATGGTGTCCCCATTGCCATCCCTATACCCACGATGACGTCCCCATGCCCACAACCATGTCCCCATGCCCACGATGACGTCCCCATGCCCACGATGGTGTCCCCATTGCCATCCCCGTGCCCACGGTGACGTCCCCATGTCCATAACGACGTCCCCATGCCCACAATGACATCCCCGTGCCCACGATGACGTCCCCATGTCCATAACGATGTCCCCATGCCCACGATGACGTCCCCATGCCCACGATGGTGTCCCCATTGCCATCCCTATACCCACGATGACGTCCCCATGCCCACAACCATGTCCCCATGCCCACGATGACGTCCCCATGCCCACGATGGTGTCCCCATTGCCATCCCCGTGCCCACGGTGACGTCCCCATGTCCATAACGACGTCCCCATGCCCACAATGACATCCCCGTGCCCACGATGACGTCCCCATGTCCATAACGATGTCCCCATGCCCACGATGACGTCCCCATGCCCACGATGGTGTCCCCATTGCCATCCCTATACCCACGATGACGTCCCCATGCCCACAACCATGTCCCCATGCCCACGATGGTGTCCCCATTGCCATCCCCGTGCCCACGGTGACGTCCCCATGTCCATAACGACGTCCCCATGCCCACAATGACATCCCCGTGCCCACGATGACGTCCCCATGTCCATAACGATGTCCCCATGCCCACGATGACGTCCCCATGCCCACGATGGTGTCCCCATTGCCATCCCTATACCCACGATGACGTCCCCATGCCCACAACCATGTCCCCATGCCCACGATGACGTCCCCATGCCCACGATGGTGTCCCCATTGCCATCCCCGTGCCCACGGTGACGTCCCCATGTCCATAACGACGTCCCCATGCCCACAATGACATCCCCGTGCCCACGATGACGTCCCCATGTCCATAACGATGTCCCCATGCCCACGATGACGTCCCCATGCCCACGATGGTGTCCCCATTGCCATCCCTATACCCACGATGACGTCCCCATGCCCACAACCATGTCCCCATGCCCACGATGACGTCCCCATGCCCACGATGGTGTCCCCATTGCCATCCCCGTGCCCACGGTGACGTCCCCATGTCCATAACGACGTCCCCATGCCCACAATGACATCCCCGTGCCCACGATGACGTCCCCATGTCCATAACGATGTCCCCATGCCCACGATGACGTCCCCATGCCCACGATGGTGTCCCCATTGCCATCCCTATACCCACGATGACGTCCCCATGCCCACAACCATGTCCCCATGCCCACGATGGTGTCCCCATTGCCATCCCCGTGCCCACGGTGACGTCCCCATGTCCATAACGACGTCCCCATGCCCACAATGACATCCCCGTGCCCACGATGACGTCCCCATGTCCATAACGATGTCCCCATGCCCACGATGACGTCCCCATGCCCACGATGGTGTCCCCATTGCCATCCCTATACCCACGATGACGTCCCCATGCCCACAACCATGTCCCCATGCCCACGATGACGTCCCCATGCCCACGATGGTGTCCCCATTGCCATCCCCGTGCCCACGGTGACGTCCCCATGTCCATAACGACGTCCCCATGCCCACAATGACATCCCCGTGCCCACGATGACGTCCCCATGTCCATAACGACGTCCCCATGCCCACGATGACGTCCCCATGCCCACGATGGTGTCCCCATTGCCATCCCTATACCCACGATGACGTCCCCATGCCCACGATGGTGTCCCCGTGCCCGCGGTGACGCCCCCGTCCCCCCCCAGGTACTACCGCTTCAACGAGGACAGCCGCTCGGTGGACCCCGACTACCCCAAAGGCATCGAGGTGTGGGGGGGGATCCCCGAGTCCCCCCGCGGCGCCTTCATGGGCCCCGACGACGGTGAGGGGGGGGCCGGGGGCTCGGGGGGGTCATCGGGGGACGTGGGGGGGGTGGGGACATTGAGGGGGCGGGGGGGGAGGCTGGGGGGGGGCGGGGGGTCCTAACTGGTATCTCTTCCCCCCCCCCCCAATGTCCCCCTTCACCTCGATGTCCCCCATCGCCCCCCCGGACCCTCCGTGCCCCCCCCCGTGTCCCCAGCGTCACCCTTCCCCCGCTGTCCCCATGTCCCCCCACCCCTCAAACACCCCCCATCTCCCCCCCCACCCCAATGTCCCCCCCCACATCCCAGTGTCCTCCTTCCCCTCGACGTCCCTGTCCCCCCCCCCCATCCCCGATGGCCCCCGGGTCCCCGTATCTCCCGTCACCCCAACGTCCCCCCGATGTCCCCTGTTCCCCCCGACGTCCCTGTCCCCCCCAATAACCAATGTCCCCCCCATGTCCCCATCACCCCAATGCCCCCCCACGTCCCCCCCAATGTCCCCATGTCCCCAACGACCAACGTCCCCCCCAAATCGCCCCAACGTCCCCCTCCACCTCCATCTCCCCCGTCCCCCCCGACGTCCCCGTCCCCCCAATAACCAACGTCCCCCCAATGTCCCCATCACCCCAATGTCCCCCCCATGTCCCCGTCCCCCCAATGACCAACGTCCCCCCGATGTCCCCATCTCCCCCATCCCCCCAACATCCCCCCACGTCCCCCTTGATGTCCCCATGTCCCCAACGACCAATGTCCCCCCCAAATCACCCCAACGTCCCCCTCCACCCCATCACCCCCATGACCCCCCCAATGTCCCCATGTCCCCCGTCCCCCCAACATCCCCCATGTCCCCCGACGTCCCCGTCCCCCCAATAACCAATGTCCCCCCAATGTCCCCATCACCCCAACGCCCCCCCACATCCCCCCCAATGTCCCCGTCCCCCCAATGACCAACGTCCCCCCAATGTCCCCATCACCCCAATGTCCCCCCAATGTCCCCATCACCCCAACGCCCCCCCATCCCCCCCAATGTCCCCATCACCCCAATGTCCCCCCCACGTCCCCCCCAATGTCCCCGTCCCCCCAATGACCAACGTCCCCCCAATGTCCCCATCACCCCCATGTCCCCCCCAATGTCCCCATCACCCCAACGCCCCCCATCCCCCCCAATGTCCCCATCACCCCAATGTCCCCCCCGACGTCCCCGTCCCCCCCAATAACCAACGTCCCCCCGATGTCCCCATCTCCCCCGTCCCCCCAACATCCCCCATGTCCCCCCGATGTCCCCGTCCCCCCAATAACCGATGTCCCCCCAATGTCCCCATCACCCCAATGTCCCCCCCAATGTCCCCCATCACCCCAACACCCCCCCATGTCCCCCCCAATGTCCCCGTCCCCCCAATAACCAATGTCCCCCCGATGTCCCCATCACCCCAATGTCCCCATCACCCCAACGCCCCCCCATCCCCCCCAATGTCCCCATCCCCCCAATAACCAACGTCCCCCCGATGTCCCCATCTCCCCTATCCCCCCGACGTCCCCGTCCCCCCCAATAACCGATGTCCCCCCAATGTCCCCATCACCCCAACGCCCCCCCATGTCCCCCCCAATAACCAATGTCCCCCCGATGTCCCCATCACCCCAATGTCCCCATCACCCCAACGCCCCCCCATCCCCCCCAATGTCCCCATCCCCCCAATGACCAACGTCCCCCCGATGTCCCCATCTCCCCCATCCCCCCGACGTCCCCGTCCCCCCAATAACCAATGTCCCCCCAATGTCCCCATCACCCCAACGCCCCCCCACGTCCCCCCCAATGTCCCCGTCCCCCCAATGACCAACGTCCCCCCAATGTCCCCATCACCCCAATGTCCCCCCAATGTCCCCATCACCCCAACGCCCCCCCATCCCCCCCAATGTCCCCATCACCCCAATGTCCCCCCCACGTCCCCCCCAATGTCCCCGTCCCCCCAATGACCAACGTCCCCCCAATGTCCCCATCACCCCCATGTCCCCCCCAATGTCCCCATCACCCCAACGCCCCCCATCCCCCCCAATGTCCCCATCACCCCAATGTCCCCCCCGACGTCCCCGTCCCCCCCAATAACCAACGTCCCCCCGATGTCCCCATCTCCCCCGTCCCCCCAACATCCCCCATGTCCCCCCGATGTCCCCGTCCCCCCAATAACCGATGTCCCCCCAATGTCCCCATCACCCCAATGTCCCCCCCAATGTCCCCCATCACCCCAACACCCCCCCATGTCCCCCCCAATGTCCCCGTCCCCCCAATAACCAATGTCCCCCCGATGTCCCCATCACCCCAATGTCCCCATCACCCCAACGCCCCCCCATCCCCCCCAATGTCCCCATCCCCCCAATAACCAACGTCCCCCCGATGTCCCCATCTCCCCTATCCCCCCGACGTCCCCGTCCCCCCCAATAACCGATGTCCCCCCAATGTCCCCATCACCCCAACGCCCCCCCATGTCCCCCCCAATAACCAATGTCCCCCCGATGTCCCCATCACCCCAATGTCCCCATCACCCCAACGCCCCCCCATCCCCCCCAATGTCCCCATCCCCCCAATGACCAACGTCCCCCCGATGTCCCCATCTCCCCCATCCCCCCGACGTCCCCGTCCCCCCAATAACCAATGTCCCCCCAATGTCCCCATCACCCCAACGCCCCCCCACGTCCCCCCCAATGTCCCCGTCCCCCCAATGACCAACGTCCCCCCAATGTCCCCATCACCCCAATGTCCCCCCAATGTCCCCATCACCCCAACGCCCCCCCATCCCCCCCAATGTCCCCATCACCCCAATGTCCCCCCCACGTCCCCAATGTCCCCGTCCCCCCAATGACCAACGTCCCCCCAATGTCCCCATCACCCCCATGTCCCCCCCAATGTCCCCATCACCCCAACGCCCCCCATCCCCCCCAATGTCCCCATCACCCCAATGTCCCCCCCGACGTCCCCGTCCCCCCAATAACCAACGTCCCCCCCGATGTCCCCATCTCCCCCGTCCCCCCAACATCCCCCATGTCCCCCCGATGTCCCTGTCCCCCCAATAACCGATGTCCCCCCAATGTCCCCATCACCCCAATGTCCCCCCCAATGTCCCCCATCACCCCAACACCCCCCCATGTCCCCCCCAATGTCCCCGTCCCCCCAATAACCAATGTCCCCCCGATGTCCCCATCACCCCAATGTCCCCATCACCCCAACGCCCCCCATGTCCCCCCCAATGTCCCCATCACCCCAACGCCCCCCCATCCCCCCCAATGTCCCCGTCCCCCCAATGACCAACGTCCCCCCAATGTCCCCATCACCCCAACGCCCCCCCACATTCCCCCCCAATGTCCCCATCCCCCCAATGACCAATGTCCCCCCAATGTCCCCATCACCCCAACGCCCCCCCACGTCCCCCCCAATGTCCCCGTCCCCCCAATAACCAATGTCCCCCCGATGTCCCCATCACCCCAATGTCCCCATCACCCCAACGCCCCCCCATCCCCCCCAATGTCCCCATCCCCCCAATGACCAACGTCCCCCCGATATCCCCATCTCCCCTGTCCCCCCAATGTCCCCCATCCCCCCCAATGTCCCCATCCCCCCAATAACCAATGTCCCCCAATGTCCCCATCACCCCAATGTCCCCCCACATCCCCCCCAATGTCCCCGTCCCCCCCAATGACCAACGTCCCCCCAATGTCCCCATCACCCCAACGCCCCCCCACGTCCCCCCCAATGTCCCCGTCCCCCCAATAACCGATGTCCCCCCAATGTCCCCATCACCCCAATGTCCCCCCCAATGTCCCCCATCACCCCAACACCCCCCCATGTCCCCCCCAATGTCCCCGTCCCCCCCAATAACCAATGTCCCCCCGATGTCCCCATCACCCCAATGTCCCCATCACCCCGACGCCCCCCATGTCCCCATCACCCCAATGTCCCCCCCAATGTCCCCATCACCCCAACGCCCCCCCATCCCCCCCAATGTCCCCATCCCCCCAATGACCAATGTCCCCCCGATGTCCCCATCTCCCCCATCCCCCCGACGTCCCCGTCCCCCCCAATAACCGATGTCCCCCCAATGTCCCCATCACCCCAACGCCCCCCCATGTCCCCCCCAATAACCAATGTCCCCCCGATGTCCCCATCACCCCAATGTCCCCATCACCCCAACGCCCCCCCATGTCCCCCCCAATGTCCCCATCACCCCAACGTCCCCCCCAATGTCCCCATCACCCCAACGCCCCCCCATCCCCCCCAGTGTCCCCGTCCCCCCAATGACCAACGTCCCCCCAATGTCCCCATCACCCCAACGCCCCCCCATGTCCCCCCCAATGTCCCCATCACCCCAACGTCCCCCCCAATGTCCCCATCACCCCAACGCCCCCCCATCCCCCCCAATGTCCCCATCCCCCCAATGACCAACGTCCCCCCGATGTCCCCATCTCCCCCGTCCCCCCCGACGTCCCCGTCCCCCCCAATAACCGATGTCCCCCCCCGTCCCCCCCCCAGCCTTCACCTACTTCTACAAGGGGAACCGCTACTGGAAATTCGACAACCAGCAGCTGCGGGTGGTCCCCGGGTACCCCAAATCGGTGCTGCGGGACTGGCTGGGCTGCGGCGGCGGGGGGGGCACGGACGGGGACGGGGGTCCCCCGCCGCCCTCGCCGGCCCCGCCCCAACCGGGGGACGGGGGGGACACCGAGGTCATCGTCATCGAGGTGGGGGCGGGGGCGGGGGCGGTGGCCGCCCCCCTGGCGCTGCTGGGGGCGGCGGGGGGGCTGGCGGCCCTCGCCCTCCTCTGCCGCCGCCGCGGGACCCCCAAGCGCCTCCTGCGCTGCCAGCGCTCCCTCCTGCCCCGCGTCTAGCCACGCCCGCCGGGACACGCCCTGCCGCCCACGCCCCGACACGCCCCAGCCCCACCCTCCCGCGAATTCCACACACCACCACCTCCCCGGGGGATGGGGGATTGGGGGAGGGGGGGGGAGATGCGAAGCCGAGATGCCGGGGGGAAGGGCGTGCCCAGGGGGAGGCCACGCCCCTGGGTCACGCCCCTGGGGCCACGCCCCCCTCGGGGTGGGGCATCCCCCTCACGACCCCAATGGGGGCTCCGGGCCTCAGGCCTGGGGGAGGCGGCTGGTACCCCGGAGGCCACGCCCCCATCCCGGAGGCCACGCCCCCACCCAAACCACGCCCACCGGAGGCCTCACCCAGTGGAAGCCCCTCCCGCCAGGAGGCCACACCTACCGGGGACCCACCCCCAGCCCAGCCACCCCCTCCAGCCTGGGGGAGTGGTGGCCACGCCCCCTCACCCCTCCCTGCTGTGGCCACACCCCCCAGCTCCTCCCTGCCGTGGCCACGCCCCCTCCCCGACAGTCCCCCCCCCCCCCCCTTTGCAGCCTTTGGGGGGGCCCTGTCCCCGCCCCCCTCTCCCCATGGCCCCGCCCCTGCTCGGCGTGGGTGGGGCTCGGCCTGGCCACGCCCCCCTCCTCCCCCTCCTCTTCATGGTGCTCTGGGCGGGGCAACGCCTCAGCCCCGCCCCCTCTCGGGGGGAGGGCTCACGACCCTTGACCTGGCTGGGAAAGGTCAGGGGTCGGCCCCGCCCCCCTCCCCGTGACCCTCCCCCTACCGCAGGGCCGTGGGGGCGGGGCCAATCCCCGTGAAAGGGGGCGGGGTCCATCCGTGGAGCGGAGGCCCCCGATTGGCCGGCGGTGGGGCGGGGTTGGGGCGGGGCCGCTTTGAGGCAAAGAGGATGCCAGGCGGGGGTGGGGCTATGCAAACGAGGGGGCGGGGCCCGGTGTACATACGGGGGGGTGTGGTCTCTCTTTTTTTTTTTTTTTTTTTTTTTACCGATTTGGGGTTTTTTGGGGGGGGGGGGGGCCCGGGGGGGGCCCGATCCTCCGTCCTGCGGGCCGGGAGGGGGGGAGGGGCGCCCGGACGCCTGGGTCCCCCGGGGGGGGAGGGGTTAATAATTAATAATTAATTAATAATAATTAATAAAGGAACGCCCGAGGAGAGGGGGCGGGGCCCTGGCGCCTGCTGGTTCGTACGAGGAGCGGCGGGGGGGGGGGAACCACTGGGGGGGGTTACTGGGAGCACTGGGAGTGGAAAAGGGGGCTACTGGGAGGGTCTTGGGGGTTACTGGGAGCACTGGGAGTGGAAAAGGGGGCTACTGGGAGGGTCTTGGGGGTTACTGGGAGCGCTGGGAGGGGAAAAGGGGGCTACTGGGAGGGTCTTGGGGGTTACTGGGAGCGCTGGGAGGGGAAAAGGGGGCTACTGGGAGGGTCTTGGGGGTTACTGGGAGCGCTGGGAGGGGAAAAGGGGGTTACTGGGAGCACTGGGAGAGGATTAGGGGTTACTGGGAGGGCATTGGGGGTTACTGGGAGCGCTGGGAGGGGAAAAGGGGGTTACTGGGAGGGTCTTGGGGGTTACTGGGAGCACTGGGAGGGGAAAAGGGGGTTACTGGGAGGGTCTTGGGGGGTTACTGGGAGCACTGGGAGGGGAAAAGGGAGTTACTGGGAGCTCTGGGAGGGGAAAAGGGGGTTACTGGGAGGGTCTTGGGGGTTACTGGGCGCACTGGGAGGGGAAAAGGGGGCTACTGGGAGGGTCTTGGGGGTTACTGGGAACACTGGGAGGGGAAAAGGGGGTTCCTGGGAGGGTCTTGGGGGTTACTGGGAGCGCTGGGAGGGGAAAAGGGGGTTACTGGGAGCACTGGGAGAGGATTAGGGGTTACTGGGAGGGCATTGGGGGTTACTGGGAGCACTAAGAAGAGAAAAGGGAGCTACTGGGAGGACTGGGAGGGGACTGGAGGTTACTGGGAGATTATTGGGGGTTACTGGGAGCGCTGGGAGGGGAAAAGTGGGTTACTGGGAGCGCTGGGAGGGGACTGGAAGTTACTGGGAGAGTCTTGGGGGTTACTGGGAGCACTGGGAGTGGAAAAGGGGGCTACTGGGAGAGGATTAGCGGTTGCTAGGAGCCCAGGGAAGAGAAAAGGAGGCTACTGGGAGAGGATTAATGGTTAGTGGTTTGGCATTGGGGGTTACTGGGAGCACTGGGAAGACAAAAGGGGGCTACTGGGACCGCTGGGAGGGGAGTGGAGCTTACTGGGAGGGTCTTGGGGGTTACTGGGAGGACTGGGAGAGGATTAGGGGTTACTGGGAGGGCATTGGCGTTACTGGGAGCACTGAGAAAAGGGGGCTACTGGGAGAGCATTAGGGGTTACTGGGAGGGCATTGGGGGTTACTGGGAGCACTGGGAAGAGAAAAGGGGGTTACTGGGAGCACTGGGTGAGGATTAGGGGTTACTGGGAGGGCATTGGGCATTACTGGGAGCACTGGGAAGAGAAAAGGGGGCTACTGGGAGCACTAGGAACAAAAAGGGGTTACTGAGAGCACTGGGAGGGGAGTGGAGCTTACTGGGAGGGTCTTGGGGGTTACTGGGAGCACTGGGAAGAGAAAAGGGGGCTACTGGGAGTGCTGGGAGAGGATTAGGGTTTCCTAGGAGGGCATTGGGGGTTACTGGGCGGACTAGGAAGAAAAAGGGGTTACTGGGAGCACTGGGAGGGGACTGGAGCTTACTGGGAGACCATTGGGGGTTACTGGGAGCACTGGGAGAGAATTAGGGGGTGCTGGGAGGGCATTGGGGGTTACTGGGAGGATTATGGGGTACTGGGAGGCCATTGGGGGTTACTGGGAACACTGGGAGGGAACTGGAGGTTACTGGGAGGCCACTGGGGGTTACTGGGAGCCCTGGGAAGAGAAAAAAGGGGCTACTGGGAGCACTGGCAGGAGGGTGGGGGGTTACTGGGGGACACTGGGAGCTGGCGGCACCCCCAGTCCCGTGCCTGGGCCGGGCGCCCGGGCGCTGATGTCATCGGCCGCCACATCTGGAGCGGGGGAGGGGAGGCGCGTGACGGGGGCGGGGGCTCAGTTTTGGGGTGAAAACACTCGGTTTTATTAAAATGGGCCAAAAAAATGGGCTGGGGGGGGGGGGGGAAACACAGGGCTGGGGGCGGCGCTTTTCTGCCCCCCCCCCCCCCCGGCCTTTGGAGGGGGTGGGAGGGTGGGGTGGGGGGGTGGCAGCCTTCTTACTGGTTTGTACTGGTCTGTACTGGTGGGCGCTGGGAGCCCTTGGGACGCAGGCGGGGGGGGGGCACCCCCTGGGGCTCCCCCCGCTCGGCCGCCGCTGCCAGGATCCGGCTCAGCTTCACCGCGCGGCGCTGGGGGGGGGACACAAAAAAAAGGGTTAAAAGGGGGGGACGGACGGACAGACGGACACCCCAGGGTGGGGGGGGGTGTGTTTTTTGGGGGGGGTCCCCCCAAAATTACCGCTAAGGCTTCGTTCTCCTGCAGCCGCCGGAGCTGACCCTTCCACAGCGGGGCCGGGCGGCCGTCTGGGGGGGGGGGGAAATTAGGGTGAGGGGGGGGGCACAGGGACCCCCCCCAAATTTTGGGGTGCCCCCCCTTTTTTTGGGGTCCCCCTCCCCCCTTTTAAGGTGCCCCCCTGTTTTGGGGGTCTCCCTGCCCCCCATTTTGAGGTGCCCCCCCTTTTTGGGGTCCCCCTCCCCCCCTTTTAAGGTGCCCCCCCTTTTTTTGGGGGTCCCCCTCCCCATTCTGAAGTGCCCCCCCTTTTTTGGGGGGTCCCCTCCCCCCTTTTAAGGTGCCCCCCCTTTTTTTGGGGGTCCCCCTCCCCATTCTGAAGTGCCCCCCCTTTTTTGGGGGGTCCCCTCCCCCCTTTTAAGGTGCCCCCCCCTTTTTTTGGGGTCCCCTCCCCCCCTTTTAAGGTGCCCCCCCCTTTTTTTGGGGTCCCCTCCCCCCCTTTTAATGTGACCCCCCCTTTTTTTGGGGTCCCCTCCCCCCCTTTTAAGGTGCCCCCCCCCTTTTGGGGGTCCCCCTCCCCCCTTTTAATGTGACCCCCCCCTTTTTTTGGGGTCCCCTCCCCCCTTTTAAGGTGCCCCCCCTTTTTTTGGGGGTCCCCCTCCCCATTCTGAAGTGCCCCCCCCTTTTTTGGGGGATCCCTTCCCCCCTTTTAAGGTGCCCCCCCCTTTTTTTGGGGTCCCCTCCCCCCCTTTTAAGGTGCCCCCCCCCTTTTGGGGGTCCCCCTCCCCCCTTTTAATGTGACCCCCCCCTTTTTTGGGGGTCCCCTCCCCCCTTTTAAGGTGCCCCCCCATTTTTTGGGGGTCCCTCCTCCTCCTTTTGACTGCCCCTCTCCCCTTTTCGGGGTCCCCCCCCCTTTTTCGAGCTGCCCCCCCCAACCCTTTGGGTTCCTCCCCTTTTTTGGGGGTCCCCCCCTTTTCGGGGTCCCCCCCCTTTTCAAGGTGCCCCCCCAACCCTTTGCGGTCCCCCCCATTTTCGGGGTCCCCCCCATTTTCGGGGTGCCCCCCCAACCCTTTGAGTTCCTCCCCTTTTTTGGGGTCCCCCCCACTTTTCGGGGTCCCCCCCCCTTTTCAAGGTGCCCCCCCAACCCTTTGGGTTCCTCCCCTTTTTTTGGGGCCCCCCCCATTTTCGGGGTCCCCCCCATTTTTGGGTGCCCCCCCAACCCTTTGGGGTCCCCCCCCATTTTCGGGGTCCCCCCCATTTTTGGGGTGCCCCCCCCACCCTTTGGGTTCCTCCCCTTTTTTTGGGGCCCCCCCCCCCCATTTTCGGGGTCCCCCCCATTTTTGGGTGCCCCCCCCAACCCTTTGGGTTCCTCCCCTTTTTTTGGGGTCCCCCCCATTTTCGGGGTCCCCCCCCTTTTCAAGGTGCCCCCCCAACCCTTTGCGGTCCCCCCCCATTTTCGGGGTCCCCCCCATTTTCGGGGTGCCCCCCCCCAACCCTTTGGGTTCCTCCCCTTTTTTTGGCCCCCCCCCCCATTTTCGGGGTCCCCCCCATTTTTGGGTGCCCCCCCAACCCTTTGGGTTCCTCCCCTTTTTTTGGGGTCCCCCCATTTTCGGGGTCCCCCCCCCTTTTCAAGGTGCCCCCCCAACCCTTTGCGGTCCCCCCCATTTTCGGGGTCCCCCCCATTTTTGGGGTGCCCCCCCAACCCTTTGGGTTCCTCCCCTTTTTTGGGGTCCCCCCCACTTTTCGGGGTCCCCCCCTTTTCAAGGTGCCCCCCCAACCCTTTGGGGTCCCCCCCCATTTTCGGGGTGCCCCCCCAACCCTTTGGGTTCCTCCCCTTTTTTTGGCCCCCCCCCATTTTCGGGGTCCCCCCCATTTTTGGGTGCCCCCCCAACCCTTTGGGTTCCTCCCCTTTTTTTGGGGTCCCCCCCATTTTCGGGGTCCCCCCCCTTTTCAAGGTGGCCCCCAACCCTTTGCGGTCCCCCCCCATTTTCGGGGTCCCCCCCATTTTCGGGGTGCCCCCCCCAACCCTTTGGGTTCCTCCCCTTTTTTGGGCCCCCCCCCCCCCATTTTCGGGTGCCCCCCCTCACCGGCGAAGGCCCAGTCCGGGAGGTCGCGCAGGGGCCCGTACCCGGCCGTGCTGGGGGCGAAGCCCTGCCTGGGGGGGGGGGGAGGTGTGAGGGCACCCCAAAAAATTTTTGGGGGGGGAACCCCGAAAAGGGGACCCCCACGTGCCCGGGACACGCCCCCCCCCCCCCCCCACCCGGCAATCTGGGACTTACGCCACTCGCCATTGGCCGATCCGCTGGGCGGGGCGGGGCAGGGGGCGGAGGGAGCGGGCCTGGCGCTCGGCTGGAGGGGGGGGGGGGTCGGGTGAGCCCCGCCCACCGCCGTTAGCCCCGCCCCTTCCCGTAGCCCCGCCCACCACCACCTTAGGGCACGGCCCCCCTTCCTCTTTGGGCCTACCCTCCCACCCCAGCCCCGCCCCCAAACCCTTAGCCCCTCCCACAAGCCACCAGACCGCGCCCACCAAACCCTTAGGCCCCGCCCACAACCCCTCGGTCCCGCCTCCAGCTCGCTAGCCCCTCCCCATGCCACGCACCCGGCCCGCAGGCCACGCCCACACCGCACTAACCCCGCCTCCACCCTCTTAGCCCCGCCCCGATTCGCTAACCACGCCCCCTCCGCGGCTCTGCGGCAGGCCCAAGCCCCGCCCCGCCGCCTCCAGGCCACGCCCCCATAGCATTAGCCCCGCCCCCATTGAATAAGCCTTACGGCCCCACCCCCTCCTGCGCGCACCTTTTTGGCCCTTCCCCCCCGCCCGCCCCGCAAACCCCGCCCACGCCCCTCCGTAACCCCGCCCACCCCTCTTAACCCCGCCCACCCACCTTAGCTCCGCCCCCGCCCCTTAACCCCGCCCCCAGCCCCCCCTCCCCTCTCCGCACCCATCCGCATGATCTTGCGCGCCGCCATGGCCGCCGGGCGGAAGTGACGCGCCTCCGCCCACGTGACCGTGGTGGCGGATTTCCCCCCCCCCGCCGCACGCCTCGCCTCTTCCGCCCTGGGCGCCGCCATGCTGTACGGCGCGCCCCTCCCCACGTGGGCGCCGCCATCTTGTCCCGGCCGCCATTTTGAGCGGGCGGAGCGCTACGGCGGCCGCCCGGCGCCAAACCGCGCCGCGGGGCTGCCAAAATCCGGGGGGGGGGACACACGACCCCCCCCCGCACCGCGCACCGCCCCCCTCCCCCGTGTTCAGGACCCCCCGAAGGAGGCGATAAGACCCCCACGAAGCTCCTGCCCCCCCCCAGCATTTTCTACACCCCAAAAATCAGTTTCAAGGCCCCCCCTCCCCCCAAAAATCAGTTTCAAGGCCCCCCCCCCCCAAACCCGGTGTCGAGGCCCCCCCCGGACAAAGCAGAGGCAGAGGCGGGTTTTTTTTGGGGGGGTGGGTGTTTATTGGGGTGCCCCCCCCTCAGCCCAGGGTCTCCTTCCAGGGGCGCTTGGGGGGGGCCGGGGGGGCGGGGGGGGCCCCCCCCGGGGGTGCCAGGGGGTTGTGGGCGAAGGTCTGTCGCAGCGGCCCTGGGGGGAGGGGGGAGATTGGGCGAGGGGTCCTCGTGCGAGAGAGAGAGACCCTCGTGCGAGAGACCCTCGTGCAAAGGAGTCTCGTGCAAGAGAGACCCTCGTGCAAGAGAGACCCTCGTGCAAGAGAGACCCTCGTACAAAAAAAAGCCTCATGCAAAAGAGACACTTGTGCAAAAGAGACCCTCGTGCAAAGGAGTCTTGTGCAAGCGAGACCGTCGTGCAAAGCATTCTCAGGCAAAAGAAACTCTCGTGCAAGAGAGACCCTTGTGCAAAGGAGTCTTGTGCAAGAGAGACCCTCGCACAAGAAAAAGCCTCACGCAAAAGAGACCCTTGTGCGAGAGACCCTCGTGCAACAGATCCTCATGCGAGAGACCCTCGTGCAAAAGAAACCCTTGTGCAAGAGAGACCCTCGTACAAAAAAAAGCCTCATGCAAAAGAGACCCTTGTGCAAAAGAGACCCTCGTGCAAAGGAGTCTTGTGCAAGAGAGGCCGTCGCGCAATGCATTCTCAGGCAGAAGAAACTCTTGTGCAAGAGAGACCCTTGTGCAAAGGACTCTTGTGCAACAAAGACCCTCACACAAGAAAAAGCCTCACGCAAGAGAGACCCTTGTGCAAGACTGACCCTTGTGTAAAGGAGTCTTGTGCAAGAGAGACCCTCGTACAAGGAAAAGCCTCATGCAAAAGAAACCCTTGTGCAAGAGAGACCCTCATGCAAGAGAGACCCTTGTGCAAAGGATTCTCATGCATGAGACGCTCGTGCAAAGCACCCTTGTGCAACAAAGACCTTTGTGCAAGAGAGACCCTCGTGCAAAGGAGTTTCATGCAAGATACACCCTCATGCAAGAAAGATTCCCGTGCAAAGGAGTCTTGTGCAAGAGAGTGGCTCATGCAAGAGACCCTCGTGCAAGAAAAACCCTTGTGCAAAGGATTCTCATGCAAAAAAAACCCTCGTGCAAGAGAGACCCTCACGCAAAGGAGCTGGGAAGAAAGACCCTCGTGCAAGAGACCCTTGTGCAAACGAGTCTCGTGCAAGAAAAACTCTCACGCAAAGGATTCTCATGCCAAAGACTCTTGTGCAAAAGAAACCCTCGTGCAAGACAGATCCTTGTACAAAAAAGGCCCTTGTCTGAGGAATCCTTGTGCAAAAGAAACCATTATGCAAAGGATCCTTGTGCAAGACACCCTTATACAAAGAATCTTTGTGCAAAAAAGATTCCAGGTGCAAACGTTTGTCTTGCACCACAGGTGCTTGCACAAAAAATCTGTGTGCAAGAGGCTCTTGTGCGATTGAAAGCCTTGAGCAAAAGAGGTCCTCGTGCGAGAATCCCTCTTGTGCAACACCCCCCCGTGCAAACCCCTCTTGTGCAAAGAACCCTCGTGCCAAAGCAACCCTTCCACGACAGAAACCTTTGCGCAAACCACCCTCCCGCGCAACCCTCTCGTGCGACGAGCCCCCCCCCGCCCCGCCGAGGCCCCCGTGCGAGGCCGTCGTGCGAGGCCCTCGTGCGAGCTCACCCTTGGCCGCCAGGTCGAGGTGGTGCCGCACGCGCCACTGCCGCTCCTCGCCGCGCTGCACCGCCTGCGCCTCCCGCCACTCTGCGCCCCCCCGCCCCCGCATCAGTTTTTTTCGGGGGGGGGGGGGGGGTCGTGCGGGAACCCCCCCACCCCCAACCCCCCCCCGAGCCCCCCAACACCCCCCCGACCCCCCCCAAGGCAGCCCTACAGCCCCCCAAACCCCTGACCCCCCCCAGCCACCCTAAAACCTTCCCGAAGCCCCCCCGAACCCCACTACAGCCCCCCACCCCCCCAAAAAAAACCATGACCCCCCCATAACACTTCACAACCCCCCAAGGACCCCAGGACCCCCCCCCAGTCCCCCCGAACTGCACTATACCCCCTCTAAAGACCCCCCAAAAACCCCAAAACCCATCCCTAGCCCCCCATAACACCCCAGAGGCCCCCCAAAAAACCCAGAACCCCCCCCAGCCCCCCTAAAGCCCCCCCCAGCCCCCAAAAGCCCCAAAATCACCCCACAGGCCCCCCAGAACTCCACTACGCTCCCCCCCCAGCCCCCCAAAACACCCCGTACCCCCCCCATAACACCCCCGAGCTCCCCCCAAGGACCCCAGAACCCCCCCACAACCCCCCTAAGCCCCCCCCAGTCCCCCAAAACACCCCATAACCCCCCCATAACACCCCAGAGCCCCCCCAAGGACCCCAGAACCCCCCCACAGCCCCCCAGAACTGCACTATACCCCCCTCAAACCCCTCCCAGCCCCCCAAAAGACCCCAACCCCCCCCCAGAACACCTCAAAAGACGCCAAAACCCCCCCAGAACACCTCAAAACTCCCCCCAAGGACCCCATCACCCTCCCACAGCCCCCCTAAAGCCCCCCCCAGCCCCCCAAAACACCCCAAAATCCCCCCATAACACCCCAGAGCCCCCCCAAGGACCCCAGATCCCCCCCCAGCCCCCCAGAACTCCACTACGCTCCCCCCCCAGCCCCCCAAAACACCCCGTAACCCCCCCATAACACCCACGAGCTCCCCCCAAGGACCCCATCACCCCCCCCCAGCCCACCAAAAGACCCCAACCCCCCCCCAGAACACCTCAAAAGACGCCAAAACCCCCCCAGAACACCTCAAAACTTCCCCCAAGGACCCCATCACCCTCCCACAGCCCCCCTAAAGCCCCCCCCAGCCCCCCAAAACACCCCAAAATCCCCCCATAACACCCCAGAGCCCCCCCAAGGACCCCAGATCCCCCCCCCAGCCCCCCAGAACTCCACTACGCTCCCCCCCCAGCCCCCCAAAACACCCCGTAACCCCCCCATAACACCCCCGAGCTCCCCCCAAGGACCCCATCACCCCCCCGAGCCCCCCAAAAGACCCCCCCCCCCCAGAAGACCTCAAAAGACTCCAGAACCCCCCCAGAACACCTCAAAACTCCCCCCAAGGACCCCATCACCCCCCCCCCAGCCCCCCAAAAGCCCCCATAACCCCCCCAAACCACCTCAGAACCCCCCCTTATCCCGCCCCCCCCCCCCGCTCACCTTTCCGCAGGCGGCCCAGGATCCCCCCGGGGGTTTTGGGGGTGCTGGGGGCCGGGGCGCCGGGGGGGGGGATGCGGAGGCGGGCGCGGAGGGCGGGGACCCGCAGCAGCCCCGTCTGCGCCAGGCTGAAGGCGTTGGACGTCAGCCAATAGGTGAACACCGCCTGCCGGGGGGACACGCCCGCTCAGCGCCGGGACACGCCCACGGGGCGGGGCACGGCCATGGAGGGGGCGGGGAGATGGTCCCAGGCTGGGGGGCTGCTGGGCTGGGCATGGAAGCCCTGAGGCCCCGCCCACTTCCCCTAGCCACGCCCACCACGGGGTCAGGCACCGCCCATCACGGGGTCAGGCCCCGCCCCCCCCAAGTTCCCCACCCATTGCTATCACGGTGCCACGCCCACTGCAAA
The DNA here is from genome assembly GCF_947461875.1 of Haliaeetus albicilla. Lineage (NCBI taxonomy): Eukaryota > Metazoa > Chordata > Aves > Accipitriformes > Accipitridae > Haliaeetus > Haliaeetus albicilla. Next base: position 5,888,174 of record NC_091511.1, read on the forward strand.
ACGCCCTGCCCAGTAAGGCCAGGCCACGCCCCCCCGATGGGACACTCCCATCTCCTGCAGGGAAGACCACGCCTACTCCAGAGGCTCCACCCACTCCAAGCACCTTCCAACCGCAGGAGGCTCCACCCACTGTACAGGGAGACCCCGCCTCACCGCTGCAGGCTCCTCCCACTGCATGCAGGCTCCGCCCCACCTTCAGAAACTCCTCCCACCCTTCAAAAACGATCCACCCACTGCAGAGTGGCTCCTCCCACTGCCCAGGCAACCCCACCCACCCCTAGAGATGCCCCTCCCCCATCCAACACCACACCCACCGAGACCCCACCTACAGCAGACAGACCCCACCCACTCCTGGCAGAAGCCCTGCCCACCCCTCCCTCCCATAGGGCCCCGCCGTCCCCTCCCGCAAGCCCCGCCCCCACAGACCCCGCCCCACTCACCGTGGGGAAGTGGATGATGAAGGGGAGGAAGAAGAGGGGCAGGAAGCGCAGGACCTGCCGCACCGTCCCCGCCCCCGGGCTGGCCACGCCTGTCTCCGCCCCCACCTGTGGGCGGGGCACATTTACATAAATCCTACCCCAACGACGCTTCACCCCGCTCCGCCTTTACGTAAGGCCCCGCCCCAACTCCCCCCCGTTCTGAACGCCGAGCGGTTTTGAGCACAGAGCCAAACCCCCTCGGTTTTACCCCGGCCCCGCCCGCCGCCGTCGACGCTACCTGCCCCTCCCTAATTAACGTGGCTCCGCCCTCACCTCGAGAACGAGCCAGGTGGAGGCGGGTGACGAGGACGGGCAGAATATAATAAGGATCGGACGCCGCCAAATCGGGGAACCAGGCCAGGCCCCCCCGATGCAGCCCCGGCACCGGCGCCGCCGCCATTTTTTGGAGCGCTAGGAAGAAGGAAACGAAGAGGGGGGTCTGCCCGACCCCGCCCACCCTCAGCCGGGGGGTCTGGGCGTGTCCCCCCCCCCTCCCGGGACGCCGGGGTTCCCCCCCCTCGCTCACCTGTACCAGGGGCACCAAGAAGCCGCGCAGGGGGTTGACGTTGTGGCGTTTCTGGTAGGCCGCCAGCTCCGAGTAAGCGCGGGCCACTGCGAGAGGGTGGGGCTTCAGGGGAGGGCGGGGCCTGTCCCGGTCACGCCCCTTGCCAGCCAGCCCCGCCCCTCCCCGAAAGACGCGCCCTGCCGTACAACATCTACTGCTCCTTTAAAAACTTCTACTGTCCCTTTAAAAACTCAAGGCGGTTTTAAAGCCCTGCCCCCTGAGCTCGTGACACAGCCAGAAGCTCCACCCCACCCGCAAAGCCCCGCCCCAACAGGCCCCACCCCTGCCAAAAGCCCACCCCTATTGCACACACTGTTATAACCCCCAAGCTCCACCCCCAGGCCCGAAGCCCCGCCCCTTATCCCTAAACCCCTCCTCCCCAGTGCCCAGCCTTTCCTGTCACTGCCAGAGCCCCGCCCCTTTCCCCGAGGCCCTGCCCCCTTGCCCTGAGACCCCACCCACAGCCTGCACCCAGCCCCGCCCCACTCTCCCTGCCCTGCATTTTGAAGCCACTCCCCCACCAGGTGACCACACCCCCAGCTCCTCGGCCCCGCCCCCCCGGCCTCCAGCCAGCCCCACCACTCTCCTTTGAGACCCCGCCCCCTGCCTTAAACCACACCCCCTGCCCATAAACCCCGCCCACTCACCCACAGCCCACCCCAGCCTGCAGCAAGCCCAGCCCTGCTGCCCCGCCTTTTACAGGCCCCGCCCCCAGCCTTAAGCCCCTCCCCAGCCTGCAGCAAGCCCAGCCCCAGCCCTGCTGCCCTGCCTCTTACAGGCCCCGCCCCCGGCTTTAAGCCCCGCCCCCTCACCCGCAGCCCACCCCAGCCTGCAGCAAGCCCAGCCCCAGACCTGCTTTACAGGCTCCGCCCCTTTTAAGCCCCACCCCCTGCCCAGAAGCTCCACCCCCTCACCCGCAGCCCCACTCCAGCCTGCACCAAGCCCATCCCAGCCCCCCCGCCCCCCGCGTTAAGCCCCGCCCCCCGCCCCAAGCCCCACCCCCTGATCCCCCCCAAATCCCCCCTTACCCTGGAACTGGTCGCTGCCCCTCCGGGCCTCGGCCAAGCGCTGGGAGAGGAGCTGGAGCTGGGGCATGTGTGTGGCCAGGCGGGCGGCCTCCCTCTGCCCCCGCACCAGCAGCGGCAGCAGGGCCAGGCGGGCGCCCAGCGTCCCTGGGGGGGACAAAAACCGTCAGCGCGGACCCTTCCTCCGCCCCGCGGAGTCGTTCGTATCCCCCCCCGCCCCAACTCCGCTCACCGACGGCGATGGCCCCCCACCAGGGCAGCCCCACGTCGAGGTGCAGGAACTGCAGGAAGTTTTGTACCAGCCCCACGGGGGTGAAAGCTCCCAGCCCCAAATCCTCCAGCCGCACCTCCTCCCCCTCCAGCCCCACGGAGAGGGGGTCCTGACTGATGGAGGGGGGGTCCTGACCGGCGGGGGGGGGGGTCCTGAGCGGCAGAGGGGGGGGCCTGACCCACGGCAGGCTCCGTCCGCCCCACGGCGGGGGTCTCCTGCCCCGCGGCGGCTGCGGGAGCCGGGGAAGCCTGCTAGGAAAAAAGAAGGGGGTGTCAGAGGGGGCTCTGCCCCGCCGCCCCCCGATGTGCCCCCACTTTGCCCCAAGGCCCCCCCAGACCTCGCTCTGCCCCCCACCCTGCCCCCCCAGACACCTCGACCTGCCCCCCCCGGTGTCCCCCCCCCATCCTCACCTGGGCGCTGGCGGTGGCGAGGGCTCGGGGCGCGGGGACCAGCCCCAGGGGGGGTCTTCGGGGCCAGAGGGGCCCCCGCAGCGTCTGGGGGGGGGAGGGCAGAGCAAAGAGGTTGGGGTGGGGGGGGTAGAGGTGATGTCACGGCCACCACCGTGACATCACCGGCACCCACCTCTCCCCCCCAGGGGCAGAGACATCCCGCTGCAGAGCACCGGCAAGGTCGTGACCTCGAGGACGTCACCGCGGGGGGACAACGCTCGCCCCCCCCTCCCCGCCCCACAACAGAGGCGTGTCGGGGGTGTGACGTCACGGCCGGCCGTGACGTCATTTTTAACAAAAAGCGCGGGAAACGGTCTCAGAGAGAGACAAAACCGGGGGGGGGGGGGGCTGAATCTGCACGATCTATGCCGGGTGGGGGGGGGGGGGTGTCTCCACGTGACGTCACAGCTCCCGCTGGCGTCACGGGAAGGACAGGGAAAGGGAGGGAGGGAGGGAGGCTGCTCCCCCCCCCTCAACGACCCCAGGGGTGCCGGGCGACCTCCCCCGGCCGGCGTGACGCCGCGGCGCGGGCGTGACGTCACCAGGGCGTCGCGACGTCACCCCCCAAGTCCCCCTCCCTTTGCCGGCTGACCTGTGCCCGCAGGGCCCGGAGAAGCGGCCGGAGCCGCGGGGCCGCCGCCGCCGCCGCCATCATGGTGGCCTGAGGAGAGAGGGGAGAAGGGGCGGGGCCGAGCGGAAAGGCGGAGCCGCGCATGCGCTGCGGGGCGGAGCCGCCGCCAGGGCGGGGGCGTGGCCAGACGGCGCAAGCGCGGAAGGGGAGGCGCGACGCCGCGCTCCGCCGCGGCGAGTGAGGGCGGCCCGTTCGGGGGCGTGGCCGGCGTGACGTCAGCCGCGGCGCCAAGCCGCTTCCGTCTCCTCTCCCGCCGCCATTTTGAAGGCGCCGCCGGTCGGGGCGGTCGCCGCTGTCTCCGCCGCTTCTCCCCCCGGCCCCGGCCCTGGAGGTAGGCCGGGGCTCCCCGGGGGGGTCCCTCCCGTCCCCCCGACGGTGTGAGGTCCCCGATTTCTCCCCGGTCCGTCCCCCGGAGCCTCATAAACCCGCTCCGGGCGGGGGGGTGGGTCTGCGGAGCGCCGCTCTCCTCACACGGCGGATCTTTTCCTGACAGGAAAAATCTGATTCTGACAGGAATTCCGCCCCCCCTCACCCCGTAGGGACACCGGGGGTGCCGCAACCGCGCTAATTTTCCCTAAAACCCCTTTTTTCTCCCCGTTTTTTCCTCCCCCGCTCAGGTGATGGCGGAAGAAACCCAGCCCCGCGCCCCCACGCCGGCCGAAGGGGGGGTTCGGGGGTCCCCCCCCAACCCGGGGGGGTCACCCCGCCACACGGACGCCCCCCAGGGTCCCCCCCGCGTCTTGGGGACCCCCGCGGACGCCCCCCCCAATCCAGGGGGACCCCCCCAGCCCCCTGAGGGGTCACCCCAGGCGGTGGTGGATGGGGGGGGGCGCTGCCAGGGGGACCCCCCGACCGGCCTCGGGGTTTTGCGGGCGGCGCTGGAAGCGGCGCTGATCCGGGACCCCGGGGAAGCGACGCCGGCGGAGCTGAACCCGCTTTTGGGGGTCCCTTTGCCCCCCCCGGCCAAGTGTCGGCACCTGGATGGGGCCCGGTTGCTGCGGGATAACCTACGCTTGGTATTTTTTTTTTTTTTTTGAGGGGGGGGGCACCCCAAAATATAAAGGGGTTTGGGGGAGGAGGAGGAGTGGGGTGATGATGCGGGGTGATTTGGGGGGGGAATGGGGCGATACGGGGGGACAGCGAGGCGACGGGGTGGTTCGGGGGGATTCGGGGAGGTTTGGGGGTGCGGTTGGGATTTGGGGTGCTCCCCCCCCCGATCCCCCAATTCCTCGTTCCCCCCACCTCAGGAGCCGGGGCAGCTGCCGCAGGGGCTGGGGGGGCTGCGGACGGCGCTCAGCATCCTGGAGAAGTACGGCCGCAACCTGCTCCAACCCCGGCCCCCCCGGCACTGGCGCGCCGTCCGCTTCGGCAACCCCGTCTTCCGCAGCACCGTCGGCGCCGTGCAGGTACCCCAAAACACGCACCCCCCCCCCCCGCCGTACCCCAAAACCTGACCCCGCCACCCTTACAGCTTCTCCAGAGCACCCCAATACCCCCAGTTGCCCCCCCCCCCACTGTTGCACTGGTCTGCGCGTGTAGCACCCGAATGTCTCGTGAGACGCCCTGGGGTGTTCGGCATCGCCCCAGTTTTCCTGCAGGACACCCCAATATTTTCCTCAGCACCCCAATATCGTTTTCATGGCGCGTGAGACACCCTAGTATTGATTTATAGGACCGTATAGGTTTGCTAGATCACCCCAATTTTGGCTGGGACACCCTATTATTATCCTTAGGTCGCTTTGACACCCCCCAAAACCACACCAGTACCTCCCTCCATCACCCCAAATACTTTTTGGGGAGCCCCAGTACCCCCCCAGGCACCCCAATACTCACCATATCTCTCTATACCATTTCCAGTATTTCTTGTAGGATACCAGTATCCTCGCTTTAATGGTGTGTAATAGACCCTAATATTATGCTATAGGTCCCTATATGTTTCCTAGATACCCCAATTTTGTCCGGGACACCCTATTATTGTTTCTGGGTCGCTTTGACACCCCCCAAAAACACACCAGTGCTTTTCTCCATCACCCCAGTACTTTCTGGGGAGCCCCAGTACCCCCCCAGGCACCCCAATACTCCCCATATCCCTCTATACGACCCCCAGTATCCCCTGTAGGACACCAGTATCCCCGCTTTAATGGTGCAGGAGACACCCTAATATTGTCCTATAAGACCCTATAAATGTGCTAGATCACCCCAATTTTGGCTGGGACACCCCATTATTATTCTTAGGTCATTTTGACACCCCCCAAAACCACACCAGTACCTCCCTCTGTCACCCCAATACTTTTTGGGGAGCCCCAGTACCCCCCAGGCAGCCCAATATTCACCATATGTCTCTATATGGTTCCCAGTATCTCTTGTACAGTACCAGTATCCCCTGTACGACACCAGTATTCCCGCTTTAATAGTGTGTGATACACCCTAATATTATTTTATAGGACCCTATAAATTTGCTCGATCACCCCAATTTTGGCTGGGACACCCTGTTATTCTTTCTGGGTCGCTTTGACACCCCCCAAAAACACACCAGTGCTTTTCTCCATCACCCCAGTACTTTCTGGGGAGCCCCAGAACCCCCCTACACACCCCAGTACTCCCTACATCCCTCTGTATGACCCCCAGTATCCCCCGTAGAACACCAGTATCCGCGCTTTAATGGTGTGTGATGTGCTCTGATATTGATTTATAAGACCCTATGAATGTGCTAGATCACCCCGATTTTGGCTGGGACACCCCATTATTATTCTTAGGTCATCTTGACACCCCCCAAAACCACACCAGTACCTCCCTCCGTCACCCCAGTACTTTCTGGGGAGCCCCAGTACCCCCCCAGGCCCCCCAATATTCCCTCTATCTCTCCATACGACCCCCAGTACCCCCACAGCACCCCAGTTCCATCCCCAGTGACAGTGCCCCCCCCTTTCTCCTCCGCAGGGGGGCCGGGGGGTGCTGCGGCTTTTGGGGTACACGGAAGAGACGGGAGAGGGGCTGAGTTTCCCCCCGGGGGCGGGGGCTCCCCACGGCCCCCGCGTGGCCGCCGTCACCGCCGACGTCCTGCTGCTGCGCGCCGAGCTCGACCTCCTGCTGGCCGTGAGTGCTGGGAGGGACTGGGGTAAACTGGGAGGGAGTGGGGGGCACCGAGAATGTCATTAGGATGGATTGCGGGGCACTGGGAGGGACTGAACGGTTACTGGAATGGATTGGGGGGCAGCGGGGGTGTCACTGGGATGTACTGGGGAGCAGTGGGAGGGTCGTTGGGATGTACTGGAGGAGCACTGGGACGTGCTGGGCGGTACTGGGCAGGGTCTGACTCTTCCGTTTCTGTGCCCCAGAACCAGCACCCGAACCCCCAGTTCTTCACCGAAATCCTGGCCGGGGGGGCTGAGGTGAGTGGGGACTGGGTGTGGGGCTATACTGGGATTGACTGGGAGGCGCTGTGGGGAACCCGTGCCTATACTGGGAGGGGACTGGGATGCACTGTGCGGTATCCCACGATATGCTAAGGGTGCTCAGGGATGTACTGGGAGGGGGGCACGAGGCTGTACTGGTCCGTACTGGTGTGAACTGGGTGGGGCTCCTCTCCCCACCCCAGGGCTCGCTGGTGTCCGACTCGCTGCCGATAACGGACGGGGACAGCCCCACGGGTACGGGGGGTCTGGGGGGCAGCAATGATTCTATAGGGTCTGGGAAGGGCTCTTATAGGGGGTCTGGGGGCTCTTATAGGGGGTCTGGGGGGTTCTATAGGGGGTCTGGGGGGTTTTATAGGGGGTCTGGGGGCTCTATAGGGGGCCTGGGGGGTTCTGTAGGGGGCCTGGGGGGTTCTGTAGGGGGTCTGGGGGGTTCTGTAGGGGGTCTGGGGGCTCTATAGGGGGCCTGGGGGGTTCTGTAGGGGGTCTGGGGGGTTTTATAGGGGGTCTGGGGGGGCCTGTGCGGGCTCGGGGGGGGCTGTAGGGTCTCTATAGGGGTTGGGGGGGCTTTAACGGGGTTTGGGGGGATCTGTATAGTCCAGGATCGGGCCTGGGGGGGTCCGACAGGCACCTATAGGGACCCTCGCGAAGCCGTATAGGTGCTGAGGGTCCCGTCCCTGCAGGCGGGACCCCCCCTGGCCGGCCCCGCCCCGACTGCGCCCCCCTCCACCCACCCAGCCCCCTACGGGGGGACCCCAGGTAACGTACGGCACCCCCCCAACCATCCCCTATAACCCCCCCCTACACCTCCCCCTACAGAACCTCGAGGATCCCTGGGGGGGCCCCCTAAAGCCCTATGGCCCCCCCAGATCCTTTAGGGGCGGGGTCTGGCGGCGTCTCCCAACTTTTTTCCCGCCCCCTCCCCAGTCTGTCTCTTCCGCCGTGGGCGTACGGGACCGGGCAGCCCCCCCCGGGCGCTATAGGGGACCCCCCCCGGGGCGAACACGAGGAGGGGGGCTGGGCCTGCGCCTCCTGCACCTTCCGCAACCCCGGCCCCAGCGTCCTCTGCGGGGTCTGCGAGCGGCCCCGCCTCGCCCGACGCCCCGCCCCGCCCCCGGAACCACCCCCGGGGGGGACGACACGCCCCGGCATCCAACCCCCCCCGGCGGGTTGGCAGTGCCCCCACTGCACCTACTGGAATGAGGGAGCGGGGCGGGTGTGCGACGTCTGCCACCGCACGGGGGCGGGGACGCCCCCGCCCGCCTCGCCCCGCCCCGCGACGGCGATGACGACGCCCGGGGGGGGACGGCCGCGGCGCCCGCCGGAGCCCCCCCCGGCCCTCAGCCCCTCGCAGGAGGCCGAGCGGCGGCGGCAGGAGCGGCTGCGCGAGGACGGGCGGCGCCTCGTCGCCCTCGTCAGGGTGAGGCCGCGCCCGCGTGCGTGTCATCGGGCGGGGCGGGGCGTCCGACCCCGCCCTGACCCCCCCGCCCCGTTCGTTCCAGGCGGCGGAGGCGCAGGGGGTGCCGGCGGAGGCGGTGGTGGTGGCGGCGGCGGCGCTGGGGGGCCCGGCGGGGGCGGTGGTGGGGCGGGCGCGGGCGGGGCTGGGGGCGGTGCTGGGGGCGCTGGCGGGGGCGGCGGAGCGGCGGGGCGCGGCCGAGGCGGGGGGGCCGCTGGGGGCCCTGTCCCTGCGGGAGGCCGCCCGCGCCTGGGCCCGCGCCCACGCCCACCCCCAGCGCGCCCTGGAGGCCTGCCTGGGCGCCCGCCGGCGGCAGGTAGGCGGGGCCGGGGCGGGGCCGGGGTGGGGCCCGGGGCGGGTGTGTGCCCTGTGGGGATGCTGGGGGGGTTGCTGGTAGCGGAGGGGGCGGGGTTTAGTGCGGGGGGTGGAGCTGAGAGTGGGGGTGTGGTGCCTTGTGGGGAGCTTGGTGGTAGCTGGGGGGGTGCGGTTTAGTGTGGGGGTGGAGCTTAGAGTGTGGGGGTGGAGCTTAGTGTGGGGGCGTGGTGCCCTGCAGGGGAGCTTGGTGGTGGCTGGGGGTGTGGCTAGCAGTGGGGGTGGAGCTTAATGTGGGGGCGTGGTGCCCTGTGGGGGAGCTTGGTGGTAGTTGGGGGTGTGTGGTTTAGTGTGGGGGTGGAGCTTAGAACATGGGGTGGAGCTTAACGTGGGGGCGTGGTGGCTTGCAAGATGGCTTGCTGGTAGGTGGGGGGGCGGGGCTTAATGTGGGAGCCTGCTGGGGGTGTGGCTTAGTGTAGAGGTGGAGCTTAGTGGGGCGGAGCTATAGGCCAGGGGTGTGGTGCCCTGCAGGGCAGCTTGCTGACAGGTGGGGGGCGGGGCTATGTGGCTGTAGGCGGGGCTCCCCATTGCTCTCCCCTGCCCACCTGGGTGCTTGCTGCAGGGAGGTGGGGCGCGTGGGCGGGGCCTCGCCCAGCAGGGGCGGAGCCCCGGAGCTGCACCTCTCTCTACCCGAGTCTGTGCTGCTGCCCGCGGGGGGGGGGGGGGGGGGGGCGGCATTTCAGCGCAGGGGGCGGGGCTAGAGAGGGCGTGGCCGCCCCACCCTGTCGCGATACCGACGGTGGGCTGCGGCGCAGCTGCGGGCGCTGGCGGCGCTGGGTTTCGGGGAGCGGGGCGCGGCCGGCGCCGCCCTCTACCAGAACGGGGGGGACGTGTGGGGGGCGCTGGGCGACCTGCAGCGCCGGCGCCTCGAGCCCTTCCAGAGACGCGTCTGGGAGAACCAGCAGCCCCCCCTCGACTTCGACAGCCCTGACCAGCAGGTGCGGGGCACTGGGAGCACTGGGGGGAACTGGGAGGGCGGGGAGGGGTTACTGGGGGCGTGGGGAAGGGTTTGGGGGTGACTGGGGGGGAACTGGGAGGGGTTTGGGGGTGACTGGGGGTGACTGGGGGGAACTGGGAGGGGTTTGGGGGTGACTGGGGGGAACTGGGAGGGGTTGGGGGTTAATGGGAGGGGTTTGGGGGTGACTGGGAGCACTGGGGGGGAACTGGGAGGGGTTTGGGGTTAATGGGAGGGGTTTGGGGGGCACTGGGGGGGAACTGGGAGGGCGTGGGGGGGTTACTGGGGGCATTGGGAGGGGTTTGGGGGTGACTGGGGGGGAACTGGGAGGGGTTGGGGGGGTTACTGGGAGCAGCTGGGGTGACCGGGAGGGGGTTTCAGAGTGATTGGGAGCACTGGAGGGGACTGGGAGGGAGTTACTGGGAGCACTGGTGGTGATGAGAAAGGAGTTTTGGGGTTATTGGGAGTGCCAGGGGTGACTGGGACGGGGTTTGGGGGTTACTGGGAGCACAGGGGATGACTGGGGTGGTGTTTTGGGGTTACTGGGTGCACTGGTGGTGACTGGGATGGAGTTTTGGGGTTACTGGGAGCGCAAGGAATAACTGGGATGGTGTTTTGGGGTTACTGGGAGCACAAGGGATGACTGAGATTGTGTTTTGGGGTTACTGGGAGCACTGGTGGCGACCGGGATGGTGGTTTGGTGTTACTGGGAGCACAGGGGATGACTGGGGTGGTGTTTTGGGGTTACTGGGAGCACTGGTGGCAACCGGGATGCTGTTTTGGGGTTACTGGGAGCACAAGGAATAACTGGGATGGAGTTTTGGGGTTACTGGGAGCAGTGGGGATGACTGGTGTGGTGTTTTGGGGTTACTGGGAGCAGTGGGGATGACTGGTGTGGTGTTTTGGGGTTACTGGGAGCACAAGGAATAACTGGGATGGAGTTTTGGGGTTACTGGGAGCAGTGGGGATGACTGGTGTGGTGTTTTGGGGTTACTGGGAGCAGTGGGGATGACTGGTGTGGTGTTTTGGGGTTACTGGGAGCACAAGGAATAACTGGGATGGAGTTTTGGGGTTACTGGGAGCAGTGGGGATGACTGGTGTGGTGTTTTGGGGTTACTGGGAGCACAAGGAATAACTGGGATGGAGTTTTGGGGTTACTGGGAGCAGTGGGGATGACTGGGGTGGTGTTTTGGGTTTACTGGGAGCACTGGTCGTGACCAGGATGGTGTTTTGGGGTTCCTGGGAGCACAGGGGATGACTGGGATGGAGTTTTGGGGTTACTGGGACCACTGGGAATAACTGGTGTGGTGTTTTGGGGTTACTGGGAGCAGTGGGGATGACTGGGGTGGTGTTTTGGGGTTACTGGGAACCCTGGTAGTGACCAGGCTGGTGTTTTGGGCTTCCTGGGAGCACAGGGGATGACTGGGGCGGTGTTTCGGGGTTACGGGGACCACTGGGAATAACTGGGGCTGTGGCTTGGGGTTACTGGGCGTACTGGCGTCGACCGGGCTGGCGTTGCGGGGTCTGCGGGCGGTGACAGTGCCCCCGCCCCCCGTCAGGCGCTGGTGCGGCGGGCGCTGGCGACGCTGGGCCTGGCCAGCTGGGGCCGGGCGCAGCTACTGGTGACGCTGGGGCGGGAGCTGGGACTGGGCCGGGTCCCCCCGCGCGGACTGGGAGAACTGGTGGAGGCCGTGGGGCGCTGCCCCGACCGCGCCGCCCTGCGCCGCCGCCTGCGCTGCGAGTGCGCCGTCTGCGGCTGGGGGCTGCCCCGGCACCAGGTGAGGCGGGGCGCGAGGGCGGGGCGAGGGCGGGGCGAGGCGCGAGGGCACGGCGGCGGAGGGGGGCCGGCGCGAGGGTGTGGTGGCGAGGGCGTGGCAGCGGAAGGGGCGAGGTGCGAGGGCGTGGCGGCGGGAAGCGGCGAGGTGCAGGGGTGTGGCGGTGGCAGGGGGTGAAGTGCAAGGGCGCGGTGGCAGAAGGGGCGAGGCGCGAGGGCGTGGCAGCGGTGAGGCACAAGGGCGGGGTGGCAGGAGGGGTGAGGCACGAGGGCGGGGCCGTGGAAGGGGCGAGGTGTGAGGGTGGGGCGGCGGCAAGGGGTGAGGGCAGCGGCGAGGGGCGAGGGTGTGGTGGTGGCGAGGGGCGAGGCGCGAGGGCGTGGCGGCGGCGAGGGGCGAGACTGTGGCGGTGGAAAGGGCGGGGTGCAAGGGCGGGGCAGCAGAAGGGGCGAGGCGCGAGGGCGTGGCGGCGGAAGGGGAGAGGCGTGAGGGCGCGTCAGCTGCAAGGTGCGAAGGCGTGGCAGCAGAGAGGGTGGGGCCGCGAGGGCGTGGCGGCCAAAGGGGTGGGGCACGAGGGCGTGGCCCCCGCCCCGCTGCGAGGCCCCGCCCCTTTTGCAGATGCAGTGGCTGACGTCGTGCGAGTGCCCGCTCTGCCCCGAGTGCTTCCGCCTGCACTTCACCATCGGGGTGAAGGAGCGGCGCGTGGGCGACCTGGTGTGCCCCGCCTGCGCCCGCCCCGACCTGGCTGACGAAGCCCAGCGCCTTAATTACTTCTCCACCCTCGACATACAGGTCGGGCGGGGCCGGGGTGGGGTTTTTTGGGGGGCTGGGAGGGGTCCTCGATCCTCACCGCCCCCCCCACTTGCCCTCCCCAGCTGCGGCAGTGCCTGGACCCCGACACGTACCAGCTCTTCACCCAAAAACTGACGGAGCTGGAGCTGATGCGGGACCCCAAGTTTATCTGGTGCATCCAGGTGGGGGTCCGGGGGGGGGGGGTTCTGTGGGGCTGGGGGCTTGTTGTGGGGCTGGGGGGGGGATTGGGGGGGGTCTCCGTGGGGCTGGGCTGACAGCGAGGGGGATGCGTGGGGCTGGGCGGCCTTTTTGGGGAGGAGTTGGGGGGGCTCGGAGCCGTACCTGGGGACGGGGGGGGTTTTGGGGGGGGTCTCTGTGGGGCTGAATGTTGGGTTACGGGAGGATTTGGGGGGCTGGGGGTTCTCCGGGGGGCTGGGGGGAGGTGGGGGGGGCCGGCTGTGGGGCTGAGCCCTGCGCCCCCCCAACCCCGCAGTGCTCGTTCGGGTTCATCTTCGAGGCGGAGCAGGGCCCGGCCCAGTGCCCCCAGTGCCAGCAGCGCTTCTGCCCCCGTTGCCAGCGCCCGGTGGGGGGAGATGTGGGGCTGGGGGGCGGAAATGTGGGGCTGGGGGGGTGGAACTGTGGGCCTGGGGGGTAGACATGTGGGGCTGGGAGTGGAAATGTGGGGCTGGGGGTGGAAATGTGGGGCTGGAAATGTGGGGCTGGGGAGCGGAAATGCGGGGCTGGGGGGAATGTGGGGCTGGAAATGTGGGGCTGGGGGGCGGAAATGTGGGGCTGGGGGGAAATGTGGGGCTGGGGGGGCAGCCCAGGGTGAAGGAGAGGCTGCTCTGGGGCACTTGGGTGCTTCTGGGGGTCACTATGGGGTACTGGGGGGGGTCTGGGGGGCAATTTGGGGTCCCTATGGGGGGGGGGGCTCTGGGGGGCAGCTGTGGGTCTCCAGGGGGTGACGGGGGGGTCCCTATGGGGCGGTTAAGGGTCGCTGTGGGGCAGTGTGGGATGACGGGGTCGCTATGGGGCAGCCGGGGGTCCCCGTGGGGTGCTGGGGTCGTTACGGGGCGATGACGATCCCCGGGGGCGGGGTCTCCCCGGGGGGGTGACGCCCCGCCGCCCCGCCCGCAGTGGGACCCCCAGCACGCCACCCTCTCCTGCGCCGAATTCGGGGCCTGGCTGAGCGCCCGCGACCCCCAAGCGCCGCCCGTGGGGCTGGCGGCCTTCCTGCAGGAGCACGGCATCGGTGGGTGCCCCACGGCGGCGTTCAGGGTGGGTGGGGGGTGTCCCTGCCCCACGGCGTGGGGTGGGGGGCTGCGGCGGCTCTGCCCCACGGCTCTGCCCCACGGCTCTGCCCCACAGCGTGCCCGCAGTGCGGGGTGTGGTACGCGCTGGCCCGGGGGGGCTGCATGCATTTCCAGTGCTCCCAGTGCCGCCACCATTTCTGCAGCGGGTGTTACGGCCCCTTCCACGCCAAAGATGTGAGTGGGGCTGGGGGGGGGTCCTATGGGGAGGCGGGAGAGGGGGTTATGGGGCAGGAGGGGTCTCCTGGAGGGAGGTTTGGGGGGGGTCTGGGGGGTGTTATGGGGGGCCGTGGGGTGTAAGGGGGGATCTATGGGGTCTCTGGGGTGACGGGGACTTTATGGGGCACCCTGGGGGGGGGGTCTCCGGGGGGAGTTATGGGGCTGAGGGGTCTCTGGGGGGGGGGCTGTGGGGCGAGGGGTGGTTTCTATGGGGCACACTAGGGGGTGGGGGTGTCTCCTTGGGGGTCCCTATGGGGCAGAGAAGGTTTCCCTGGGGGTCCCTATGGGGCTGGGGGGGTGTGTTTGTCTCCCTGGGGGTCCCTATGGGGCAGAGAAGGTTTCCCTGGGGGTCCCTATGGGGCTGGGGGGGGGTGTTTGTCTCCCTGGGGGTCCCTATGGGGCAGAGAAGGTTTCCCTGGGGGTCCCTATGGGGCTGGGGGGGGGTGTTTGTCTCCCTGGGGGTCCCTATGGGGCAGAGAAGGTTTCCCTGGGGGTCCCTATGGGGCTGGGGGGGGGGGTGTCTCCCTGGGGGTCCCTAAGGGGCTGGGGGGGGGTTGTCTCCCTGGGGGGTCCCTATGGGGCTGCCGTGGGGCTGACGGGTGTCTCAGCGCTGCCCGGAGCCGGGCTGTCCCCTGCGGGGGTCCCTGCACGGCCACCACCCCCGCGACTGCCTCTTCTACCTGCGCGACTGGGAGCCCCCCCGCCTCCAGCGCCTGCTCCGGGTGCGTCGCCTGTGGGGCGGCTATGGGGCGGGGGGGGTGCTTTTTTTGGGGGGGCAGCGGAGGCGCTGGGGTGGTTTGGGGGCAGTGGGGGGGGGACAGGTGGGGCAGCTGGGGGTCTTTTGGGGGTGGTTGCTGGTCCCTGTGGGGCAGCTGGGGGTTGCTATGGGGCGGCTGGGACTGGCTGCGGGTCTCTATGGGGCAGTTACTGGTTTCTGTGGGGCAGCTGGGACTGGCTGCGGGTCTCTATGGGGCAGTTACTGGTCTCTGTGGGACAGCTGGGGTTGCTATAGGGCAGTTACTGGTCTCTGTGGGGCAGCTGGGGTTGCTATAGGGCAGTTACTGGTCTCTGTGGGGCAGCTGGGACTGGCTGCGGGTCTTTTGGGGCAGTTACTGGTCTCTGTGGGGCAGCTGGGGTTGCTATAGGGCAGTTACTGGTCTCTGTGGGGCAGCTGGGACTGGCTGCAGGTCTCTATGGGGCAGTTACTGGTCTCTGTGGGGCAGCTGGGGTTGCTATAGGGCAGTTACTGGTCTCTGTGGGGCAGCTGGGACTGGCTGCGGGTCTCTATGGGGCAGTTACTGGTCTCTGTGGGGCAGCTGGGGTTGCTATAGGGCAGTTACTGGTCTCTGTGGGGCAGCTGGGACTGGCTGCGGGTCTTTTGGGGCAGTTACTGGTCTCTGTGGGGCAGCTGGGACTGGCTGTGGGTCTCTATGGGGCAGTTACTGGTCTCTGTGGGGCAGCTGTGGGTCACTCTGGGGCAGTTACTGGTCTCTGTGGGGCAGCTGGGACTAGCTGCGGGTCTCTATGGGGCAGTTACTGGTCTCTGTGGGACAGCTGGGGTTGCTATAGGGCAGTTACTGGTCTCTGTGGGGCAGCTGGGACTGGCTGCGGGTCTCTATGGGGCAGTTACTGGTCTCTGTGGGGCAGCTGTGGGTCACTCTGGGGCAGTTACTGGTCTCTGGGGGGCAGCTGGGACTGGCTGCGGGTCTCTATGGGGCAGTTACTGGTCTCTGTGGGGCAGCTGGGGTTGCTATAGGGCAGTTACTGGTCTCTGTGGGGCAGCTGGGACTGGCTGCGGGTCTTTTGGGGCAGTTACTGGTCTCTGTGGGGCAGCTGGGACTGGCTGCGGGTCTCTATGGGGCAGTTACTGGTCTCTGTGGGGCAGCTGGGGTTGCAATAGGGCAGTTACTGGTCTCTGTGGGGCAGCTGGGACTGGCTGCGGGTCTTTTGGGGCAGTTACTGGTCTCTGTGGGACAGCTGGGACTGGCTGTGGGTCTACAGGGCAGTCGCTGGTCTCTATGGGGCGGCTGGGGGTCGCTATGGGGCAGCCAAGGCTCACCGTGGGGCACTTGTGGGTGGCTGTGGGGCAGCAGAGCTCTCTGACTCCCCCTGCCCCCCAGGAGGGGGGTGTCCCCTTCGACACGGAGCCGCCGGCCGAAGCCCGACCCGTGCCCGGAGGTGGGGAACCCCCGTCACCCCTCCCCTTCCCCCCACCCCCCCCGTGCCCCCCAAGTGTGGGGCAGCCCCACGCCCGCCCACGCGGCGGGTGCTGAGGCTGTGGGCGCAGGGGGCTGCGGGGTGCTGGAGCAGAAGGAGACGTCGGCGGGGCTGCGGGACGAGCCCTGCGGCCGGGAGACCCCCCCGGGGCACGCCGGGCTCTGCCGGTGAGTGGGGGGGGCACTTGGGGGTCCGAAAGGGGTAACTGGGCTCCCTATAGGGCACCTGGGGGGTCATTTGGGGCCCCTGTGGGGCAGTTAGGGCTGCTGTGGGGCACTAGAGGGTCCCTAGGGGGTAATTGGGGTCCCTATGGGGTAATTGAGGTCCATATGGGGCACCTGGGGATCCCCAAGGGGTAATAGGGGCCCCTATGGGGCACCGGGGGGGTCCCTATAGGGTCCCTGTAAGGCACCGGGGTGGTCCCCAAGGGGTAATGGGGGGTGCCTATAGGGCCCCTATGGGGCACTGGGGGGGTCCCCAAGGGGTAATGGGGTCCCTATAAGAGCCCCTATGGGGCCCCTGTAAGGCACCGGGGTGGTCCCCAAGGGGTAATGGGGGTCTCTATAGGGTCCCCATGGGGCACTGGGGGGTCCCCAAGGGGTAATGGGGGTCCCTATGGGGCACTGGGGGGGTCCCCAAGGGGTAATGGGGGTCCCTATAGGGCTCCATGGGGAACTGGGGGGGTCCCTATAGGGTCCCTGTAAGGCACCAGGGTGGTCCCAAAGGGGTAATGGGGGTCCCTATGGGGCACCTGGGGACCCCCAAGAGGTAATGGGGGTCCCTATGGGGCACTGGGGGGTCCGCAAGGGGTAATGGGGGTCCTTATGGGGCACCGGGGGACCCCCAAGGGGTAATGGGGGGTCCCTATAGGGTCCCTATGGGGCACCTGTGGGTCCCCAAGGGGTAACAGGGGTCCCTATAAGAGCTCCTATGGGGCACGGGTGGGACCCCCATGGGGCACCCCCAAGGGGTAATGAGGTCCCTATAGGGCTCCTATGGGGCACTGGGGGGGTCCCCAAGGTGTAATGGGTGTTCCTGGGGGGCACTGGGGTGGTCCCCAAGGGGTAATGGGGTCCATATAGGCCCCCTATGGAGCACCCCCAAGGGGTAACGGGGGTCCCTATGGGGCAGTGGGGGCTCTCTACGGGGTCCCCGCGGGGCGCCGCCGCTGACCTCCCGTCCGGCAGGGGGCACTACACGGAGTACCTGGTGCGGCTGATCAACGAGCACCGCCTGGACCCGGCGCGCCTCTACAGCCCGGCCGAGCTGCGCGCCGCCGCCGAGCGCCACCTACCGGGCGGGAGGCCGCCCCGCGCCTCCCAGGAGAGCGACGACGAGTACGCGGCGCGCCTGCGCCGCCTGCTGGCGCGGGAAGCGCCGCTGGGGACACGCCCCCCGCGGCGCTGACCACGCCCCCTGTCCCCAGCAATAAAAGCCCCGCCCACCCTCCCTCCTCTGTCTGCGTGCGCTGGGGGGCGGGGCTCGGGCGGCGTCACGTGATTTCGCGGAAGCGGAGGTGAGCGGCGGCGGCGGCAGGTCCGTGTGTCGTCGTCCCCCCCCCCCCCCCGTGTCCGTCCGTCTGTCCGCGTCCCCCACGCGTGACCGGGTCCGTCTGTCCGCCCGCGTGCCCCACCCCCCCCCCAGGATGGCGGCGGCGGCGGCGGGGGGCGGCGGGCGGAAGCTGCGGCCCTGGCTGGTGGCGCAGGTGGAGAGCGGGCGCTTCGCCGGGCTGGTGTGGGACGACGCCGGGCGCTCCGCCCTCCGCATCCCCTGGCAGCACGCCGGGAAGGGCGGGGCCAAGGGCGGGGCCGGCACCGCCCTCTGCCAGGTGATGAGGACGACCGGGTGGGTGGGGGGTGGGTGGGGCGGGGATCCCCTCGACCCGCCTCGCCCTCGCGCCTCGGCGCCGCGTCAACCCGTGTTTCGCCCTGGCGGGTGTGGCAGGCGTGGGCGGAGTTCAAGGGGCGGCTCCGCCCCGGGGCGCGGCCGGACCCCGCCGGCTGGAAGACGCGGCTGCGCTGCGCCCTCAACAAGAGCCCCGAGTTCGAGGAGGTGCCGGGACGTTCCCGCCTGGAAGGGCCGCGCCCTTACAAGGTCTACCGGCTCCTGCCGCCCCCCCAGCAGCGAGGTGGGGCGGGGCGGGACACACCCAGGGGTGGGGCGGGACACAGCGATGGGCGGGGTGGGGGTAAGCTGGGGCGTGGGGGGAACCAAATATCGGGGGAGTGAGGGGGGAGGGGGACACGGAGCTGCCTATGGGTGGGAGGGGCGCGGGGCCAAGGGGCAGGGTTGGGTGTGGCCCACGGTCGGGGGAGGGGACCCAGGCGTCCACGCCCCGCAGGCGGGCAGACCCCCAAGCGCGGGGGCTCGCGGCCCCGGAAGGAGGCGGGACCGGACCCCACGGCGGAGGGAGACGGAGACCCCCAGCCCCACGGCGCCCTGGTAAGTGATGTCACGGGTGGGTGGGGTGGGTGTGGTTCTGGGGGAGGGGGTGGGGCAGCCCCACCCACGGCTGCCCCCCGCCCCCCAGGAGCCGCCCCCCAGCCCCGATGAGGTGCCGGCCGAGGAGCCCCGCCCCGACGCCGGGGATCCCTGTGAGAGCTGGGGATGATGGGGGGCGGGGCTGGGGGGTCAAGGGTCAGCAGAGGGAGGGGCCGGGGCAGGGCAACAGCATGTGACCCTGCTGCCCCCCCGCCCCCAGCTGCGGCCCCACCCCCAGCCCCACTGAAGCTGGACATTGTGGTGGAGAGCCCTGAGCCCCTCCCACTTGCACAGGGTAAGCTCCGCCCCCAGCTGCTAAGCCCCACCCCCTGTCCAATTACCAGTCAGCACTCAAGAGCTGACCCCACCCCGGGTGCAAGTCCCACCCCTGCAGGCCCTGCCTCCACCCCTGCAGTGGCTCCACCCCTGGCTCCAGCCACACCCCCCTCACATGACCACACCCCCAGCTCAGCTTGGCTCCACCCCTTGTGGCCCCACCCTCAACCCCTCAGTGGCTCCTCCCCCTGCCCTGGCCCCACCCCCACTGCAGTCTCCACCCTCAACCCCTCAGTGGCTTCTCTCCCAGCCCTGGCTCCACCCCCACTGCAGTCCCCATCCTCAACCCCTCAGTGGCTCCTCCCCCTGCCCTGGCTCCACCCCCATGGCCCCACCCTCAACCCCTCAGTGGCTCCTCCCCCAGCCCTGGCTCCACCCCCCCATGACCCCACCCTCAACCCCTCAGTGGCTTCTCTCCCAGCCCTGGCTCCACCCCCACTGCAGTCCCCGCCTTCAGCCCCACAGTGGCTCCTCCCCCCACCTCAGCCCCACCTCCACCCCCCATAACCCCTCCCTCTCCCAAGCCCCGCCCCAGCGTGGGGACACATCCCCCTGCCAGCAGGGGGGGTGTGTCCCCACCCAGGCCACACCCTGACCCCGCCCTCGCCCTGCCTCCCGCAGGAGGGGCCTGCCTGGGCCTGCGGCTGTGGCTGGGGGGGTCTCCAGCCTGGCAGGGCTGGCTGCCCCCCGGCGATTACCTGCTGGGCCCCCCCGCCCCGCCCGGGGCCCCGCCCCGCCCCGGGCTGCTGCCCCGCCTCCTGCTGCTGCCCCCGCCCGAGGCGCTGCCGGGCGGGGCGCCCCCCGCCCTGGGCCGGCTGCTGGCGGGGCTGCGGCCGGGGCTGCTGGTGGCCAGCGCGGGGCGGGGCCTCTTCCTGCGGCGCCGGGCGGGGGCGGAGGGGGTGCACTGCCGCGCCCCCCACGCCCGCCCCGCCCCCGAGGGGGGCGCCCTGCCCGAGGGGGAGCTGGTGCAGGCCTTCGACGCCCAGCGCTTCCGGGAGGGTGAGTGACGGCCGGGCGGGGCGGGCGGGGCCGCCCCAGGGCTCTCCTGTACCTGCCCCAGAGGTGCCCCACCCCGGCCCCATCTCTGCCCCATAGGTGCCTTGTGACTGCCCCATAGGTGCCCCATAGCTCTCCTATACCTGCCCCATAGGTTTCCAGTACCTGCCCCATAGGTGCCCCTTCATTGCCCCATAGGTGCCTTGTGACTGACCCATAGGTGCCCCATAGGTTTCCTGTACCTGCCCCATAAGTGCCCCACAGATTTCCTGTACCTGCCCCATAGGTGCCCCATAGCTCTCCTACACCTGCCCCATAGGTGCCCCATCGCTGCCCCATAGGTTTCCAATACCTGCCCTATAGGTGCCCCATCATTGCTCCATAGGTGCCTTGTGACTGCCCCATAGGTGCCCTATAGGTTTCCAATACCTGCCCCATAAGTGCCCCATCACTGCCCCATAGGTGCCTTGTGGCTGCCCCATAGGTGCCCCACAGATTTCCTATACCTGCCCCATAGGTGCCCCATCGCTGCCCCATAGGTGCCCCATAGCTCTCCTACACCTGCCCCAGAGGTGCCCCATCGCTGCCCCATAGGTTTCCAACACCTGCCCTATAGGTGCCCCATCACTGCCCCATAGGTGCCCTATAGGTTTCCAATACCTGCCCCATAGGTGCCCCATAGGTTTCCTGTACCTGCCCCACAGGTGCCCTATAGGTTTCCAATATCTGCCCCATAAGTGCCCCACAGATTTCCTATACCTGCCCCATAGGTTTCCTGTACCTGCCCCATAGGTGCCTCATCACTGCCCCATAGGTGCCTTGTGACTGCCCCATAGGTGCCCCATAGTTCTCCTGCACCTGCCCCATAAGTGCCCCATCACTGCCCCATAGCTCTCCTGTACCTGCGCTATAGGTGCCCCATCCTGGCCCCATAGGTGCCCTATAGGTTTCCAATATCTGCCCCATAAGTGCCCCATCACTGCCCCATAGGTGCCCCACAGATTTCCTATACCTGCCCCATAGGTGCCCCACAGATTTCCTATACCTGCCCCATAGGTGCTCCATAGGTTTCCTGTACCTGCCCCATAGGTGCCTCATCACTGCCCCATAGGTGCCTTGTGACTGCCCCATAGGTGCCCCATAGTTCTCCTGCACCTGCCCCATAAGTGCCCCATCACTGCCCCATAGCTCTCCTGTACCTGCGCTATAGGTGCCCCATCCTGGCCCCATAGGTGCCCCATAGATTTCCTGCACCTGCCCCATCACTGCCCCATAGCTCTCCTATACTGCCCCATAGGTGCCCCATAGCTGCCCCCTAACAAGCCCCTACCCGCCCCCTAAGTACCCTGTAACCACCCCACAAGCTCCCTAAAACTGCCCCACAGACACCCCCCAGCCCCCCCCAACCGCCCCACACGTACGCCCCATACGCTCCGCACCGGCCCCGACGGCACCCCACAGACCCCCAGCCCCACACCCCCCCCAAACCTGCCCCCCACCGGCCCCATTTCCCCCCCAAATGACGTGTCCCCCCCAGAGGTGGGTCGGCACCGCGCCGGGCTGGGCCCCCGCCCCGAGCACCGGGTGACGCTGGCCGTGGGGCAGGAGCTGGGCCCCCACGACGGCCCCCACAACCGAACCCTCGTCCTGCAGGTTGGGGGGGGGCGGCTGTGGGGCGGGGGGGGGTACATGGGGGGCAGAGCGTGGGGGAATATGGGGAAGGCTGTGGGGCAGGACTGGGGGTGGGTTTGGGGGTGGGTTTGGGGGGGACACGGATGTGGGGCAGGAACTGGGGATGGATTTGGGGGGGACACGGATGTGGGGCAGGAACTGGGGATGGATTTGGGGGACACAGATGTGGGGCAGGACAGGATGGATTTGGGGGGGACACCCAGATGTGGGGCAGGACAGGATGGATTTTGGGGGGGACACCCAGATGTGGGGCACGACTGGGGGTGGGTTTGGGGGACACAGATGTGGGGCAGGAACTGGGGATGGATTTGGGGGACACATGGGGCAGGAACTGGGGATGGATTTGGGGGGGACGCAGATGTGGGGCAGGACTGGGGATGGATTTTGGGGGACACATGGGACAGGACTGGGGATGGTTTTTGGGGACACCCAGATGTGGGGCAGGTCTGGGGATGGATTTGGGGGGATGCACAGATGTGGGGCAGGAACTGGGGATGGATTTGGGGGGACGCACAGATGTGGGCCAGGAACTGGGGATGGATTTATGGAGGACACAGATGTGGGGCAGCCCCTCACCGCCCCCTCTCCACCCCCCCACAGCTCGAGCAAGCCTTCGCCCAGCAGCTCCTCGACGGCGCCCCGGCCGCTGTGGGACCCCCCTGCCCCGCGGCAGTCCAAGCCTGACACACACCCGTCCTCCCCGCCAGCCCCACAACCGGCCCCGGCCCCACGGCGGAAGATCTCACTCACCCGCGTCCGCTGACAATAAAGCCGTGTCGCAGCCGCTGTCGGTGTCTGTGGGGGAGCCGCCATTTTACCCCCCGGCCGCCATTTTCTCCCCCCTCAGCCCCTCTCAGCCGCGGTTCCCTCACGCTGAGGAGAACGGGCGGGAAAGCGGCGGCGCTCGCTGATTGGCCGGCGGCGCAAGGCGGGAAAGCCTCCCATTGGCTCAACCCCTCGCGCCTGTCTCCGGGGTGGGGGGAGAGGAGGCGCCGATTGGTCGCCGCTTTCCCGCCGCCGTTGCTCCTCCGTCGCCAAGCGCTGATTGGCCGGCGGCGCTGAGGCGAGCGGCTCGCCTATTGGCCGGAAGGCGGCGGGGGGGCGGGACGACCGAGGTTATAAAAGCCGCGGCGCGGCACCTCACTCGGGCTGTGGCGGCGGCGGCGGCTCCTGGTCGTTTCCCTCAGCGCTAATTGCCGGCGGCTCATTAGCTGACTAATTACCCCCCGGAACCCCTCAGGGAGAGAGCTGGCGGAGAGAAACGGCGGTCTAAATTAATTACCGGGGGAGGGGGGCGGTGTTTTAGCGGCGTTAATTGCCGGGGCGGCGGGTTAATGAGGGAGTGGCGGGTCTCGGTGGGTTTGTTGGGTTTTGGGGCCGTTTCCCGGGATTTTGGGGCCGAATTCGGCTGTTTCTTGACCGTCCCGCCGGCGGTGGTTTAAGTCGTTGCGGTTGGCTCCCGGTTTTGGGGCAAAACGCCGGGGTTTTGGTGAGGTTTGAGTTTGCTGAGGCTTGTTGATGGGTTTCTGTGAATAGGGAGGAATTTAAATAGAACTTAAGGACAAAGACTTAAAGCAGGGCAGAATTTATTAACTTTTCTCTCGGCCCAAAGGCAGGAGAAATCCGCTTTTCTGCTTAAATTAATGCTGAAACGGATTTAAACGGGGAACAACTCCCCTGTTAGCCGGTTCTTTCATCAATTTAAATTTAAGCAAACTCATCCTAGCATTTATATCAAACTTTATTGAAGTGAATAGTTTTAAATCGATCTGTTTAGGTTTAAGGTAACTTATTTAAACTCAAATTAACTTATTTGCATTTAAATTAACTTGTTCAAGCTCCTTTAAATTATTTGCATTGAGCTTTTATTTGAACTTATTTATCCATATTTAAATTGGTTTTAAATTGAATATATGTATATTTAGATTAACTTATTCAAACTCCAACCCCTTCATTCCCATCGAAGTTACAATTTGTGCAAATTTAAGTTATTTAAATTTGAGCTTATATTTTATTCAAACTCAACTTATTCCTGTCAAAATCACGATTTAGTTGAATGTTAATTTGTTCATATTTAAATTAGAGTTTATTCGCATTTAACTTACTCAAGCTCAACTTATTCCTTTCAAAATTACAAATTTATTTGGATTTTGATTAACTTATGTGTATTTAAATCTGTTTATTTGCATTTAAATTAATTTATTTGCAGCCCAATCCCTTTAGTCCCATCGACGTTACTGTTTGTTCGAATTGAAATCGGTTTGACTTGGAATAATTTTGTTCGAGTTGGAATCAGTTTGTTCAAAAATTTGTTGGAATTGAAATCAATTTGAGTTGAAATCAACTAGTTTGAATTGAAGTCAACTTGAATTGGAAGAATTTTGTTCCGAGTTGGAAGAATTTTGTTCCGAGTTGGAATCGGTTTGTTCAAAAATTTGTTGAAATTGAAATCAATTTGAGTTGAAATCAACTAGTTTGAATTGAAATCAACTTGAATTGGAAGAATTTTGTTCCGAGTTGGAAGAATTTTGTTCCGAGTTGGAAGAATTTTGTTCCGAGTTGGAAGAATTTTGTTCCGAGTTGGAAGAATTTTGTTCCGAGTTGGAATCGGTTTGTTCAAAAATCAATTTGAGTTGAAATCAATTTGAGTTGAAATCAATTTGAGTTGAAATCAATTTGAGTTGAAATCAATTTGAAGTCAACTTGAATTGGAATAATTTTGTTCGAGTTGGAATAATTTTGTTCGAGTTGGAACAGTTTAGTTCAAAAGTTTGTTCAAATTGAAATCAGTTTGAGTTGAAATCAACTTGAAATCAACTTGACATTTCAGGGTTTTTTCGAAATTTTTGAATTGAATTTGTTCCAAGGGGAATCAATTAGTTCCATTTTAATTAATTGCCATTTGTCCGGCTTTGCCGACACCACAAGGCGCCGCGCTCCCGCCGCCCCCTCCCCCATTTAACCCTTTCCCCCCTTCAATTTTTGGGGCAAATCCTGCCGCTTTCCGCTCTCCCCCTTCCCCCCCCCCCCCCGCCATGTTCTACTACCCCGAGGTTCTGCGCCGTCGCACCGGCTGCTTCGGGACCGTCTGGTACGGGAGGGGAGGGGGGGTCCCGGGCTGGGTGTGGCTCCTTTTTGGGGTAAATCCCAGCGATTTTGGGTGTCCCCCCCCCAGGCTCGCAGCCACGTGCAGTTGGCGCCTCCTGCCTCGCGACTACCTCAGCGTCGACGTGCCGCGCGCCTGGTACGGCGGTCACGTGGGAAGGGGGGCGGAGCCAAGCCGGCCTCGCCCCGCCCACCCCTTCTCTCCGCCCGCCGCGGCGGCCACGCCCCCGCTCCCCTCGTCGCCCCGCCCCACCCTCTTCTCCCCTCCCCTCTTTGTTCTCAGCGCGGCGGTGGAAGCGTTCGTGATTGGTCGAGGAGGCTGGGAGGTGCCGCCCCCCCCGGCGGGAGCTCCGCCCCCGCGGTGCTCCCTCTACCTGGCGGCGCTGCTGCAGCTGGGGCTGGCGCGGGTCTACAGGCGGCAGTGCGGCTGGCTGCTGGGTAAGGGGGTGATGAAGATGATGATGGTGATGGTGTGGGGCAGGGGAGGTGCTGGGAGGCCCGGGAGGGGCACTTGGGGGGCGGGTTTTGGGTCCCCACCGAGGGAGTTGATTGGTTTTCTCGCCCCCTTCTGCCCCACAGAGGAGGCGGCGCAGGTCTTGGGGCGGCTGCAGCGGGCGAGGCCTCCCCCCAACATCGACCTCAGCCCTCCCCGGCGGTGAGGCGCCCCACGGCCCCCCAAAACTGACCCACAGACCCCCAAAACCACCCCACAGCCCCCCAAAACTGCCCCAAACCTGACCCACAGCCCCCCAAACTGACCCACAGCCCCCCAAAACTGACCCACAGCCCCCCAAACTGACCCACAGCCCCCCAAAACCGACCCATGGCACCCCAAAACCACCCCACAGCCCCCCAAAACTGACCCACAGCCCCCCAAAACCACCCCACAGCCCCCCAAAACTGCCCCAAACCTGGCCCACAGCCCCCCAAAACTGACCCACGACACCCCCAAACTGACCCACAGCCCCCCAAACTGACCCACGGCACCCCAAAACTGACCCACAGCCCCCCAAACTGACCCACAGCCCCCCAAAACTGACCCATGGCACCCCAAAACCACCCCACAGCCCCCCAAAACTGACCCAAACCTGACTCACAGCCCCCCAAAACCACCCCACAGCCCCCCAAGCTGACCCACAGCACCACCTAGTCCCCCCCTAACTGCCCCACAGCCCCCCCCCACTGCCCCATGGCACCCCAAACCACCCCGCAGCCCCCCAAAACCACCCCACAGCACCACCTAGCCCCCATAACTGCCCCACAGCCCCCCTATAACTGCCCCATGGCACCCCAAACTGCCCCACAGCCCCCCCAAACTGACCCATAGTGCCCCCCCAGCCCCCCAAAACTGCCCCAAACCCACCCCACAGCACCACCTACCCCCCCATAACTGCCCCATGGCACCCCAAACCGCCCCCCAGCCCCCCCAAACTGCCCCCCAGCCCCCCGTAACTGCCCCCCAGCCCCCCATCTCTCCCCCAAACTACCCCACAACCCCCCCCTCGTGTCCCCCCCCCAGGCTGCAGCTGGTGGCCGATGCCCAGGCGCTGATGGCGGCGCTGGAGCTGGCCCCCGACCCTTTCTTCGGGGTGATGGGCCCGGGGCTGCCCAGCCCCACGGAGCTGCCCCAGGTACCGCCCCACGGCTCTGCCCCACGGAGCCCCCCCCACCACCACTTTGGGCCCCCCCCACATCTCCCCCCCGCCCCGTTCCCCCCCTCCTCAGGTGCAGCGGCTGCTGGAGGAGGCCCCCCCCGTGGAGATCCTGCCCCCCGTGGGTGAGTTCTGCCCCCCAAGTGTGGGGCTGGGGGGGGCAAACCCCCCCTGACCCACACATTCCCCCCCCCAAACCCCTTCTTTCTTCCCCAGCGCCCCCCCCGACGGTGTCGCCCGAAAAAATCACCCTGCGGGAGCCCGAGCCCATCGTCCTGCCGGCCCTCGAGGTGGGGCTGCCCCATGGCGGGGGGGGTGGGGAAGTTGTGGGGCTGCCCCACAGCCTGGTTGGGGGGGGAAGTTGTGGGGCTGCCCCATAGCGATGTGGGGCGCAGGAGGAGCTGCCGGAGGTGACGGCGCGGGAGCTGCAGCTCCTGATGGAGGTGGAGGGCGAGCTGCTGCCCCCCGGTGCGGGCACTTGGGGGGCAGGGGGGCACTTGGGGGGCAGAGGGGGTACTTGGGGGAAGAAGGGGGCACTTGGGGGGCAGGAGGGGGCACTTGGGGGGTACTTGGGCAGGAGGGGGCACTTGGGGGAAAAGGGGGCACTTGGGGGGCAGGGGGGTACTTGGGGGCAGGAGGAGGCACTTGGGGGGCAGGGGGGTACTTGGGGGGCAGGGGGGTACTTGGGCAGGAGGGGGGCACTTGGGGGGCGGAAGGGGGCACTTGGGGGGCAGAGGGGGTACTTGGGGGAAGAAGGGGGCACTTGGGGGGCAGGAGGGGGCACTTGGGGGGCAGAGGGGGCACTTGGGGGGCAGAAGGGGGCACTTGGGGGGCAGAGGGGGCACTTGGGGGGTACTTGGGCAGGAGGGGGCACTTGGGGGAAAAGGGGGCACTTGGGGGGCAGGGGGGTACTTGGGGGCAGGAGGAGGCACTTGGGGGGCAGGGGGGTACTTGGGGGAAAAGGGGGCACTTGGGGGGCAGGGGGGTACTTGGGGGCAGGAGGGGGGCACTTGGGGGGCAGGGGGGCACTTGGGCAGGAGGGGGGCACTTGGGGGGCGGAAGGGGGCACTTGGGGGGCAGGGGGGTACTTGGGGCAGGAGGGGGCACTTGGGGGGCAGGGGGGCACTTGGGGGGCAGGAGGGGGGCACTTGGGGGAAGAAGGGGGCACTGGGGGGCAGGGGGCTGTTGGGGGGGGCTGGAGGAACTTGTGGGGCACACGGGGCAGCTTAGGGGCTACTTGTGGGTCTGGGGGCTACTTGTGGGGCTCAGGGCGGGGGGGGGGGTCCCAGCCCCACGGCGCCGCTGCCCCGGCCCCACAGCAGAAGAAATCCCGGAGGTGCCGGCGCCACCCCCGCCCCCCGGTGAGCGCCTGTGGGGCAGAGAAAGGGGGGGGGGCACTTATGGGGCAGCCCCAACCCCCCCCTCTGTCCCCCCCCCCAGCCCTGAGACCCCCCGAGGAGCCCACCCTGCCCCCGCCACCCCCCGAGGTCAGTTGTGGGGCAGCCGTGGGGCAGCCGTGGGGCAGAGTTGGGGGGCACACGCGCCCCCCCCCCCCAACCCCCCTCCCGCCGCCCCAGGTGCCCCCCCCTCGTCGCCGCCCGCCCCACCTCGACCCCCAGCCCCAAATCCCCCAGGACCGTTTCAAGGCCCAACTGCTGCGGCCCCGCGGCCACTGCCGCCCCCTGGTGAGTTGGGGGGCAGCGCCGCGACCCCCAACCTCCGCCCAGGGGCGACCCACACATTTCCCCCCCCCCCCAGGTGCTGCTGGAGCCCCCCCACGAGCGACGCCGCCCCCCCGGCGAGCTGCTGCGCGCCCCCACTTGCGGTGAGCGCCGGACCCCCCCCCCCCAAAAAAAAAAATAAATGTGGGTCCGGCCCTGCCCCACACATCCCCGTCCTGCCCCACAGGGTGGCTGCCCCCCGACTTGTGGGGCCTGTGGGGGCGCTGCGCCCGCCCGCGCCCCCCCCCGCCGCCGGCCCCCCCGGAGCTCCCCAGTGAGGTGGAGGTGAGGGACCCCCCCCCCAAAAAAAAGAATTGTGTCCGCCCCCCTCCCGCCTCGCCGTGGGGCGGACGGCTCAGGCGTGTCCCGGCCCCACAGGTGCTGCGGGAGGCGCTGGAGCCCAGCCTGCCGGCCCTGCCCTCCTCGGGTGAGCGACCCACGGCGGCCGTGGGGCGGCTGTGGGGCGGTTGTGGGGCGCTATGGGGTGGTTGTGGGGCAGTTGTGGGGTGCTATGAGGTGGTTGTGGGGCAGTTGTGGGGTGCTATGAGGTGGTTGTGGGGCAGTTGTGGGGTGCTATGGGGCGGTTGTGGGGCGCTATGGGGCGGTTGTGGGGCGCTGTGGGGTGCTGTGGGGCGGTTGTGGGGT
This sequence comes from Haliaeetus albicilla, assembly GCF_947461875.1. NCBI lineage: Eukaryota > Metazoa > Chordata > Aves > Accipitriformes > Accipitridae > Haliaeetus > Haliaeetus albicilla. Next base: position 5,916,728 of record NC_091511.1, read on the forward strand.
GCTATGGGGTGGTTGTGGGGCGGTTGTGGGGTGCTGTGGGGCGGTTGTGGGGCGGTTGTGGGGCGCTGTGGGGCGGTTGGGTGCTATGGGGCGGTTGTGGGGCGCTGTGGGGCGGTTGTGGGGTGCTGTGGGGCGGTTGTGGGGCGGTTGTGGGGCGCTATGGGGTGGTTGTGGGGCAGTTGTGGGGTGCTATGAGGTGGTTGTGGGGCAGTTGTGGGGTGCTATGGGGCGGCCGTGGGGCACTGTGGGGCAGTTGTGGGGTGCTATGAGGTGGTTGTGGGGCGGTTGGGCGCTATGGGGCAGTTGTGGGGTGCTATGGGGTGGTTGTGGGGTGCTGTGGGGCGGTTGTGGGGCGCTATGGGGTGGTTGTGGGGCAGTTGTGGGGTGCTATGAGGTGGCTGTGGGGCGGTTGGGCGCTATGGGGCGGTTGTGGGGCGCTATGGGGCGGTTGTGGGGCGGTTGTGGGGTGCTGTGGGGCGGTTGTGGGGCAGTTGTGGGGCGCTATGGGGCGGTTGTGGGGCGCTGTGGGGTGCTATGGGGTGGTTGTGGGGCGGTTGTGGGGTGCTGTGGGGCGGTTGTGGGGCGGTTGTGGGGTGCTATGGGGTGGTTGTGGGGCGGTTGTGGGGTGCTATGGGGCGGTTGTGGGGCGCTGTGGGGTGCTATGGGGTGGTTGTGGGGCGCTGTGGGGCGGTTGTGGGGTGGTTGTGGGGTGCTATGGGGTGGTTGTGGGGTGCTGTGGGGCGCTGTGGGGCGGTTCTGGGGCGCTGTGGGTCGTTATGGGGTGGCTGTGGGTCACTATGGGGCACTGTCGGTCACTACAAACCACCTTAAGTGGCTGTGGGTCGCTATGGGGCAGGTGTGGGGCAGCAGGGATGGCCGTGGGGCGGCTGTGGGTCGCTGTGGGTCCACACCCACCCCCCCCGTCTCCCCCCCCAGAGATTTCCCTGGAGATCACGGAGGAGGAGCTCCGGCCCCGGCTGCTGCCCCCCGAGGAGCGGCGGTGAGTGCGAGACCCACACTTGGGGGGCAGGACGGGTTGTGCGTGACTTGGGGGGCAGCCCCTCACCTCCGCCCCACAGCCCCCCGCCCCCGCCGCCCCCCCCGGCGCTGCCCGAACTCCCCGAACGCCCCGAACCGGAGCTGCCCCCGGCCGCCGCCCTGGACACGCCCGCCCTGCGCAGGTCAGCGCCCCCCCCCCCGACCCCGCCCGCCGTGGGGCGGCATCGTCCCGCCCCCCCCCCCCCCCATGTAGCGCGATTGGTCGTCCGTCCGTCTGTCCCCCCCCCACAGGCTGGTGGCGGCGGAGGCGCGGCGGGTGGGGGGGACGGAGCTGGGGGCCTTGGTCCCCCCTGGCGCCCCCCGCAGCCTGGTGGGGCGGCTCTTCTACCTCTGCTTGGGTGAGTTGGGGGGCAGCCCCACACTTGGGGGGCAGCCCCACACTTGGGGGGCAGCCCCACGCGTGGGTCGCGCGTCGCCTACGACCCCCCCCCCCCACCACGTAGCGGGTCCCCCTCCGCTTCGCCCCTGCCCCGGGGAGGGGTCCCTCTCCTCCTGCCGTGGGGCTGCCCCCCAAGTGTGGGGCTGCCCCCCAAGTGTGGGGCTGACCCCCGGCTCCCCCCCCCCCAGAGCTGTGCGGCGCCGGGTGGCTGCGGCTGGAGCAGGCTCAGCCCTACGGCCCCATCGCCGTGGGGCCGGGCCCCCGCGGGCCCCCCCCGATGTCGCCCCCCGCCGTGGGGCGGGAGGGGGCCGCCCCTCCCCCACACCATTAAAACCGCGGGAGGGGGGCGTGGCCCCCCCCACGCCCACGCCCGCCTCTGCCTCGCGGCTTTTATTGGCTCGCCGCCGCGGCGACGTCATCGCGCTGACCTCACCGCCGACGCGGCCGTGGTGATGACGTCACCACGGTGACCTCACCGCCGACACGGCCACAGCGATGACATCACCACGGTGACCTCACCACCGACATGGCCACGGTGATGATATCACCATGGTGATCGCACGCCGACACGGCCAGGGCAGTGACATCACCACGGTGACCACGCCGACACAGCCAGGGCAGTGACGTCACCGCGGTGACCTCACGCCGACACGGCCGTGGCAATGACATCATGGCGCCGACATCGCCGCGGCGCCCCGGCATCAACAGGTTCCTGGGGTGTCGGCCAGGCCCTGGGGGGGGGGGGGCGGGGAGCGGCTGTGAGGTCACTGGGCGTGGCAGTGGTGGCGATGACATCACAGGGAGGAAGGGGAGGGGCGTCCAGCAGGAGTTGGGTGGGGTGGGTGGGTGTGGTTGGGGGGTGGGGCAGTATTTGGGGGGCGGGGCTGTAGATGTGGGGCAGAGCTATCAGGGTGGGGCTGTACTGGGGGCGGAGCTTTGTTGGGTGGGGCAGGGCAGTACATGGGGGCGGGGCTGTAGGTGCAGGGTGGGGCAGTAGGTGTGGGGCAGTACTTGGGGTGGGGCAGTACTGGGGGTGGAGCCGGAGGTGTGGGGTGGGGCAGTACTGGGGGTGGGGCTGTAGGTGTGGGGCGGAGCTATCTGTGGGGTGGGGCTGTACTTGGGGGTGGAGCTATAGCTGTGGGGCGGGGCTCACCATGGCCCGCCGCAGGCGGGCGGCGTCGCCGGGGGGCAGCTGGGCCAGGCCCCCCCCGAAGGCCGTGGGGCAGCTGCCCCACACGTCCCGCAGCAGGTCCACCAGCCCCGCCTCCAGCTCTGGGGCGGGGTGGGCAGTGGTGAGACCCCGCCCCCTCCGCCCCGCGGCCACACCCAAGACCCCCCAACTACCCCCCAGCCCCACACCTCACCCCCCACCGACCCCCAAGTAGCCCCCCAAACCCCCCCAGCCCCACACTTCACTCCGTGGCCCCCAAGTAGCCCCCCCAGCCCCACATCCTGCCCCCAACCTCCCCCCAGCCCCACGTCAGCCCCAGCGACCCCCAATTACTCCCCCCGCCCCACACCTCACCCCCACTGACCCCCAAGTACCCCCCCAGCCCCACACCCAGCCCCCAGCCCCACATCTGCCCCCAACCTCCCCCCGAGCCCCACATCTGCCCCCCAACCTCCCCCAGCGACCCCCAAGTAGCCCCCCCGCCCCACACCTCACCCCCAGCGACCCCCAAGTACCCCCCCAGCCCCACATCTCTGCCCCCAGCCCCACATCCTGCCCCCCAACCTCCCCCAGCCACCAAGTACCCCCCTCGCAGCCCCACATCTCCCCCCCAGAACCCCCCCAGCCCCACATCTCCGCCCCCAGCCCCACACCTCACCCCCAGCGACCCCCAAGTACCCCCCCAGCCCCACATCCTGCCCCCAACCTCCCCCCAGCCCCACATCTCCGCCCCCAGCCCCACATCTCCCCCCCAGCCCCACATCCTGCCCCCCAACCTCCCCCCAGCCCCACACCTCACCCCCAGCGACCCCCAAGTACACCCCCAGCCCATCTCCCCCCCAACCTCCCCCAGCCACCCCCAAGTACCCCCCTCCCAGCCCCACATCTCCCCCCCAGAACCCCCCCCGCCCCACATCTCCGCCCCCAGCCCCACACCTCACCCCCAGCAACCCCCAAGTACCACCCCAGCCCCACATCCTGCCCCCCAACCTCCCCCAGCCACCCCCAAGTACCCCCCTCCCAGCCCCACATCTCCCCCCCAGAACCCCCCCCGCCCCACACCTCCCCCCCGCTGACCCCCAAGTAGCCCCCAGCCCCACATCTCCCCCCCAGCCCCACATCTCCCCCCCAGCCCCACATCCTGCCCCCCAACCTCCCCCCAGCCCCACACCTCACCCCCAGCGACCCCCAAGTACCCCCCCAGCCCCACATCTCCCCCCCAGAACCCCCCCCGCCCCACACCTCACCCCTGCTGACCCCCAAGTACCCCCCAGCCCCACATCTCCCCCCCAGAACCCCCCCCGCCCCACACCTCCCCCCCGCTGACCCCCAAGTAGCCCCCCCCAGCCCCACATCTCCCCCCCAGCGCGTACCGGGGGGCAGCCGCCCGCTCCCCACGACGCCGCCGCAGGCCCGGGGCAGCTCGGCCGCGTGTTCCCGCAGCTGGGGGGGGGGGGGGGGGTCAGGGGGGACCCCAGAACCCCCCCGGCCCCCCAAGTGCCCCCTCTGCCCCCCAAGTGCCCCCCGGCCCCCCAAGTTCCCGCTCACCCGGGGGGGGTCCCTGCGGTGCACCCCCAGCAGGTACTGGTAGACGGGCGGCTCCTCCCCCAGGTCCTGCCCCAGGGGCAGCGCCCCCAGCACCAGCGGCACCACCTGCCCCAGTACGGACCAGTATGGACCAGTGCCCCCTTCGTCCCCCTCCCGCTGCCCCCAGCACCTCCCTGTACCCCCCCATCCCCAGTACCCACCAGTATCCCCCCCAGCACCCCCGTTACTGCTCCCAGTACCTCCCGTTACCCCTCCCAACATCCCCAGTACCTCCCAGTCCTCCCCCAGCACCTCCCAGTACTCCTCCCAACATCCCCAGCACCTCCCAGTCCTCCCCCAGCACCTCCCAGTACTCCTCCCAACATCCCCAGTACCTCCCAGCACCCCCCAGTACCCCCCGAGCACCTCCCATCCCCCCCCAGTACCTCCCATTACCCCTCCCAGCATCCCCAGTACCCTCCCAGTTCTCCTCCCAGCATATCCCAGTACTGCCCCAGTACCTCCAGTACGTCCCAGTACGTCCCAGTACCCCTCCCAGCACTCCCCCGTACCTCCTGGTACTCCTCCAGCACCCACCAGTACCTCCCAGCATCCCCAGTTCCTCCCAGTCCCCCCCCCCAGCCCCTCCCAGCATCCCCCAGTCCCTCCCAGTACCCCCCCAGCGCCTCCCAGTCCCTCCCAGTACCAGCTGGGGCGGCAGCGTCCCGCCGTGCCTGGCCAAGGCGCCGCAGGCGTTGTCCCGCACCCGGCCCGGCCCCTCCCGCTTCAGCGCCTGCGTCAGCACGGCACGCCCCGGCCACGCCCTCCCGCGTCAAGGAAAACGGGGCGGGGCCACAGACCACGCGGGGAGGGGGAGTGGGCGGGGCTAGGACCCTCGGTGGGCGTGGCTTAGGGGCTCTGGGCGGGGCCCAGCAGGGCTAAGACTCAAGGGTGGGGCTGGGCTGGTGGCAAAAGGGCGTGGCTAAGCAGGTCGGGGAAAGGAGGGAGGGGCGTCGGGGCGTGGCGCACAGCAGGGCGGCCCCCGATTGGTTGGATACGCGCCGAGGGCGGGTCCGGCGGCCTCGGCCAGGCGCCCCATGGCGAAGAGGGCGTTGCTGCGCACCTCAGGGTGGGGGTCGCGGGTGGCCGCCGCCCCCAGGGCGGGGCCCAGGCGGGGCAGGAAGGGGGCCACGGCCCCGCCCAGCGCCGCGCCCGCTTCCCCCAGCGTGGCCGCCGCCCACGAGCGCTCCCCCACGCTGCGGCGACGCCCCTGGGGGGAGGGGAAGGGAGAGGGCGGGTCACCAAGATGCCTGGGTGTGGCCCCGCCCTGCCCCACCCCACCACGCCCCGATCCTCACCAGGGCGGCCAGGAGGTGGGGCAGGATCTCAGTGAAGAGGGGGGCGAAGGCCTCGCCCAGGGCCCCGCCCAGCGCCACCAGCCCCTCCCCCGCCAGCTCCCGCAGCTCCGCCTCCACCTCGGCCTGGGGGGGGGGAGGGGAGAGAGAGAAGAGGGCGTGGTCAGAGGGGGTGGTCAGAGGGGGGGTGGGCTGTGTCACACCCCAACACCCCCCCTGGACCCGCCCACAGCCGCGCCCACCTGCTCTTCGTCGTCATCGTCGCCGGCTCCACCTTCTAAGCAGGCGACCTGGGGGGCGGGGCAGGAGGGGGATGCAGAAAGCCCCGCCCTTCCCCAAACCCCACCCCCTCGCCCCCCCCTCCCCCGCACGTACCTTCCCCTTGATGACGTCAGCCAGCAGGCGGCCAATGGGAGCCAACAGGGCGGGGGGGAGGGCGGGGCCGGGCCCTTCCAGCACCCGCCCCAACGCCCCCAGGGCCCCCCGCGCCCCCCCGGGCGACGCCTCCGCCCGCGCCCCGCCCGCCAGCGCCCACAGCGCCCGCTCCAGCAGGGGGGCCACGCCTGCGGGCGGGGGACAGGGAGGGTCAGGCCACGCCCAGTGCCCCCCAGTCCCTCCCCTCACCCCCAAAACTGCTTTTTTTCACCCCAAAAAGGTGCCCAGGGGGCGGAGTTCTCACCGTCGGGCGGGGTCGGGGCGGGGCCCCCCCCCATGGCCAGGCAGAGGCTCCCCAGCGTCTCGTAGGCGGCGCGGCGGACCCCCGCCTGCGGGAACTGGGCGGGGCAGAGGGGTGGGACACGAGTGTGGGTGGGGCGCCCCCCCAATTTGGGGTGGGGCGGGGCGGGGCAGGGCGTCACCCACCTGCAGCAGCCCCAGTACGGCCTCCAGGCTGGGCTCCAGGTAGGGCAGGAAGGCGGCGCTGGGCCAAGAGGGGACACGCGCACACCAGTATAGACCAGTATAAACCAGTAACCCCCCCCACCCGCTCCCAGTCCCTCCCAGTCCCTCCCAGTTACCGGCTGTGCTCCGCCACCTCCCCCAGGGCCTCGCAGGCGTCCTCCACCTCCTGGGCATAGGCTCCGCCCACTTCCACCCTGGGGGCGGGGACAAAGGGTCAAGGGTGGGGTCGGCCACGGGCCCCGCCCTCTGCAAGCCCCGCCCCTCACTCGATAAGCTCCTCCTCTTCCTCCTCCTCCATTGGCTCCTCCCCTTCCTCCTCTTCCTCCTCCTCCTCATCATCGAAGAGCAGGAACGAATCGGGCACCTCTGAAGCTGCCTGGGTGGGGCAGGGGGGCGGGGTCAGGGCCAGGCCACGCCCCTTGCTCCACCCCAGCAGGGCCACACCCGCTGGGGGATTTGGGGTAAAAAAAAAAAAAAGGAAGAATTGGGGTGGGAACGAAGGGATTTGGGGGAATTAAGGCAAATTTGGGGGAAAATGGTGTGATTTCTGAGTAGGGGGCGGGGTCACAGGCATGGGGACACACCCGCCAGGGGATTTGGGGTGAAAAAAGGGAGAATTGGGGTGGGAACGAAGGGATTTGGGGGAATAAAGGCAAATTTGGGGGAAAACGGTGTGATTTCTGAGTAGGGGGCGGGGTGGGTGGGGTCAGGGGGCGGGGTCACAGGCATGGGGACACACCCGCCAGGGGATTTGGGGTGAAAAAAGGGGGAATTGGGGTGGGAACGAAGGGATTTGGGGGAATAAATGCAAATTTGGGGGAAAACGGTGTGATTTCTGAGTAGGGGGCGGGGTGGGTGGGGTCAGGGGGCGGGGTCACAGGCATGGGGACACACCCGCCAGGGGATTTGGGGTGAAAAAAGGGGGAATTGGGGTGGGAACGAAGGGATTTGGGGGAATAAAGGCAAATTTGGAGGAATAAAGGCAAATTTGGGGGAAAACAGTGTGATTTCTGAGTACAGGGCGGGGCGGGCGGGGTCAGGGGCGGGCCCTGCCGTCACTCACCGGGGGGGGCGGGCGCCGCAGGGCCCCCAGCAGGGCGGGGACGACGCGGGGCAGGAGCGGCCCCATCCCCTCCCCCAGCACCTCGGCCACCGCCCCGGCCAGCACGAACCTGGGGGGGGGAGGGGAGAGAAAAAATTGGGGGGGGGGGTCGTCCCTGGGGGGGGGGATTTTGGCGACCGAGGAGGGAAAAAGGGGGGTCCCGGGGGGATGGGGGGGGGCACTGGGGGTCCCAGGGAAATGGGGGGGGCACTGGGGGGGGTATAGGGGTCCCAGGGGTGACATGGGGGGTCCTGGGGGGATTATGGGGGTCCCAGGGGTGACACGGGGGGTCCTGGGGCAGCTATAGGGGTCCCAGGGGGACTAGGGGGGGGTCCTGGGGGTGACATGGGGGGGACTATGGGGGTCCCAGGGTGACATGGGGGTCCCACGAGACACTGAATGGTGTCTTGGGGGGCTACAAGGATCCCAGGGGGAGACTATAGGGGTCCTGGGGTGACATGGGGGTCCCAGGCGATACTGAACGGTGTCTTGGGGGGCTACAGGGGTCCCAGGGGTGACATGGGGGGGTCCCGGGGGCACCCAAGGGTGAGACAGGGGGACTATGGGGGTCCCAGGGTGACACGGGGGTCCCAGGAGACACTGTAAAGCGTCTTGGGGGGGACTATGGGGGTCCCAGGGGTGACAGGGGGGTCCTGAGGGGGACATGGGGGGTCCTGGGTGGGACTATGGGGGTCCCAGGGCGACATGGGGGTCCCAGGCGATACTGAACGGTGTCTTGGGGGGCTACAGGGGTCCCAGGGGTGACATGGGGGTCCTGGGAGTGACACAGGGGGACTGTGGGGGTCCCAGGGGTGATGGGGAGGGACTAGGGGGGTCTCAGGGATGACATTGGGGTCCCGGGGGCACCCAGGGGTGACACAGGGGGACTAAAGGGGTCCCAGGGTGACATGGGGGTCCCAGGAGACACTGTAAAGTGTCTTGGGGGGGACTATGGGGGTCCTGAGGGGGACATGGGGGTCCCAGGGGTGACACGGGGGGGACTATAGGGGTTGTGGGGGGACATGGGGGTCCCAGGCGATACTGAACGGTGTCTTGGGGGGGCTACCGGGGTCCCAGGGGTGACACAGGGGTCCTGGGAGTGACATGGGGGGACTATGGGGGTCCCAGGGGTGACACGGGGGTCCTGGGGGCACCCGAGGGTGACACAGGAGGACTACAGGGGTCCCAGGGTGACACGGGGGTCCCAGGAGACACTGAAGGGTGTCTTGGGGGGGCTACTGGGGTCCCAGGAGTGACACGGGGGTCCTGGGGCTGACATGAGGGGACTATGGGGGTCCCAGGGTGACATGGGGGTCCTGGGGGGGCACTGAAACGTGTCTTGGGGGGCTACAGGGGTCCCAGGGGTGACACGGGGGGGTCCCGGGGGCACCCAGGGTTGACACAGGGGGACTATGGGGGTCCCAGGGTGACACGGGGGTCCTGAGGGGGACATGGGGGGTCCTGGGTGGGACTATGGGGGTCCCAGGGGTGACAGGGGGGGACTAGAGGGGTTGTGGGGTGACGTGGGGGTCCCAGGCGATACTGAACGGTGTCTTGGGGGGCTACCGGGGTCCCAGGGGTGACACAGGGGTCCTGGGAGTGACACGGGGGGACTATGGGGGTCCCAGGGGGGACACGGGGGTCCCGGGGGTCCCACGCGGGGGGGACTCACATCACTCGCCGCCCCTCGGGCTCGTCCTCCTCCTCCGCCAGCCCCAGCCCCAGCTCCAGGGCGGCCACCAGCCCCTCCCCGGCCACCGGCCGGCCCAGTGCTCCCAGTACCCCTGTTGGGAGGGCAGCGGGGACACGCCTGGGTCCACCGCGGCCCCCCCAAAACCAACACCCCCCCCCCACGGCCCCCCCCAGACTCACCCAGGGCCTGGAGGCGTCGGGGTCGAGTCTCGGGGGGTCCCGGCTGCAGGAGGGGGGTCAGCGCCCGCAGGATGGGGCCCGCGTGGGGCTGGAGCTGCTCCCCGGCCGTGGAGGCTGGGGAGGGGGGGGGAGAAGTCGGGGGGGTCCCCAAAGCCTTGGGGGGGGCTTGGGACCCCCTGGGGGGTGGCATATGGGGGAGCTGAGGGGTCTCGAAGAGGGTTTGGGGGGGATTTTGGGGGTCCCTGGGGACAATTGGGGGTTTTGGGGGGGTAGTGGGGGTCCAGGTGGGATTTAGGGGTCCCTGGGTGGGGGAATTGGGGGGGGGGAGAGTCAGGGGGGTCCCCAAAACCTTGGGGGGGGCTTGGGACCCCCTGGGGGGCGGCATATGGGGGAGCTGAGGGGTCTCAAAGAGGGTTTGGGGGGGATTTTGGGGGTCCCTGGGGAGAACTGGGGGTTTTGGGGGGGGTAGTAGGGGTCCAGGTGGGATTTAGGGGTCCCTGGGGAGATCCCAGGAGGGTTGACAGGTCCCCAGAGTGATATGGGGGGGGAATTGGGGGTCCCAGGGGGGATTTGGGGGTCCCTGGGCAGGGGGGGGGAATCCCAGGGGGTTGAGAGGTCCCCAGAGCGATATGGGGGGGGAATTGGGGGTCCCAGGGGGGATTTGGGGGCTCTGAGAAGGGGTACGGGGGTCCCAGAGGGGAATGGGGGGGTCCCTGGGAAGGGTATGGGGGTTCCAGAGGGACTGACAGGTCCCCAGGGCGATATGGGGGGGTTGGGGGGGGGAATTGGGGGCCCCAGGGGGGATTTGGGGGCTCTGAGAAGGGGTACAGGGGTCCCAGAGGGGAATGGGGGGGTCCCTAGGAAGGGTATGGGGGTCCCAGTCCCCAGGGTGATATGGGGCGAGTTGGAGGAGGGAACTGGGGCAAACTGGGGGGGTCCCGGGTTGCTCTGAGGGTCCTGGAGAAAGTTTGGGGGGGGTCTCGAAGGGTAATTTAGCAGTTTTGGGGGGCCAGGGAAGAGAATGGGGGTGTGGAGGGGGGCGGTTTGGGGGTCCCGAGGGGGGGTTCGGGGACTCACCGAGGGAGTGGAGGGCGCTGAGCCCCAGCTCCACTTTCCGGGGGGGCCCCGAAAGTTCCAACGCCCCCAAAACGGTCTCCAGGACGGGGGGCAGCCAGGGACCCACCCCCTCTCCTGGGGACGGGGGGACACCGGGGTCCTCACCCAAACGCCGGGGGGTGTCCCCCCCGAAATATCGGGGTGTCTCCCCCCAAATATGGGGGTGTGCCCCCAAAATATGGGGGTGTCCCCCCCCCAAAATATCGGGGTCCCTACCGAGACACTCGAGGAGACTCTCCAGGATGTACCAGGCCTTGGCGGGGGGGGGCCGGACCCCCGGGTCCCCTCCCAGAGCCGCCAGCGCCGCCGGCAACGCCGCCTCCGCCACCGCTGTCACCTCCGGCTGCGCACCAGTAAAGACCGGTATGGACCAGTAAGGGCGGGTGGGAATGCAGGGTCTCCAAACTACCCCCCCACAACCCCCGGCAGGCTGTTCCAGGGTCCTCCCAGCATGAACCAGTACAGTTCAGAACTTTCCAGTACAGACAACGCTCCTACCAGTGCTTCCCATTACAATCCAAACCCATCCCAGTATAACTTAAGACCCCCCCAGTATAACTGAAGAGCTCCCTGTATAGCTATAGCCCTCCCAGTTTCTCCGAGTATGGTTTAGCAGCTCCCAGTATGGCCCAGAACCCCCCCCAGTGCTCCCCAGCAGAACCCAGAAGCCTCCCAGTATAGTGTACAGACTCCCCATGCCCCCCAGCACAGCCCAGAGCCCTCCCAGTACAGCATACAGCCCCCCCCATGCCCCCCAGTACAGCCCAGAGCCCTCCCAGTATGGCGTATGGTCCTCCCTGTGCCCCCAGTACAGCCCAGAGCCCTCCCAGTATGGCGTACAGTCCTCCCAGTGCTCCCCAATACAGCTCACAGCCCTCCCAGCACAGCCCAGAACCCTCCCAGTATGCCATATGGTTCTCCCAGTGTCCCCCAGTACAGCCCAGAGCCCTCCCAGTATGGCGTACAGTCCTCCCAGTGCTCCCCAATACAGCTCACAGCCCTCCCAGCACAGCCCAGAACCCTCCCAGTATGCCATATGGTTCTCCCAGTGCCCCCAGTACAGCCCAGAGCCCTCCCAGTATGGCATACAGTTCTGCCAGTGCTCCCCAATACAACTCACAGCCCTCCCAGTACGGCCCAGAGCCCTCCCAGTATGCCATATGGTTCTCCCAGTGCCCCCAGTACACCCCAGAGCCCTCCCAGTATGGCATACAGTCCTCCCAGTGCTCCCCAATACAGCTCACAGCCCTCCTAGTACAGCCCAGAACCCTCCCAGTATGCCATATGGTTCTCCCAGTGCCCCCAGTACACCCCAGAACCCTCCCAGTATGGCATACAGTTCTCCCAGTGCTCCCCAATACAGCCCAAAGCCCTCCCACTATGCCATATGGTTCTCCCAGTGTCCCCCAGTACAGCCCAGAGCCCTCCCAGTATGGCATACAGTCCTCCCAGTGCTCCCCAATACAGCCCACAGCCCTCCCAGTAAGGCTCAGGTCCCTCCCAGTACAACCCAACACCCCCCAGTATCACCTAGCACCCTCCCAGAACGTCCCATTGCACCCCAGCATAGCCCAAAGCCTTCCCAGTGCTCTCCAGCACATCCCAGCCCTCTCCCAGTACATCCCAGTGCTCCCAGTACGGCCCAGTACCTGCAGGCAGTCGGCCAGGCTGCGCAGGGCGAAGGCGGCCGCCCCCCGCACGGAGGATTCGGGGTCCCCCAGCCCCCCCCGCAGCACCCCCAGCGCCGGCTCCAGGTACCTGGGGGGGGGGGGGGGCACCCACGGGGTCAGGCACCCCAAAACACCCCAAATCCCCCCAAACGGCCCCAAAACTGCCCCCCCCCCGAAAAACCCCAAATACCGGCAAATACAAGTCCCTGACCCCCCCCGATCCCCCCAAAATACCCCCAACAGGCAACGCGCCCCCCAAATCACCCCCAAAAAAACATCAAATCACCCCAAACTGTCCCCTCAAACGCCATGACCCCCCCAAAATCCCCCAGAGCACCCAAACCCCGCTAAATCCCCCCAAATCCCCCCAAACCCCAAAATTCCCTTAACGCCCCCCAAACCCACTGAGCCCCCCCAAATCCCCCAACCCCCCCAAACCCCAAAATCCCCCAAATCCCCTTAAACCCCCCAAAATCCACTGAACCCCCCAATCCCCCCAAATCCCCCCTAAACCCCAAAATCCCCTTAACCCCCCCAAAACCCACTGAACCCCCCCAAAATCGCCCCAACCTCCCCAAATCCCCCCAAACCCCCCAAATCCCCTTAACCCCCCCAAAACCCACTGAACCCCCCCAAAATCCCCTTAAACCCCCCGAAACCCACTGAATCCCCCCAAATCCCCCCCAGCCCCCCTAAATCCCCTTAACCCCCCCAAACCCCCCAAATCCCCCCCAAACCCCCAAAACCCAATGAACCCCCCCAAATCCCCCCAAACCCCTTAAACCCCCTCAAAACCCACCGACCTCCCCCCAAAATCCCTTTAAATTCCCCCAAAACCCACCGAACCCCCCCAAATCCTCTTAAACTCCCCCTGAAACCCACTAAACTCCCCCAAATCCCCCCAAAATCCCCTTAAATCCCCCAACCCCCCCCAAAATCCCCTTAAACTCCCCCAAAGCCCACAACCCCCCCAAAATCCCCTTAAACCCCCCAAACCCCCCCAAAATCCACCAACCCCCCCCAAATCCCCTTAAACCCCCCCAAATCTCACTGAGCCCCCCAAATCCCCTTAAACCCCCCCTTAAACCTACTGAGTCCCCCCAAATGCCCCCCAACCCCCCCAAATCCCCTTAAACCCCCCCAAAACCCCCCCAAAACCCACCAAACCCCCAAATCCCCCAACACCCCAAAATCCCCTTGACCTCCCCCAAACCTCCCCAAATTCCCCCCCAAACCTCCAAAATCCCCTTAACCCCCCCAAAACCCACTGAACCCCCCAAAACCCCCAAAATCCCCTTAAACCCCCCCAAAACCCACTGAACCACCCCCAAAATCCCCTTAAACCCCCCCAAAATCCACCGACCCCCCCCAAATCCCCTTAAACCTCCCCAAAATCCACCGAAACCCCCAAAACCCCCAAACCCCAAAATCCCCTTAAACCCCCCCAAAACCCACAACCCCCCCCAAAATCGCCTTAAAACCCCCAAAATCGCCTTAAAACCCCCCCAAAATCCCCTTAAACCCCCAAAACCGCCTTAAAACCCCCCAAAATCCCCTTAAAACCCCCAAAATCGCCTTAAAACCCCCCCAAAATCCCCTTAAACCCCCCAGAACCCCCCAAAATCCCCTTAAACCCCCCCAAACCCACAAAACGCCCCCAAAATCCCCTTAAACCCCCCAAAATCGCCTTAAAACCCCCCCAAAATCCCCTTAAACCCCCCAAAACCCCCCAAACCCCCCAAAATCCCCTTAAACCCCCCCAAACCCACAACCCCCCCCAAAATCCCCTTAAACCCCCCCCAAAACCCACCGACCCCCCCCAAAACCCACCGAACCCCCCCAAAATCCCCTTAAACTCCCCCTTAAACCTACTGAATCCCCCAAATGCCCCCCAACCCCCCCCCCAAATCCCCTTAAACCCCCCCAAAATCCCCTTAACCCCCCCCCGGCCCCCCCCCAAATTTGGGGGTCACTCACCGCCGCCGCAGGGGCTCCCCGCACCCCCCCGCCAGCGCCCCCAGCGCCAGCAGCCCCCCCTTGCGGGCGCCCGCCCGGGGGCTCCCCAAAGCTGCCTCCAGCAGCGGCAGCTGGGGGGGGGGGGAAGAAAAAAGGGGCTCAGGGACCCCCCAAAACGGGGGGGTACCCCGAAACGAGACCCCAGAGCCCGCAGTGAACCCCCCCCTCGAACCCCCAAATCCCACACACACCCAGGGAACCCCAAATAGTCCGGGGACCCCCAAACCTCCCAGGGACCCCCCCAAAATCCCCAGGGACCCCAAAACCTCCCAGGGACCCCCCCCAAAACCTCCCCAGGGACCCCCCAAATTCCCCCAGGGACTCCAAAACCCCCCAGGGACCCCCCCAAATCCCCAGGGACCCCCCCCAAGGACCCCATGGGGACCCCAAAACCATCCCAGGGACCCCAAAACCTCCCAGGAACCCCAAAACCCCCCCAGGGACCCCATGGGGACCCCAAAACCTCCCAGGGACCCCAACCCCCCCCCCAGGGACCCCATGGGGACCCCAAAACCTCCCAGGGACCCCCCCAAATTCCCCCAGGGACTCCAAAACCCCCCAGGGACCCCCCCAAAATCCCCAGGGACCCCCCCAAAACCATCCTAGGGACCCCATGGGGATCCCAAAACCTCCCAGGGACCCCCCCAAAATCCCCCACGGACTCCAAAACCCCCCAGGGACCCCCCCAAAATCCCCCAGGGACCCCATGGGGACCCCAAAACCTCCCAGGGACCTGCCCCCCTCCCTCCAGGGACCCCAAAACCTCCCAAAGAACCCCTGACCCCCCACCAGAGACCCCAAAACCCTCCCAGGGACCCCATGGGGACCCCAAAACCTCCCAGGGACCCCCCCCAAACCCCCCCAGGGACCCCAAAACCTCCCAGTGACTCCCTCCAAAACCTCCCCGGGGACCCCATGGGGACCCCAAAACCTCCCAGGGACCCCCCCAAATTCCCCCAGGGACTCCAAAACCTCCCAGGGACCCCCCCCAAATTCCCCCAGGGACCCCATGGGGACCCCAAAACCTCCCAGGGACCCCCCAACCCCCCCAGGGACCCCAAAACCTCCCAGGGACCCCCCCCAAATTCCCCCAGGGACCCCATGGGGACCCCAAAACCTCCCAGGGACCCCCCAACCCCCCCAGGGACCCCAAAACCTCCCAGGGACCCCCCAAAACTCCCAAATCCCCCCCGGGACCCCCCCAAACCTCACCAGCTGCTGGAGCAGTTTTTCGGGGGGCAGCCCCACGGCCAGAGCATCCAGGGCCTGTGGGAAATTTTGGGGGGGGGGGGGGGGGGGGTGTCACGGGGACCTTGAAGCCCCCAGGGAACCCCCCAAAACCAGGGATACCCCCCTCAAAAAAAAGGAACCCCTAAAACTGTGGGAATCAGCCCAAAATAAGGGTGCCCCCTCCCAGAGACCCCCAAAAGCCAAGGAAATCCCCCCCAAACCAGGGCAATGGCCCCCCCCCAAAATGAAGAACAATCTTCAAAAATGGGGAAATGCCCCCAAAATAGGGGGACCCCCCCCCAAAATGAGCAAAAATCCACCCAAAAAAGAAAAAATACGCCCCCCTAATAAAAAAATGTGCCTAAAATTCAAACGAGGCCCCAAAATACAGAAATTGTCCCCCCCAAAAAAGGGACCCCCCCAAAAAAAATGGGGAGAAAAAACCCCCAAATTGGGAAAACAGCCCCCAAAATAGGGTGAAATGAAAGAAAAGTGGGTGAAGTGAAAGAAAATTGGGGGGAAATCCCCTCAAATTGGACAAAATACTCCAAAAATTGGACCCCCCCAAAGGAAAAAATATCCAAAATTGGGGAAAATCTCCCCCAAAAAGGGACCCCCACGCACACAAAAATGGGAAAAAAAACCCCAAAATCGGGAAAACCTCCCCCAAAATGGAGGGAAATGAAAAAAATTGGGGGGAAACGAAAGGAAACTGGGAGGGAAACGAAAGGAAACTGGGAGGGAAACGAAAGGAAACTGGGAGGGAAACGAAAGGAAACTGGGAGGGAAACGAAAGGAAACTGGGAGGGAATCCCCTCAAATTGGACAAAATACTCCAGAAATGGGAAAAAATCCCCCCCCCCCCCCCGCAAAGGAAAAAGTGTCCAAAATTAGAGAAAGTGTCCCCCAAAAAGGGACCCCCCGCATGCAAAAATGAGAAAAAAACCCTAAAATCAGGAAAACCTCCCCCAAAAGGGGGGAAAATGAAAGGAAATTGGGGGGAAATCCCCTCAAATTGGACAAAATACTCCAGAAATTGGAAAAAAAACCCCACCCCCGCAAGGAAAAAATGTCCAAAATTGGGGAAAATCTCCGCAAAAAAGGAACACCCCCACGCAAAAATAGGAAAAAAACCCCACCAAATTGGGAAAACCTCCCCCAAAATGAAGTGAAATCGAAGAAAATTGGGAAGAAATGAAAGGAAATTGGGGGGGAAGGGAAAGGAAATTGGGGGGGAAGGGAAAGGAAATTGGGGGGGAAGGGAAAGGAAATTGGGGGGGAAGGGAAAGGAAATTGGGGGGGAAATCCCCTTGAATTGGACAAAATACTCCAGAAATTGGAAAAAATCTCCCCCCCCCCGCCGCAAAGGAAAAAATGTCCAAAATTGGGGAAAATCTCCCCAAAACAGGGACACCACCCCCCCCCCGGAAAAAATGGGGAAAAAAAAAAAACCAAATTGGGAAAACGTCCCCCAAATGGGGGGAAAATGAAAGGAAATTGCGGGGAAAATGAAAGGAAATTGGGGGGAAAATGAAAGGAAATTGGGGGGAAATCCTCTCAAATTGGACAAAATACTCCAGAAATGGGAAAAAATCCCCCCCGCAAAGGAAAAATTGTCCAAAATTAGGGAAAATCTCCCCAAAACAAGGACCCCCGCCCCGTGCTGACCTGGGCGGCGGCGTGTCGGGGGCTGGGCCCCCCCCGGCCTTCGTCCCCCCCCCTCCTCCTCCTCCTCCTCGGGGTCCGGGCGCCCGGGGGGGGGGTCGGCGCAGAGGGGGGTCAGGAGCCCCCCCAGGACGGGGGCCAGCAGCCCCCCCCGCAGCAGCACCTGCACCAGTACGGCCCAGTATGGCTCAGGGCCTTCCCAGTATATGCAAGACACCACCCAGTGCCACCCAGCACTGCCCGGTGTCCCCCCAGTAGATCCCAGTCACCTCCCAGCACCGCCCAGCATGGCCCAGTGCCCCCCAGCACAGCTCAGTGCCCTCCAGCACAGCCCAGTGCCCTCCCAGCATCTCCCAGTATACCCCAGCGCCCTCCCAGCATCTCCCAATACACCCCAAAACCCTCCCAGTGCCTCCCAGTATACCCCAGCGCCCTCCCAGCGCCTCCCAGTTCACCCCAGCGCCCTCCCAGCGCCTCCCAGTTCACCCCAGCGCCCTCCCAGCATCTCCCAGCGCCCTCCCAGCATCTCCCAGCGCCCTCCCAGCGCCCTCCCAGTTCACCCCAGCGCCTCCCAGTCCACCCCAGCGCCCTCCCAGTCCACCCCAGCGCCCTCCCAGCGCCCTCCCAGTACACCCCAGCGCCCTCCCAGCACCTCCCAGTTCACCCCAGCGCCCTCCCAGCACCCTCCCAGTCCACCCCAGTGCCCTCCCAGCGCCCTCCCAGTCCACCCCAGCGCCCTCCCAGCATCTCCCAGCGCCTCCCAGTCCACCCCAGCGCCCTCCCAGCACACCCCAGCACACCCCAGCGCCCTCCCAGCGCCTCCCAGTTCACCCCAGCACCCTCCCAGCATCTCCCAGCACACCCCAGCGCCCTCCCAGTCCACCCCAGCGCCCTCCCAGTCCACCCCAGCGCCCTCCCAGCACACCCCAGCACACCCCAGCGCCCTCCCAGTTCACCCCAGCGCCCTCCCAGCGCCTCCCAGTCCACCCCAGCGCCCTCCCAGCACCTCCCAGTCCACCCCAGCGCCCTCCCAGTCCACCCCAGCGCCCTCCCAGCACCTCCCAGTTCACCCCAGCGCCCTCCCAGCACCTCCCAGTCCACCCCAGCGCCCTCCCAGCACACCCCAGCGCCCTCCCAGTCCACCCCAGCGCCCTCCCAGCACCTCCCAGTTCACCCCAGCGCCCTCCCAGCGCCTCCCAGTCCACCCCAGCGCCCTCCCAGTCCACCCCAGCGCCCTCCCAGCACCTCCCAGTTCACCCCAGCGCCCTCCCAGTCCACCCCAGCGCCCTCCCAGCACCTCCCAGTCCACCCCAGCGCCCTCCCAGCTCACCTTGGGGCGTTTCTGGGCGAGGAAGGTGACGGTGGCCAAAGCCCTCACCCGCACGGCGTCACCCCGCGACTCGTCCCCCCCGACCTGCGGGCCCGGACGGACGCCTGGGTCCCTCGAACGCCTGGGTGCCCCCCCCCCCCCAGGCACCCATGGGACCCCCCCGGACACCTGGGTCCCCCCCCAGGCACCCATGGGACCCCCCCCCCAGGGTTACCTGAAGGCAAAAATCAAGCAGAGGTCGAAGGTGAGGGGTCACGGCGGCGGGGTCGGCCTCCACGAACTCGTCCAGCACCTCCAGGGCCTCGGTCCCCCGTTCCTGGGGGGGGGGAACCCCAAATTTTAGGGGGGGTCCCCAAAACCACCGAAAGCCCCCCCAAATCTGCCCTTAAAGCAGCTTTGGGCACCCCAGAAACGGCGTTAGGATACCCCCAAAACCAGCACGGTGCCTCAAAATACCCCAAAATGGCCCAGGGGGGGGAGACCCAAAACACCCCAAATTGTCCCCAAGCCCCCCCAAAACGAGTCCTGGGAACCTTTGAGGAGCCTTGAAACCGCCCAAAAGGACCCCGGAATCTTTTAGGGGTGCCCTGAGCTGGCCCAAGACCCCCCAAAATGGCTCCAGATCCTCCCCAAATGGCCGAGAGCCCCCCGAAATGGCCGAGAGCCCCCCCAAAACATCCTGGTGTCCCGTCGTCCCCCCCCCCAATTCACCTCGTCAGCGTCGAGCAGCGTTTTTAGGGCCGTGAGGATGTCGGGGAGCAGCGACCGCAGCAGCTCCTGGAAAAAGGAAAAAAGGCAAAAAAAAACCAATTTGGGGGGGCCCCGAAACCATCGGGGGGGCCCCGAAACGGCCACAGGGCACCCCAAAACCCTCCCGGGCCCGAAACGGATCTTCCTGGGTCTCGAAATGGCTGGTTTTGGCCCTAAAAATGGCCACTTCGAGGCGAGGGTTCAGGAACCGCTGCGGGGAGCCACGCGACCAACGTTTTGGGGTGTGAAACCGCTATTTCGGGGAGCGCCAAAACCTGACGTTTTTAGACACTGTTTCGGCCACAAAAGCATCATTTTAGATAAGCGCAAAAACCGTCGTTTTGGGGGAGCCTGGAAACCACCGTTTTGGTGCCCCCAAACCCTCTGTTCCGGGATTCCTTGAAACTGCTGCTTTGGGTGGACCCATTTTGGGGCTGGAAACCGCCATTTTGGGAAGCCCTAAACCCACCATTTTGGGGTGAACGAAACCGCCGCCCTGGGGCTCCTTGAAACTCTCTTTTTGGGGCTGGAAATGATTCTTTTGGGGCTCGAAAGCATCTTTTTGGGGCTGGGAAGGATCCTTTCGGGGAAACTCAAAACCGCTTTTTACTGGAGGAACTAGAAACCGCCGTCCGGGGGACACACACACGCCCCGAAACCGCCCCCACTCACCGTGTGGGTGTCCCCCAACATGGCCGCCAGCCCCCCCAGTGCCCGCAGGCCGTACGCCATGGGGCCGGGAGGCACCCCGGGAGCGAGGGCCCCCCGACACAGGGCGGCCAAGGGGGGGCCGTGGGGGGCCAGGGCTTGGGGGGCCGCATCCAGCGCCGCGCTCAGCACCAGCAGGGCTGCCTGGTGGGGGGGGGGGGGGGGCAAAATGGGGTGTGGGGAACCTCGAAACCGACCCTTGGGGGTCCATAGGGGGAGTAAACAGGACATGGGGGGGGCTCAAAACCACCATTAACTGCCCCCCTCCCTCCAAATTGCCCCTTCTGTGTCTTTGGGGCAATTTGGGGGGAGGGGGGGGTAAGGTTTAAAACGGGGTGCGGGGAGCCTCGAAACCACCCCCCCCCGGTGATGGCATTAATTGCCCCCCTCCCTCCGAATTGCCCCTTCTGTGACATTGGGGCAATTTGGGGGGGTGGTAAGGTTTAAAATGGGGTGCGGGGAGCCTCGAAACCACCCCCCCAGTGATCAGATTAATTGCCCCCCTCCCTCCAAATTGCCCCTTCTGTGACATTGGGGCAATTTGGGGGGGTGGGGTTTAAAATGGGGCACGGGGAGCCTCGAAACCACCCCCCCGTGATGGGATTAATTGTCCCCCTCCTCCCAAAATTGTCCCTTCTGTGTCTTTGGGGCAATTTGGGGGGGTGGTAAGGTTTAAAATGGGGCACGGGGAGCCTTGAAACCACCCCCCCGCTAATCAGATTAATTGCCCCCCTCCCTCCAAATTGCCCCTTCTGTGTCTTTGGGACAATTTGGGGGGGGTGATCGGATTAATTGCCCCCCTCCTCCCGAATTGCCCCTTTTCTGTGTCTTTGGGGCAATCTGGGGGGGTGGTAAGGTTTAAAATGGGGTGTGGGGAGCCTCGAAACCACCCCCTGGCGATCGGATTAATTGCCCCCCCTCCCCCCAAACTGCCCCTTCTGTGACTTTGGGGCAATTTGAGGGGTGGTGGGGTTTTAAATGCGGTGTGGGGAGCCTCGAAACCACCCCCCCCCGTGCTCAGGGGAGGGGGAATAAGACACGGGGGGGGTCCTCGACAGCACCCTTACCTCCTGGCGGGGGGGCTGGGGGTCACGGGCCGCCTCCTGCACCCAGGTCCCGAGGGGGCCCCAAGCGCTGAGCCCCCCCCGGCGCAGCACCAGGGCCCCCAGTTGGGCCAGGGCCACCGTCACCGCGTGCCTGGGTCGGGGGGGGGACGAGACACCGACATAAGGATTTGGGGGGGGGGCCTTGAAACCACCAGGCTGGGGTTCCCCGAAACCGCCGGGATCTGGGGAGGGGGGAGCCCCGAAACCGCCGCACTCACTCAGTCTCCTGCTCCAGGGCCTGGGCCAAGAGGGAGGGGAGCCTGCGGGGGGGGGGGGGGGCGTGGCAGGCGTTAGCCCCGCCCACTCTGCCACAGAGCCCCGCCCCCCGACATAGAGGGCGTGGCAAAGATTATACACGCCCCTTTTGGCAGCTAGCCACGCCCCCCATTCCCAATTCTGCCCGCGGGGGCGTGGCATAGGGGCCCCGCCCTGTGTCGGAAAAGGGGCGTGGCAGCCGCTAGCCCCGCCCCCAGCCCCACCTCTGCCGCAGGGCCGGGTCCAGCCGCTTCCATCCCCCCAAGAGCCGCCGGCGCAGCAGAACGGCGGCCAATTGCCGGACCTGGGGGGGGGGAAATCGCAATGGGGGGGTCAGGGGAACCCCAAAACCGGCGAGGAGCATCGTGGAAGAGGGGTGGGGGGCTGGACCCCGCGGTCCCCTCCCAGCGCCGCCGGCAACGCCGCCTCCGCCACCGCTGTCACCTCCGACTGCACACCAGTAAAGACCGGTATGGACCAGTAAGGTCGGGTGGGAATGCAGGGTCTCCAAACTACCCCCCCCCCAACCCCCGGCAGGCTGTTCCAGGGTCCTCCCAGCATAAACCAGTACAGTTCAGAACTTCCCAGTACAGACAACGCTCCTACCGGTGCTTCCCATTACGATCCAAACCCATCCCAGTATAACTTAAGAGCCCCCCAGTACAGGTATAGCCCTCCCACTTTCTCCAAGTATGGTTTAACATCTCCCAGTATGGCCCAGGACCCCCCCAGAGCTCCCCAGTAGAACCCAGAAGCCTCCCAGTACAGCATACAGCCCCCCCCACGCCCCCCAGTACAGCCCAGAGCCCTCCCAGTATGGCTTAAAGCCCTCCCCGTGCCCCCCAGTACAGCCCAGAGCCCTCCCAGTACGGCGTACAGCCCTCCCCGTGCCCCCCAGTACAGCCCAGAGCCCTCCCAGTACAGCCCAGAGCCCTCCCAGTACCCCCAGTACAGCCCAGAGCCCTCCCAGTACCCCCAGTACAGCCCAGAGCCCTCCCAGTACCCCCAGTACAGCCCAGAGCCCTCCCAGTATGGCTTAAAGCCCTCCCCGTGCCCCCCAGTACAGCCCAGAGCCCTCCCAGTATGGCTTAAAGCCCTCCCAGTACCCCCAGTACAGCCCAGAGCCCTCCCAGTACCCCCAGTACAGCCCAGAGCCCTCCCAGTATGGCTTAAAGCCCTCCCCATGCCCCCCAGTACAGCCCAGAGCCCTCCCAGTACCCCCAGTACAGCCCAGAGCCCTCCCAGTACCCCCAGTACAGCCCTCCCCATGCCCCCCAGTACAGGCCAGAGCCCTCCCAGTATGGTGTACAGCCCCCCCATGCCCCCCAGTACAGCCCAGAGCCCTCCCAGTACCCCCAGTACAGCCCTCCCCGTGCCCCCCAGTACAGCCCAGAGCCCTCCCAGTACCCCCAGTACAGCCCTCCCCATGCCCCCCAGTACAGGCCAGAGCCCTCCCAGTATGGTGTACAGCCCCCCCATGCCCCCCAGTACAGCCCAGAGCCCTCCCAGTACGCCCAGTACAGCCCTCCCCGTGCCCCCCAGTACAGCCCAGAGCCCTCCCAGTACGCCCAGTACAGCCCAGAGCCCTCCCAGTACGCCCAGTACAGCCCTCCCCATGCCCCCCAGTACAGGCCAGAGCCCTCCCAGTATGGCCTACAGCCCCCCCATGCCCCCCAGTACAGCCCAGAGCCCTCCCAGTACCCCCAGTACAGCCCAGAGCCCTCCCAGTACCCCCAGTACAGCCCTCCCCGTGCCCCCCAGTACAGCCCAGAGCCCTCCCAGTATGACGAGGTCGGGACCTGCGGCCGGGGGGCGGCGCTGAGGAGGAGGCCGAGGCGGGCGGGGGTCTGGGGGTCTGCGAAGGCTTCGCGGAGGCGGGCGGTGGCCTGCGGGGGGCTGGTGGTCAGCGAGGGGGGGTCTCCGTGGTTTATTTTATTCCCCCCCCTCCCCCTCCCCGGGCTGGGTGTCCGTTACCCGGCGGATGACGTCGCTGTCCGGTTCCAGCAGCTCCGCGAGGAGCCGCTCCAGGTCGGGCGCCGCCATTTTGTGAGAGAGAAGGGAAGAGGAGGGGAAGAAACGAGGCAGAGCGGCGGAAGGGGGCGGGGCGGAAAGCCCTTCTGGGCGCCCCGGAGGACTGAGAGACTCGCTGGTCGGCGGCGCCGCCGCCGCGGTCTTAAAAGGGCGACGCCAGCCGGCGGCGCAAGGGGCGGGGTCAAGGCGGTGGGCCCCACCCCCTTTCTTAAAAGGGCAACGCCGCTTGCCCACGCCCACACCCAAATGACATCAGAGGCCGCCAGCGTGACATCACCGAGAACCTTTATTAAATAGGGGGGCCGTGCAAGGGAAAAAACCTCAGAGCGGGGCAGAGCCAGGAGGGCGGGGCAGGGCTCCCCCCGCCCCTTCCCGGGCGGGGCTGAGGGAGAGGCGTGGCGGCCGGCGCGAGCCCCGCCCCCTCACCGCGGCGCCCCGCCCCCCCGCAGGGCGAGGACAAGATGGAGGACGGAGCCGCCCTGGATCTTGTAGTCGGCGGCCGTCTTCTCGTCGTTCCTGCGATGGGAGAGATCGGGGCGGGCTCAAAAGTCAGCACCACGCCCCCTTTCCCAAGCCACGCCCCCTACTCCCACCCCACCCATTCATAAGCCACACCCCCAGGCAGCCCACGCCCACCACAAAGCCCCTCCCCTTGTAGAACACGCCCTGTCGCAAGCCCCACCCCGTCTCCCCATGTGCGCCAGGGCCACACCCCTCCCTCCTGTAGCCCCGCCCCGAGAGCCACACCCTCCCAGGCCCCGCCCCCCCGTGGGCCCCGCCCTCTCAGGCCCCACCCCCTCACATCTGCTTGCCGCTGTAGATGAGGCGCTGCTGCTGGGGGGGGATCCCCTCCTTCTCCTCCACCCGCTCCTTGATCCGCTCCACCTGCCCCGAGGCATCGTGGGACGCTGGGGGTCTCTCCCGCGGCACGGTGGGACGCCGGGAGACCTCCCGCCCCAGGGCATTGTGGGATGCTGGGGGACACAGACACCCCCCCCCCCCACCCCCCGTGGGAGACACGGAACCTCGCCCCGGGGGAACGGTGGGAGGGGGGAAGATCGGCCGGGGCGGGGTTGGACCTGCCCCAGGGGATCATGGGATGCAGGAGGACCTGCCCAGGGCATCATGGGATGTGGAAGGCCCTCCCCAGAGCATCATGGGATGCAGGAGGACCTCCCCAGGGCATTACGGGGTGCAGAAGAACCTCCTCAGGGGATTGTGGGACGCAGGAGACCCTCCCCAGAGCATCATGGGATAGAGGAGGACCTCCCCAGAGCATCATGGGATAGAGGAGGACTTGCCCAGGGGATCACGGGATGCAGGAAACCCTTCCCAGAGCATCATGGGATGCAGGAGAACCTCCCCAAGGGATCATGGGGTGCAGAAAAACCTCCCCAGGGGATTATGGGATGTATGAGGACCTCCCCAGGGGATTGTGGGATGTAGGAGCATTGCCCCAGAGCATTATGGGATGCAGGAGGACCTGCCCAGGGGATCATGGGGTGCAGGAAACCCTTCCCAGAGCATCATGGGATGCAGGAAGATCTCCCCAAAGGATCATGGGATGCAGGAGGACCTCCCTGAAGGATTATGGGATGTATGAGGTCCTCCCCAGGGGATTATGGGATGCAGGAGGACCTTCTAAATGGGACACAACCCTGCCACAGGGCATCACCGGGGGGGGGACACACCGCAGAAGACACCCCCCCCCCCCGCCTCACCGCGGAGCATCATGGGACACCAGGGCAGAGCGAAAAGCATGCTGGGAAGGGGGCGGGGCCTCCTACCTTGTCCGTGGGCTCGATGTCGATCTCGATCTCTTTCCCTGTCAGAGTCTGGGGGGGAGGGAGGGGAGACCCTGTAAGAACCCCCAATCCCACAATGCCCCGGGGCAGCCCCCCCCTCAAATCTCCCACAGCGCCCCGCGAGACCCCCCCCCAACAATCCCACAATGCCCCGCGGCGCGGCCTACACCCCCCACCGCCCCGGGACGTTCCCGGTCCCCCCCCCCCGCCCCACCTTCACTTTGATCAGCATCGTGGCCGCGCCGGCTCCTCTCCCCTCGCCCGGAAGCGGAAATGCCCCCCCGAGCCCCGCCTACTACGTCACTTCCCTCCCGCCCCCCCCTTTTCCCTTTCCCCGGGACGCCGCTGCCGCCGGTAACACAAAATGGCGGCGCCCGCCCGCGCGGGGCCTGCTGGGAGTTGTAGTTCCGCGCCCCTCCCGCCCATTTCCCCTCTTCCACGCCTTATTGGCCGACGCGGCGGTCGCTCCGCCGCGCGGCGGCCAATCATCGGCGAGCAAGGCCCGCCCCTGCCGCCGGAGCGGACCACCGCGGGGTTTGGGGGTGGCAGACGCAGGCGAAAAATGGCATTTTTTCTCCCAAATTTAAACTTTTAGAGACTCAATCCCATCATACCCCGCGGCCCGCCCCCCCCACCCCTGCCGCGCTCCCATTGGCCACCTCCTTCCCTCCTAGAAGCCTATTGGCCCCTTCTACATTCCCCCCCCCTCCCCATCCAGGACATGGCATGGCCCCATTGAGGGCAATAGGAAGGATGGGTGGAACCACTGGAATACAGGGGGACCAATGGGGTGTGAGCATGGATAGAACGGACCAATAGGATGGCAGGGGGCAGAGCCACAAGGGGAAGGGGGCGGGGCTAACCCACAATGTGGCAGCAGAGCAATCCCTATGGCTCATTATTTGGCAGAGTCCTAGGGGCAGCATGGGGGGGGGGATAATTAACATCAGGGTTAATTAAGGGGGTAATTAAGGGTGGGGCACTCACCGGGGCGGGGCAGGGCGCGGCGGGAGATGGGCAGGGCTCGGGCCTGGAGGAGAAAAAGGGGAATTAACCGCCCGCCTCCCCTAATTGCCCCACGCTCGGTCACTAATTAAGCCTCCCCGGTCACTAATTAACCCCTCCCGTCACTAATTACTCCCCCCCCAGACCGCTAATTGCCCCCTCCCCCCAGCCGCCCCACCTTTCTGCGCGGGTAACTGTCGTCCTCCGAGTCGCTGATGATGTCATCGGCGAAATCTGCGGGGGGGGAGGGAGGGAGGGGTCAGGGCGGGGCCCGGGCACTTGGGTCCCACCCCGGGGTGGGGCTTGAGGCCCCACCCCTCGATACTCACTTAAGGGTGGGGCCTTGAGAGGGAGGAGCTTCCGGCGGCCTGGGCGGGACCTTAGCCTGCAGGGGGTGGAGCCAGAGGCAATGAGGGGAAAGGGGCGGAGCTTAGTGGGGAGGGAAGGGGGGCGTGGCACCTCACCGAGTGGGCGGGTCCTGGCAGAGGGACCCAGGCATCCGGGCAGCGGCGGTCAGGGGGCGGGGCACAGGACCTGGGGGCGGGGCTTCGAGTTAGGCGGGGCTTCTGGGTCCACACCCTCCAGCCAAAGCCACGCCCCTTGTCCTTAGGCCCAACCCCCACGGTGCCAAGCCCCGCCCCTTTCGTTAAGCCCCACCCCTTGCGCTAAGCCCCACCTACCGCAGTGGGCGTGGCCCATGTCCGCCAAATACCGGCTCAGGATTGGCAGGTTAGAGGGGCGGAGTCTGGGAGGGGCGTGCCTCCACACCGCCTCGTGGAGCTGAAAGGGGGACGGGGCGGGGTCAGGGGGTGGGACCGAGACAAGGCTCCACCCCCTTTGGGCAAACCCCCACCCTCCCCCCCCAAGCCCCACCCCCTTCGGCGCTCCTCCCATTACGCACTGCCCCTAAGCCCTTTCCGTCACTCGGAAGCCCCGCCCCCTCCGCAGGCCCCACCCCTCGAGGCCCCACCCACCCCCCCGACCCCGCCCACCTGCCGCAGGTCGGGGGGGGGCAGGGCGCTCTCCAGGCGCTGCAGGTACTCGTAGAAAAGGTGCTCGAGCGCCTGCAGGAACGGCTCCCCGTACTCCTGCCTCGCCGGGCCCTGGGGATACTGGGAGGCACTGGGAGGCACTGGGAGGCACTGGGAGCAACCCCCTGGGGACCCAGCGGGAGGGACTGGGGGGGGCAAGGGGTCCCTAGGAGGGACTGGGAGGCTTTCGGGGGTTACTGGGATAAACTGGGATGTCCCCTGGGAGACCCCCGGGGCGCTCGGGACCTACTGGGAGGGGTTCGGGTGGGGACTGGGAGGCACTGGGATGTAATGGGAGGGCGCTTTGGGCAAACTGGGAGGGGCGTTGCGGGGAAGCGGGAGGGACTGGGGAGCGCCGGCAGGCTACTGGGAAGGCGCCGAGGGGACCGGGCCGTCAGCGGGAGGCGCTGGGAGGCAACCTGGGGGTCGCTGGCGGCAACTGGGAGGCACTGGGGAGCTACTGGGAGGCACTGGGGAGCAACTGGGAGGCACTGGGGAGCAACTGGGGAAAGGTACCTGCAGGTAAGCCGCCCGCCGCCCGCGGTCCGCCAGCAGCGCCAGCACCAAGTCGCGGAAGCTCTCCTGCGCCTCCCCCACCATCGCCAGCTCCTGGGGGGTCTGGAGGGCGGGGTCAGGGCGGGGCGCGAGGGCGGGGTCCCCGCCCCTCGCGCCCCGCCCTGTCACTCACGGCCTGGGCGTGGCCGGCCGCCGGCGGCGCGTCCCCCTCGGGGAAGAAGGAATCGACGGCGTCGAAGATCTTCCCGTCGGGCTGGGCCTCCTGCAGCATCTGCACCACCACCTGCGGGGGAAGATGGCCGCCGGGGGCGGGGAAGATGGCCGCCGGCGGGGGCGGGGAAGATGGCCGCCGGCGGGGAGGGGAGGGGGGGCGACGATGTGGCTGCCGGGAGCGGGGGGAGCATGGCAAGATGGCCGCCACTACGGGGAAGTCGGGGAGGATGGCCGCCGGCCCTGGCAAGATGGCCGCCACCGTGGGGAACCTGGGGAAGATGGCCGCCAGCTCCCGGGGCATGATGGGAAGATGGCCGCCGGCCCTGGCAAGATGGCCGCCACCGGGGGGCATGATGGGAAGGGTGGTGGGTGGGGTGTGGTGGCCATCTTGGTGGGCGGGGGGATGGATGGCGGCCATCTTGGGAGGCGCAGAGGAGAGGTGGGTGGGGCTGGCAGCCATCTTGGGAGGCACAGAGGGAAGTTGGGTGTGGTGGCGGCCATCTTGGGAGGCGCGGAGGGGAGGTGGGCAGGGCTGGCAGCCATCTTGGGAGGTGCGGAGGGAAGCTGGGCGTGGCGGTGGCCATCTTGGGAGGTGTGGAGGGCAGGTGGGTGGGGCTGGCAGCCATCTTGGGAGGCGCGGAGGGGAGGTGGGCGTGGCGGTGGCCATCTTGGGAGGTGTGCAGGGGAGGTTGGCGGGGCGGCGGCCATCTTGGGAGGCACGGAGGGGAGGTTGGCGGGGCGGCGGCCATCTTGGGAGGCGCGGAGGGGAGGTGGGCGGGGCGGCGGCCATCTCGGGAGGCACGGAGGGAGGCGGGCGGGGCGGTGGCCATCTTGGGAGGCGCGGAGGGGAGGTGGGCGGGGCGGCGGCCACCTCGGGAGGGCGGCGGCCGGGAAGGGGAGGGGCGTCGGGGCATACTCACGGCGGCCTGCAGGCCGAGGCGCAGGCGGGCGCCGTGTCGGAAGCGGACGGCGGCGGGGGCCGCCCGCCCCACGGCCTCCAGCAGCCCCAGCACCCGCGGGAACTGGCCCAGGCTCCGCCCACGCACCACGTGCCACGCCCCCGCCAGCGCCACCCGCAGGGACACGCCCGGGCTGGGGGCGGCAGGGGGGCGGGGTCACTGGCGGGGCTCCGCCCACCCCGGCGGGCAGACCCCGCCCCCGGGCCTGGAGCCACACCCCCCCCGCCTGGAGCCACACCCCCCCGCCTGGAGATACGCCCCCCCCGCGAAGCCACGCCCCCCGCCCCACCCCCGGCTTCGTAGTCCCGCCCCACCCCTCTTCCGGGCCCCGCCCACCAGCTGGACCACGCCCCTCCCAACCCGGAAGCGCCGCCCCCCCAACGCCCCGCCCCGCCCGCTCTCCTCCCTCCCCCCGTCCCCGCGCCGCTCACCTGACGTCACTTCCGCCCATGTTGCGTGAGGCGGGTTCGTCACTTCCGGGAGCGGGGGCAACGCGGCGGCACCGGCGGCACCGGGACGGCGGCGGCGGCGGCGGCGGCGGCTCCGCGTGGCCGCCGCGGCGGAAGTGACGTCAGCGCGCCGCCGAGCCGCGCTTTCAAAGCCCGGCCCCGCCCCCCGCCGCCGCGACCAATCGCCACGCGCTCTCCCCGCCCCTTTGTGTCGTCACTTCCCCCCGCGCTGCCCCGCCTCTTCCCGCCCCCACCCCCGCGCGCGCGGCACCGCCCCCCTCCGCCCTGACGTCACGGAGCCGCTTTTTTCGTCACGGAGCTTTATTGACGACGTGGAGAGAGGGGGGCGGGGAAGGGTGGGGGTGACGTCACGTGAGGCGGGGCGGAGGCTCGATGACGTCATTGGGGTAGTTTAGGGCGAAAGAGGGGAAATGGGCGCACTGGCAGGGCGCTCCCAGTGCTCCCAGT
Source organism: Haliaeetus albicilla (assembly GCF_947461875.1). Taxonomy (NCBI): domain Eukaryota; kingdom Metazoa; phylum Chordata; class Aves; order Accipitriformes; family Accipitridae; genus Haliaeetus; species Haliaeetus albicilla. The sequence continues at coordinate 5,946,416 of NC_091511.1, forward strand.
GCTCCCAGTACAGCCCAAACCCGCTCCCAGTGCTCCCAGTGCTCCCAGTACAGCCCAAACCCAGTCCCAGTGCTCCAGGTAACCCCTCCCAGTCCTCCCAGTGTGCCCAGTGGCCCACAAACCTGCTCCCAGTGCTCCCAGTCTCCCCTCCACATCCCTCCAGCATTCCCAGTAACCCCCAAACCTGGGCCCAGCGCTCCCAGTCACCCTCCCAGCGCCCCCAGTCCCCCTCCCAGTGCTCCCAGTCATCCTCCCAGCGCCCCCAGTCCCCCTCCCAGCGCCCCCAGTCCCCCTCCCAGTGCTCCCAGTCATCCTCCCAGCGCCCCCAGTCCCCCTCCCAGCGCCCCCAGTCCCCCTCCCAGTGCTCCCAGTCATCCTCCCAGCGCCCCCAGTCCCCCTCCCAGCGCCCCCAGTCCCCCTCCCAGTGCTCCCAGTCATCCTCCCAGCGCCCCCAGTCCCCCTCCCAGCGCCCCCAGTCCCCCTCCCAGTGCTCCCAGTCATCCTCCCAGCGCCCCCAGTCCCCCTCCCAGCGCCCCCAGTCCCCCTCCCAGTGCTCCCAGTCATCCTCCCAGTGCCCCCAGTCCCTCTCCCAGTGCCCCCAGTACCCCCTCCACGCCCTCCCAGTTCTCCCAGTTGAGCCCAAATGTGGCCCCAGTGCTCCCAGTCATCCTCCCAGCGCCCCCAGTCCCCCTCCCAGCGCCCCCAGTCCCACTCCCAGTGCTCCCAGTCCCCCTCCCAGTGCTCCCAGTCCCTCTCGCAGTGCCCCCAGTACCCCCCCCACGCCCTCCCAGTGCTCCCAGTCGAGCCCAAATGTGGCCCCAGCGCTCCCAGTCATCCTCCCAGCGCCCCCAGTCCCCCTCCCAGCGCCCCCAGTCCCTCTCGCAGTGCCCCCAGTCCCCCCTCCACGCCCTCCCAGTGCTCCCAGTCGAGCCCAAATGTGGCCCCAGTGCTCCCAGTCATCCTCCCAGTGCCCCCGGTCCCCCCTCCACGCCTTCCCAGCGCCCTCCCCGTCACCCCCCGGTGCTCCCGGCGGGGGGAGGCGCCCGACGCCGGCCGCGTCGCGGGCGCCGGGGGGGGCTCCCAGTGCTCCCAGTGCTCCCAGCGGGAGCGGGAGCGACGTCGAGCTGGAGGACGCCGTGGAGGGGCCCGAGCTGGGGACTCTCCAGCGCCGCCACCAACCGCCGGCGCCCCGGGCGCAGCGGGACCACGGCCTGGCGCAGCCGCACCGTCTGCCCCGCCCCCACCGACCTGGCGGAGGGGTCGCGGGGTCACGGGCGGGGTCGCCCACGTGACCCACCCCACCCCCCCCCCCCAAAAAAAAAATCCCCGACCCCACCCCAGGTCGCCCACAGCGGGTGGTCCCGTCACCCGCTCGCTGGGTGCCCCCGGTTTGGCCAACTGGGATCCTCCCCCCCACCCAGAATTCCCGGGAATCCTCCCCCTGAATTCCTGGGACCTGCCCAAATTCCTGGGACCCCCCAAATTCCTGGGACCCGCCCAAATTTCTGGGACCCGCCCAAATTTCTGGGACCCCCCAAATTTCTGGGTCTCTCTCCAAATTCCTGGGTCCCCCCGAATTCCTGGGTCTTCTCCCAAATTCCTGGGACCCCCAAATTCCTGAGACCCTCCTGAATTCCTGGGACCCTCCTGAATTCCTGGGACCTTTCCAAATTCCTGGGACCCCCCAAATTCCTGGGACCCGCCCAAATTTCTGGGACCCCCCAAATTTCTGGGTCTCTCCCCAAATTCCTGGGTCCCCCCTGAATTCCTGGGTCTTCTCCCAAATTCCTGGGACCCCCAAATTCCTGAGACCCTCCTGAATTCCTGGGACCTTCCCTGAATTCCTGGGACCCCCAAATTCCTGGGACCCCCCAAATTCCTGGGACCCGCCCAAATTTCTGGGACCCGCCCAAATTTCTGGGTCTCTCCCCAAATTCCTGGGTCCCCCCTGAATTCCTGGGTCTTCTCCCAAATTCCTGGGACCCCCAAATTCCTGAGACCCTCCTGAATTCCTGGGACCCTCCTGAATTCCTGGGACCTTTCCAAATTCCTGGGACCCCCCAAATTCCTGGGACCCGCCCAAATTTCTGGGACCCCCCAAATTTCTGGGTCTCTCCCCAAATTCCTGGGTCCCCCCTGAATTCCTGGGTCTTCTCCCAAATTCCTGGGACCCCCAAATTCCTGAGACCCTCCTGAATTCCTGGGACCCTCCTGAATTCCTGGGACCTTTCCAAATTCCTGGGACCCCCCAAATTCCTGGGACCCGCCCAAATTTCTGGGACCCCCCAAATTTCTGGGTCTCTCTCCAAATTCCTGGGTCCCCCCTGAATTCCTGGGTCTTCTCCCAAATTCCTGGGACCCCCAAATTCCTGAGACCCTCCTGAATTCCTGGGACCCCCAAATTCCTGGGACCCCCCAAATTCCTGGGACCCGCCCAAATTTCTGGGACCCCCCAAATTTCTGGGTCTCTCCCCAAATTCCTGGGTCCCCCCTGAATTCCTGGGTCTTCTCCCAAATTCCTGGGACCCCCAAATTCCTGAGACCCTCCTGAATTCCTGGGACCCTCCTGAATTCCTGGGACCTTTCCAAATTCCTGGGACCCCCCAAATTCCTGGGACCCGCCCAAATTTCTGGGACCCCCCAAATTTCTGGGTCTCTCCCCAAATTCCTGGGTCCCCCCTGAATTCCTGGGTCTTCTCCCAAATTCCTGGGACCCCCAAATTCCTGAGACCCTCCTGAATTCCTGGGACCCTCCTGAATTCCTGGGACCTTTCCAAATTCCTGGGACCCCCCAAATTCCTGGGACCCGCCCAAATTTCTGGGACCCCCCAAATTTCTGGGTCTCTCTCCAAATTCCTGGGTCCCCCCTGAATTCCTGGGTCTTCTCCCAAATTCCTGGGACCCCCAAATTCCTGAGACCCTCCTGAATTCCTGGGACCCCCAAATTCCTGGGACCCCCCAAATTCCTGGGACCCGCCCAAATTTCTGGGACCCCCCAAATTTCTGGGTCTCTCCCCAAATTCCTGGGTCCCCCCTGAATTCCTGGGTCTTCTCCCAAATTCCTGGGACCCCCAAATTCCTGAGACCCTCCTGAATTCCTGGGACCCTCCTGAATTCCTGGGACCTTTCCAAATTCCTGGGACCCCCCAAATTCCTGGGACCCGCCCAAATTTCTGGGACCCCCCAAATTTCTGGGTCTCTCCCCAAATTCCTGGGTCCCCCCTGAATTCCTGGGTCTTCTCCCAAATTCCTGGGACCCCCAAATTCCTGAGACCCTCCTGAATTCCTGGGACCCTCCTGAATTCCTGGGACCTTTCCAAATTCCTGGGCCCCCCCAAATTGCTGGGTCTCTCCCCAAATTCCTGGGACCCCCCCAAATTCCTGGGTCTCTCCCCGAATTCCTGGGTCCCTCCCTGAATTCCTGGGACCCCCAAATTCCTGGGACCGTCCCGAATTCCTGGGACCCTTCCAAATTCCTGGGTCTCCCCCCAAAATCCTGGGACCCCCCCAAATTCCTGGATCCCTCCCGAATTCCTGGGACCCTCCTGACTTCCTAGGTCCCTCCCAAATTCCTGCGCCCCCGCCCCCCCCCAAATTCCTGATTCCCTCCCCAAATTCCTGGGACCCTCCTGAACTCCTGGGACCCCCCCAGATTCCTGGGTCCCTTCCAAATTCTTGTGTCCCCCTTGAATTCCTGGGACCCCCAAATTCCTGGAATCCTCCCGAATTCCTGGGACCCTCCTGACTTCCTAGGTCCCTCCCAAATTCCTGGGACCCCCTCAAATTCCTGGTTCCCTCCGTGAATTCCTGGGACCCTTCCAAATTCCTGGGTCCCTCTCTGAATTCCTGGGACCCTCCCAAATTCCTGGGAACCTCCCAAATTCCTGATTCCCTCCCCAAAATCCTGAGACTCTCCTGAATTCCTGGGTCCCCCAAATTCCTGGGACCCTTCTGAATTCCTGAGTCCCCCTCGAACTCCTGGGTCTCTCCCCAAATTCCTGGGACCCCCCAAATTCCTGGGTCTCTCCCCGAATTCCTGGGACCCTCCTGAATTCCTGGGTCTCTCCCCAAATTTCTGGGTCTCTCCCCAAATTCCTGGGTCCCTCCCTGAATTCCTGTGTGTCCCCCCAAAATCCTGGGACCCCCCAAATTCCTGCATCCCTCCCCAAATTCCTGGGACCCTTCCGAATTCCTGTGTCCCTCCCCGAATTCCTGGTTCCCTTCCGAATTCCTGGTTCCCCCCCAAATTCCTGGGACTCTTCCAAATTCCTGAGACCCTCCTGAATTCCTGGGCCTCCCCAAATTCCTGGGACCTTTCCAAATTCCTGGGTGCCCCCGAATTCCAGGGTCTCTCTCCAAATTCCTGGGTCCCTCCTGAATTCCTGGGTCCCTCCCTGAATTCCTGGGACACCCAAATTTCTGGGACCCTCCTGAATTCCTGGGAACCTCCTGAATTCCTGCATCTCCCCAAATTCCTGGGACCTTTCAAATTCCTGGGTCTCTCCCCAAATTCCTGGGACCCTCCTGAATTCCTGGGTCTCCCCCTGAATTCCTGGGTCCCTCCCGGAATTCCTGGGACACCCAAATTCCTGGGGCCCCCCAAATTTCTGGGACCCTCCTGAATTCCTGGGACCCTCCCCGAATTCCTGGGACCCTCCTGAATTCCTGGGACCCTCCTGAATTCCTGGGACCCCCCAAATTCCTGTGTCCTCCCGAATTCCAGGGTCTCCCCCCGAATTCCTGGGACCCCCCAAATTGCTGGGTCTCTCTCCAAATTCCTGGGTCCCTCCCGAATTCCTGGGTCCCTCCCCGAATTCCTGGGACCCCCAAATTCCTGGGACCCCCCAAATTCCTGGGTCTCGCCCCAAATTCCTGGGACTCTTCCAAATTCCTGAGACCCTCCTGAATTCCTGGGCCTCCCCAAATTCCTGGGACCTTTCCAAATTCCTGGGTGCCCCCGAATTCCAGGGTCTCCCCCCGAATTGCTGGGTCTCTCTCCAAATTCCTGGGTCCCTCCTGAATTCCTGGGTCCCTCCCGGAATTCCTGGGACACCCAAATTCCTGGGACCCTCCTGAATTCCTGGGACCCTCCTGAATTCCTGGGACCTTTCCAAATTCCTGGGCCCCCCCAAATTGCTGGGTCTCTCCCCAAATTCCTGGGACCCTCCTGAATTCCAGGGTCTCCCCCCGAATTCCAGGGTCCCTCCCCGAATTCCTGGGACCTTTCCAAATTCCTGGGACCCCCCAAATTCCTGGGTTTCTCCCCAAATTCCTGGGACCCTCCTGAATTCCTGGGACCTTTCCAAATTCCTGGGACCCCCCAAATTCCTGGGTTTCTCCCCAAATTCCTGGGACCCTCCTGAATTCCTGGGTGTCCCCCTGAATTCCTGGGACCCCCCAAATTCCTGGGACCCTCCTGAATTCCTGGGTCTCCCCCTGAATTCCTGGGACCCCCAAATTCCTGGGACCCCCAAATTCCTGGGATCCTCCTGAATTCCTGGGATCCTCCAAATTCCTGGGATCCTCCAAATTCCTGGGACCCCCCAAATTCCTGGGACCCCCTGGAATTCCTGATTCCCTCCCTGAATCCCTGCCCTTCCCCAAATTCCTAGCCTCCCCCCCGACATTCCAGGATCCTCACCCCATCTGGAAGGGCTTGGGGCAGGAAATCCCGGCTCCCTCCATCCGTAGGGTGGCTCCGCTCAAGGTCTCCGGCAGCGGATTCTGGAAAACCACCTGCACCGGCGTCTCCTGCCCCACCACCGCCGGGGCCAACAGCTGCCGCGAGAGAGAACCGAGACGTCGGCGAGGGGAAATCCGGGAATCCGCGTGGGACGCGTCCCGGCATCCGGAGATCCGAGGGACACGACGCATTCCGGGAATCCGGCCGTACCGTCAGGGTGAGCTCCGGCGCGTGCAGCCGGACCCGCAATTCCTTGGCCACCACTTGCCCCGTTTCTTCCACGACTCCGGCCGCCGTCAGCTTCAGCGCGTCCTGGTCGCCGACGTGGGGTCCGTACTCGGCGTAGGTCACCGTCATCGTCACCGTCTCCTCTGGTTTGGGGAAAAGGGCGGGACACGGGAAGTGACATCGGAAACGCCGGCACCCGGAGCGGAATCGGCACCGACGGGACGCGCGGCGTCGACGTCTCACCCTGCCCCGGTGGCACGGCGCGCCGGTGTTGCTCTTGCCGGAAAGGGGTTCCGGAGACCCCGGTGTAGCGGACGGCGGAGAGGGACAGGCGGAGGCGGAGCGTCCGAGGCTCCGCCCCTTCGTTGCGGGCCACCGCCCGCAGCTCCAGCTCCGCCCCTGCCACCGCCGGCCCCGCCCCTACCGTCACCGTTACTTCCCCGGATGACGGAGACCCCCGGTTGCGGGGGCGGGAGCCGTGGGAGGTGGCGGTGGAGACGGCGTGGCGCTCCTCCTCCGAGCCTGCGGGGGGGTCGGAGGTCAAGGGTCAAGGGGGCGTAGGTTGAAGTTAGGCCACGGGGTCGCTGGGTCAAGGGTCATGGGGTGGGACGGAGGGGTTGGCGGTCATGGGTTGGGTTGTTGGGTCTTAGGTCAACGGGTCAAGGGTTATGGGGTCTTGGGGTCAAGGGGTGTTGGGTTTGGGGGTCAAAGGGAAGGGGTTACGGGGTCAGGGGTGAGGGTCAGGGGTCTTGGGTCAGCAGGTCAAGGGTTGCGGGGTCAAGGGGTCAATATTTGGGGTTGGGAATGATGAGGTCAAGGGTTGTGGGGTCATGGTCATGGCAACGTGGGTCTCAGGTCAACGGGTCAAGGGTTACGAGGTCTTGGGGTCAAGGGGTGTTGGGTTTGGGGGTCAAAGGGAAGGGGTTATGGGGTCGGGGACAAGGGTCAGGGTCGCGGGTCAACAGGTCAAGGGTTATGGGGTCAAGGGGTCAATATTTGGGGTTAAGAACGACAAGGTCAGGGGTTGTGGGGTCACGGTCATGGCAACGTGGGTCTCAGGTCAACGGGTCAAGGGTTATGAGGTCTTGGGGTCAAGGGGTGTTGGGTTTGGGGGTCAAAGGGAAGGGGTTATGGGGTCGGGGATGAGGGTCAGGGTCTCGGGTCAACAGGTCAAGGGTTACGGGGTCAAGGGGTCAATATTTGGGGTTAAGAACGACAAGGTCAGGGGTTGTGGGGTCACGGTCATGGCAACGTGGGTCTCAGGTCAACGGGTCAAGGGTTATGAGGTCTTGGGGTCAAGGGGTGTTGGGTTTGGGGGTCAAAGGGAAGGGGTTATGGGGTCGGGGATGAGGGTCAGGGTCTCGGGTCAACAGGTCAAGGGTTACGGGGTCAAGGGGTCAATATTTGGGGTTAAGAACGACAAGGTCAGGGGTTGTGGGGTCACGGTCATGGCAACGTGGGTCTCAGGTCAATGGGTCAAGGGTTATGGGGTCAAGGGCCCATGGGTTGCAGGCCTCGGGGGGTCAAAGGGCACAGGTTATGGGGTCGGGGGGCCAAGGGTCGGGGTCTCGGGTCAACAGGTCGAGGGTCATGGGTCAACGGGCCAAGGATCAACCCTCAGGGCTCAGGGTGAGCGATGACAGGCTCAAGGGTCGTTGGGTGGGGGGGGGGTCAAGAGCTACGGGGTCAAGGGGCGTCGGGGGGCGGGGTCTCACCCTCGGGGTGCTTGTATTGGTGGGTGATGTCCAATCGGGCGCCGGATCCCGGCCCCAGGGTGCTGATGCGGCGCCCGATGGCGCCTTCCTCCACGTGCACCACCGCGAAGGAGCCGTTGGGCTGCCGCTGCCAGTAGACCTTGTCGCTGTTCACCTGAGGACACGCCCCACCTCATTAGAATAGGCCACGCCCACCCGCGCGGAGCCACGCCCACCGGGGGGTAAGCCCCGCCCCCTACCTCAGCGAAGACGAAGGGCGTGTCGTACTTGAGGTAGACCTCGCCGTTCTTCACCGCCGTCACCGAGCACGGCCCGCAGCAGAACAGCCCTGCGGGGGGGGCGTTACCAGTATAAACCAGTAAGGACCAGTAGGGGCCATTCTAGGCCACCGAGCGGCTCTGCCCTCTCCCGCTGGCCGCAAACCGGCACCCCCGGGCTTCCTCCCAGTGCCTCCCAGTATAGACCAGTATAAACCGGTACCGCTGCTGGTCTCCTGGGGGGTGGCGTCGACGATCTGCCACCCGTCGTAGCCATCGGGGAGGTCGGGGCGCTTCATCCAGCAGTCGTTCCACACGTGGAAGTTCCTGCGCGGCCCAGTATAAACCAGTATGGACCAGCACAGACCCACGTGCGGGGCCGTAGACCAGTACATACCAATTTAAACCAATACGCACCAAAATGGCCGAGGACGAGCCTCCTGGCCCCTACCTCGGCTGTTCTCACCTCCCGCTCCCCCCCAGCCCCCAAACCACCTCCTGGCACCCTCTTCCAATGACTTCTGCCCCAAACCAGTATAAACCAGTATAAACCAGTATAAAGCGGTACCAGACGGAGTCGGTGTTGAGGCGCTCCAGGGGCCGCATGTTCTCGTCGAAGTAGATGTCGGTGGTGAGGGAGACGTCGGTGTCGTGGGCCGAGTTGTAGTTGGTGACCGTGCGGGTGGGGAGGCCCAGGCACCGCAGCACTGGGGGCACCAGTACAAACCAGTACAAACCCTTATCAAAGCCTCTTGCTCGGGGTTGACTTGTCTCCCTGTGGGGCGTTCCCATCTGCCTTCCAGTGGTTCTTGGGGCACCCTGGACCCCCTCCCGGTACAAACCAGTCTCTAACTGGGTTAAACCAGTATAAACCAGTACCAAAAACACTACTTAGGCTTCGCTTTTCCCCATACTAGAGGCTCCAGCCTGCCGTCGCGTGCCTCCCAGGAGCTCCCCAAGCACCCCAGAGCACCTCCCAGTATCAACCTGCGCCAGACCAGTATCAACCAGTATAGACCAGTAGGAAATTTAACACCTTATGCCCAATTTCCCTCCCTTACAGTGACCCCATCCACTTTCTAGCAGCTCCTGGAGGCATCCAGCCCTTCCCACACCCCTCTCCAGTCTACACCAGGGCCGGACCAGTATGAACCAGTGACGTACCGGTGGTCATGACTCCGGCAAAGACCCAGCACTGGCCGTAGCGGACTGGGGCACCGGTGCCGTGGTAGGCGCGGAGGATGTCGACGGAACCGGCCCAAGCCGAGGGGTTGGTGCCCTGGGCGTAGTCCCCCGTCCAGTTGCCCACCAGTACCCCGTTATCGTCCAACGAGTTCACCTGGGGGACCCCAAAAAGTCGGGCGGGGAGAGGGTGGAACTCCTCCTCCCCCCACCCACACCCCAAAAAAATGGAGAACCTGGGAACCGCCCGCCCAAGATGTTTCAAAAAGTCGTTGGAACCCCCAAAACGCCGTCGGAACCCCCCAAGGAAAATCTGCAGGTAACGCCGAAAATCAACAGAGCCCCCCAAAAACTCCCAAAGTCGTGAGGCGGCCCCCCCTGAACCCCATCAAGACCCCCCAAAATGTCATCGGAACCCACCAAAGAGCTCAAAGAACCCCCCAAACCCCCATGGAGATGCCCCAAAAACCCAACGAGCTCCCCCCCAAGTCATCGGAACGCCCCCCCAAAAACCCAACGATCTCCCCCCAAAGTCATCAGAAAAGCCTCAGATGACCTCAAAAGCACCGTGGCAATCCACCCGACCCCCCAAAATCTCATCAGACCCCCCCAAAAAATCCAAAGAACCCCCAAACCCCGTGGAGATGCCCCAAAACCCAACGACCCCCCCAAGTCATCGGAACGCCCCCCCCAAAACCCAACGATCTCCCCCCAAAGTCATCAGAAAGCCTCAGATGACCTCAAAAGCACCGTGGCAATCCACCCGACCCCCAAAAATCTCATCAGACCCCCCCAAAAAATCCAAAGAACCCCCAAACCCCATGGAGATGCCCCAAAAACGCAACGACCCCCCCCAAAGTAATCGGAACGCCCCCCCAAAACCCAACGATCTCCCCCCAAAGTCATCAGAAAAGCCTTGAACGACCTCAAAAGCACCGTGGCAATCCACCCGACCCCCAAAAATCTCATCAGACCCCCCCCAAAAAATCCAAAGAACCCCCAAACCCCATGGAGATGCCCCAAAACCCAACGACCCCCCCCCAAAGTCATCGGAACGCCCCCCCAAAACCCAACGATCTCCCCCCAAAGTCAACAGAAAAGCCTCAAACGACCTCAAAAGCACCGTGGCAATCCACCCGACCCCCAAAAATCTCATCAGACCCCCCCAAAAAATCCAAAGAACCCCCAAACCCCATGGAGATGCCCCAAAACCCAACAACCCCCCCCCAAAGTCATTGGAACGCCCCCCCAAAACCCAACGATCTCCCCCCAAAGTCATCAGAAAAGCCTCAGATGACCTCAAAAGCACCGTGGCAATCCACCCAACCCCCAAAAATCTCATCAGACCCCCCCAAAAAATCCAAAGAACCCCCAAACCCCGTGGAGATGCCCCAAAACCCAACGACCCCCCCAAAGTCATCGGAACGCCCCCCCAAAAACCCAACGATCTCCCCCCAAAGTCAACAGAAAAGCCTCAAACGACCTCAAAAGCACCGTGGCAATCCACCCGACCCCCACTGAACCCCCCCAAAATCTCATCAGAACCCCCCCCAAAAATCCAAACAACCCCCAAACCCCATTGACGCCCCCCCAAAACCCAATGAAACCCCCCAAAACCCCACAGCGGCCCCCCCCAAGAACTCCGTATTTTCCCCCAAGCCCCCTCAGAGCAGCACAAAACCTGCACGACTCACCCCAAACCCCCATAATTCACCCCAAAACCCCCCATAATTCACCCCCAAACCCCCCAGGGGACCCCAAAACCCCCCCACGCCCCCCCCAAACCCCATAGTGCTCCCCCAAAACCCCTATTCCACCTGAAAACCCATAATCCCCCCCAACACATTTCCCCCCCAAACCCCCTTCGAGCGCCCCCAAAACCCCCATAACCCCCCCCCAAATCCTCTAAGTCACCTTCCCGCTTCACCCCAAATCCCCCATAATTCACCCCAAAAAAAACCCACCATGGCGGAGACGACGCGGGACACGATGATGGGGTCCCCCCGGGCGCTGTGGGGCATCCCCCGACGATCCAGGATGTACAGACACGCCTCCAGCACCCCTGCGTCAAACTGGGGACCCCCCCCCCCAAAATCACGGGGGTCCCCAAATCCCTCCAAACCACCCCAAAAATCCCCCACCCCTCTCAAAAAAAACGCTTCTCAAAAAAAAAAAAAAAAAGCGGTTTCGGGGTCCCCCCGTGTTGTTCCGGGGATCCCTTATAGTTATGAAACACCCACGTTGGTGGTTTTGGGGACCCCCATGATGATTTTAGGGACCCCCCCCCATAGCGTTTCGGGTATCCCCCAAATTTAGGGTCCCCCGTTTTAGGATATCCACCGATTTTTGGGGTGCCCACCGCATTTTAATTGCCCCCGCCCCATTTCCCGCACGGATTTCAGGGTCTCCCCAATTTTTTTTGGGGGGGGGGGGAATTCTCCCATTTTTGGGGGTACCTGCCCGTAGTTCCAGGAGCGCTCGGCGATCTGGTCCTCGGTGCCGTAGAAGATGCGCCCCGTCTCGTTAAGGACGTACTCGTTAAGGTCGCTCGTTTTGTCCATGTAGACGTTGTCGTCTGGAGGGGGGGGGGGCGCCCCAAAATCAGGGTTGTGTCCTTAAATTCCCCCTGAGCCCCCCCCCCCCTTGAACCCCCCAACTGCCAAATTGAGATTGAGGAATCCCGAAACTGCCAAATCTCACCCCGGGGAGCCCCGAAACTGCCAAATTGAGACTGGGGAGCCCCGAAACTGCCAAATCTCACCCCAGGGAGCCCTGAAACTGCCAAATTGAGACTGGGGAGCCCCGAAACCGCCAAATTGAGACTGGGGAGCCCCAAACCTGCCAAATCTCACCCTGGGGAGCCCCGAAACTGCCAAATTGAGACTGGGGAGCCCCAAACCTGCCAAATTGAGACTGGGGAGCCCCGAAACCACCAAATTGAGACTGGGGAGCCCCAAACCTGCCAAATCTCACCCTGGGGAGCCCCGAAACCGCCAAATTGAGACTGGGGAGCCCCGAAACCGCTAAATCTCACCCTGGGGAGCCCCGAAACCGCCAAATTGAGACTGGGGAGCCCCAAAACCGCCAAATCTCATCCCGGGGAACCCCAAAACCACCAAATTGAGACTGGGGAGCCCCAAACCTGCCAAATCTCACCCCGGGGAGCCCCAAAACTGCCAAATTGAGACTGGGGAGCCCCGAAACTGCCAAATCTCACCCTGGGGAGCCCCGAAACTGCCAAATTGAGACTGGGGAGCCCCAAACCTGCCAAATCTCACCCTGGGGAGCCCCAAAACCACCAAATTGAGACTGGGGAGCCCCGAACCTGCCAAATCTCACCCTGGGGAGCCCCGAAACCGCCAAATTGAGACCGGGGAGCCCCAAAACCGCCAAATCTCACCCCGGGGAACCCCAAAACCACCAAATTGAGACTGGGGAGCCCCAAACCTGCCAAATCTCACCCTGGGGAGCCCCGAAACTGCCAAATTGAGACTGGGGAGCCCCAAACCTGCCAATTCTCACCCTGGGGAGCCCCAAAACCGCCAAATTGAGACTGGGGAGCCCTGAAACCGCTAAATCTCACCCCGGGGAGCCCCGAAACTGCCAAATTGAGACTGGGGAGCCCCAAACCTGCCAAATCTCACCCTGGGGAGCCCCGAAACCGCCAAATTGAGACTGGGGAGCCCCAAAACCGCCAAATCTCATCCCGGGGAACCCCAAAACCACCAAATTGAGACTGGGGAGCCCCAAACCTGCCAAATCTCACCCCGGGGAGCCCCAAAACTGCCAAATTGAGACTGGGGAGCCCCGAAACTGCCAAATCTCACCCTGGGGAGCCCCGAAACTGCCAAATTGAGACTGGGGAGCCCCAAACCTGCCAAATCTCACCCTGGGGAGCCCCGAAACCGCCAAATTGAGACTGGGGAGCCCCGAAACCGCTAAATCTCACCCTGGGGAGCCCCAAAACCACCAAATTGAGACTGGGGAGCCCCGAACCTGCCAAATCTCACCCTGGGGAGCCCCGAAACCGCCAAATTGAGACCGGGGAGCCCCAAAACCGCCAAATCTCACCCCGGGGAACCCCAAAACCACCAAATTGAGACTGGGGAGCCCCAAACCTGCCAAATCTCACCCTGGGGAGCCCCGAAACTGCCAAATTGAGACTGGGGAGCCCCAAACCTGCCAATTCTCACCCTGGGGAGCCCCAAAACCGCCAAATTGAGACTGGGGAGCCCTGAAACCGCTAAATCTCACCCCGGGGAGCCCCGAAACTGCCAAATTGAGACTGGGGAGCCCCAAACCTGCCAAATCTCACCCTGGGGAGCCCCGAAACCGCCAAATTGAGACTGGGGAGCCCCAAACCTGCCAAATCTCACCCCGGGGAGCCCCGAAACCGCCAAATTGAGACCGGGGAGCCCCAAAACTGCCAAATCTCACCCCGGGGAGCCCCGAAACTGCCAAATTGAGACTGGGGAGCCCCAAACCTGCCAAATCTCACCCTGGGGAGCCCCGAAACTGCCAAATTGAGACTGGGGAGCCCCAAACCTGCCAATTCTCACCCTGGGGAGCCCCAAAACCGCCAAATTGAGACTGGGGAGGCCTGAAACCGCTAAATCTCACCCCGGGGAGCCCCGAAACTGCCAAATTGAGACTGGGGAGCCCCAAAACTGCCAAATCTCACCCTGGGGAGCCCCGAAACCGCCAAATTGAGACTGGGGAGCCCCAAACCTGCCAAATCTCACCCCGGGGAGCCCCGAAACCGCCAAATTGAGACTGGGGAGCCCCAAACCTGCCAAATCTCACCCCGGGGAGCCCCAAAACCGCCAAATTGAGACTGGGGAGCCCTGAAACCACTAAATCTCACCCTGGGGAGCCCCGAAACTGCCAAATTGAGACTGGGGAGCCCCGAAACTGCCAAATCTCACCCTGGGGAGCCCCCAAATTGCCCAAACTCGGGGTTTTTTGCCCCAAAACGGGGCTGGCTCACCAGGGCACCAGGGGTTGAAGAGGAGGAAGAAGTCGTTGGCGTCGTCGAAGGGAGCCGCATACTCCCCCACCCCCGTGCGGGTCTTGATGCTGAGGCGGTAGCGGCCGATGGGAGCGTCGGGCGGGGCCGTGAGGCAGATGTTGAGGGCGGGGCCTCCCGGGGGCTCCGCCCCCTCCTCTAGCTCCTCTTCCTCAGCTGTCCAACCAGTGGCCGAGGTTTCGCCCAACGGGATGAGGACGTGGGTCCCCTTCGCCACCTGTGGGTTGGGGCCTGCGGGCGACAACATCACCCCCCCCACCCCGGGGTGTGACGTCATCACCTGGGCAGGTGAGGTCACCACCTGGGCAGGCGAGGTCACCCCACCCCGGGTGATACCATCGCGCCCTTTGGCCGGGGGTTGCGGAGAGGGTGGGTAGGGCGGGCAAGGCCGAGGGCACCGCAGCCTGGGTGATGTCAGCGCCCCTCCTGAGTGACATCATCACGTCCCGGGCGATGGTTGCCCCTCCCCCCTCCCCAGCCCCCCCCCATTTTGACACCCCTCCCCCACCGAGGGTGAGCTCCACGCAGAGGCTGTCGCCGCCGTCGGGGTCGAAGGGCCGGGGCAGGAGGACGCGCAGGTCGAAAGGTTGCCCCCGCCGCACCACCAGGCGGGGGGAGGCGAATTCGGAGGTGTGGTGAGCGATCCGATTGGCCGACGAGCCCACCACCAACCCCCGGGGGGCCAATAGACCTGGAGGAGGGAAGGGACAGGTGGGTGGTGAAAACCCCGCGCGAATCCTACCTCCAGAACCCCCGAAACGGCCCCGAAAACCCTGCCGGGGGGGGCTTGAAACTGTCATTTAGCCCCGTAGACCTGGAAATGGCCCCAAAACAGGAACAGGGGGATAAAGCGGGGGGGAATGCTGGGAGGGGGGACCCCAAACCCCCTAAATTTCCTGGGGGGGGGGCATGAAACCCTTAAAAGCAGCTTGGGGCGGAGGGGGGCCTTGAAACTGCCTTTTCTTCCCCATGATAGCCTGGCCATAGCCCTGAACTGGTATTTTTTCTCCACTAATGGGGACAGGGGGAGAGAAAGCAGGGGGGTGAAGGGGAGGGACACCCCCCCAGCTCCTCATCTGCCTGGGGGGGGGCCCCGAAACTGCCCTTTTGCCTCACTGAGGGGCCCCCAAACTGCCCTTTTTCCTCCCTGGGGAGCCCTGAAACTGCCCCTTTCCCTCCCTGGGGAGCCCAAACCCACCCTTTTCCCTTGCCAGGGAGCTCCGAAACCGCCTTTTCCCTCCACAGAGAGCCCCGAAACCGCCCTTTTCCCTCCCCGGGGAGCCCCCAAACCGCCCTTTTCCCTCCCCGGGGAGCCCCCAAACCGCCCTTTTTCCTCCCTGGGGAGCCCCGAAACCGCCTTTTCCCTCCCCGGGGAGCCCCGAAACCGCCTTTTCCCTCCCCGGGGAGCCCCGAAACCGCCCTTTTCCTCCCGGGGAGCTCCGAAACCGCCCTTTCCCTCCCTGGGGAGCCCCAAAACCGCCTTTTCCCTCCCTGGGGAGGCCTGAAACTGCCCTTTTCCTCCCTGGGGAGCCCCGAAACCGCCCTTTCCCTCCCTGAGGAGCCCCAAGACAGCCTTTTCCCTCCCCGGGGAGCCCCGAAACCGCCCTTCCCCTCCCCGAGGAGCCCCAAGACAGCCTTTTCCCTCCCCGAGGAGCCCCAAAACCGCCCTTTTCCTCCCGGGGAGCTCCGAAACCACCTTTTCCCTCCCTGGGGAGCCCCAAAACCACCTTTTCCCTCCCTGGGGAGCCCCAAAACCGCCCTTTTCCCTCCCCGGGGAGGCCCGAAACCGCCCTTTTCCCTCCCTGGGGAGGCCCGAAACCACCTTTTTCCTCCCTGGGGAGCCCCGAAACCGCCCTTTCCCTCCCCGAGGAGCCCCAAGACAGCCTTTTCCCTCCCCGAGGAGCTCCAAAACCGCCTTTTCCCTCCCTGGGGAGCCCCGAAACCGCCGCCGTTCACCCCCCCGGCCCCGGCACTGACCTGGCCGCAGGGGCTGGGGGGGTCGGCGCCCCGGGACCTCGCCGGGGGGGGGTTCCCAGTCCTCGGTTCCTCGCCGGCAACAGCCGCAGCAGCCGCAGCAGCCGCCCAGGCGACGCCAGAAGCCCCGGCGGGGGCGAGGGGCGGGGGCAGGGTCCCCCCCCCGCAGGCGGAAGCTGGCGGCCGCCCAGCGGCCTGGGTCCAGACGGGGGTCGGCGTCCGGCATCGCCTGCGGGGCACCAGTGAGACCAGTTTGGACCAGTAAGGAGCGGCGGAAGCTTGGTAGGAACGGGTGCGGGGCGCTACAGAGCTCCTGGAACAGCCCCTTAATGCCTCCAAACCCTTCCCAGTATGGCCAGTAAGGTCGATATGGACCAGTACGGTTCATTAGAGACCAGTACAGACCCGTAAAGACCAACATGGACTGGTAGAAGAGACAGAAAACCAGTAGGAACCAGCACGAACTGCTAAGACCTTCCAGAATAGTCCGTTAATGCCTTCAAACTCTTCCCAGTATGACCAGTAAGACCAGGATGAACCAATACCATTCATTGAAAACCAGTACGGAGCAGTGCAGCTTTTTAAAACCAGTATGAACCAGTGAAGAGCCAAGCAGGGCATTACAACACAGTAAATGCCAGTACAGACCACTACAGGCCAGTAAGACCTTCCATGGGCCCTTAAAGCCTCCAGACCCCTCCCAGTATGACCAGTAAGACTGGGATGGACCGGTATAAGGCCATACAAACAAATAGGGACCATTATAAGCCATTAGAAACCAGTAGGAACCAGAATGAACCACCACACAGCAGTAAGAGCTCCTAGAATGACTGACTGAAGCCATCAAGCCCTTCCCAGTATGGCCCAGGTCCCCCAGTCCGTCCCTTTATGGCCCAGTAACCCCTCCCAGGCTCCCAGTATGGCCCAGTTCCCCCCCAGTCCTTCCCAGTACAGCCCCATAACCTCTCCCAGGCTCCCAGTACAGCCCAGTAATGTCCTAGTTCCCCCCCAGCACAGCCCAGACCACCCTCTCAGGGTCCCAGTATGGACCAGTTCCCTCCCAGTCCGTCCCAGTGCCCCGCCCGAGCCTGACGCCAGAAGGACCCAGGCACCCGGGCCTGCCTCAGCAGCTCCCCCCCCCAAACTGCCTCCTCCCCCGCCGCGGCAGGGACCAAGGCGTCCGGGAGTGCTCCCAGCCCGACCAGTTCCCCCAGTCTGCCCAGTTCCCCCCTTCCTGTGCTCCCACTGCTCCCAGTAGCCCCCCCAAGTGCTCCCAGTAACCCCCCAGCGCTCTCAATAAGCCCAGTTACCCCCTCCCAGTACTCTTGGTAACCACAGGGCTCCCACTTAACCTGTCCCCGTGCTCCCAGTAACCCCAATGCTTCCAGTTACCCCTCTAGTGCTTCCAGCAGCCCCAGTAACCCCCTCCCAGTGCTCCCAGTAAACCCTTTATGATCTTTTCAGTAACCCCTTCCCAGTGCTCCCAGTGACCCCCTCTGTGTCCTCCCGGTAAGTCTACCAACTCCTTCCAGTGCTCCCAGTCTGCCCAGTACCCCCCACCCAATGCTCCCAGTGACCCCCTCTGTGTCCTCCTGGTAAGTCTCCTAACTCCTTCCAGTGCTCCCAGTTTGCCCAGTACCCCCCTCCCAATGCTCCCAGTGACTCCCCAGTCCTCCCAGTCTTCCCGGTAACCCTACTAACCCCTCCCAGTGCTCCCAGTTTACCCAGTAACCCCCTCCCAGTGCTCCCAGTAAACCCAGTTCCCCCCTCCTTGGCCTCTCACTCCTCCCAGTTTGCCCAGTTACCCCTTCCACCCATCCTAGTGCCCCCCAATCCCCTCTCCCAGTCATCCCAGTACCTCCCAGTGGCTCCCAGCACTCCCAATGCCCTGCACTCACTGGTGCCGGTAAATTAGGGAAAGGGGTGTGACCTTGGGAGGAAGGGGCGGGGCTCATACAGACCACGCCCCCTTATTGCCCCACACTTTGGGGGGAGGGGTGTCCAAACGGGGGGGGACCCAGTTGCCCGGGCACGTCCTCTTCCTCTTCGAGGATCACTATCTGGCAGGGGGCCCCATGGGGTGGGGCAATGGCTCACTATGCGGCAGGTGGGTCTATGGGGAGGGCCAATGGCTCACTATGTGGCAGGAGGACTGGGGAGGGGCAATGGCTCACAATCTGGCAGGGGGGCTGTGGAGAGGCAATGGCTCACTATGTTGCAAGGGGGGCCTATGGGGAGGGCCAAAGGTTCACAATGTGGCAGGGGGGCCTATGGGGTGGGGAATGGCTCACTATGTGGCAGGAGGACTGGGGAGGGCCAATGGCTCACAATCTGGCAGGGGGGCCTATGGGGTGGGGTGATGGCTCACTATCTGGCAGGGGGTCCCATGGGGAGGGGCAACAGCTCACTATGTGGCAGGGGGGCCTATGGGGTGGGGCAACGGCTCACTATGTGGCAGGGGGACTATGGGGTGGCATTGGCTTACTATCTGGCAGGGGGGCTGTGGAGAGGCAATGGCTCACTATGTGGCAGGGAGGCCTATGGGGAGGGCCAATGGCTCACAATCTGGCAGGGGGACTGGGGAGGGGCAATGGCTCACTATGTTGCAAGGGGGGCCTATGGGGAGGGCCAAAGGTTCACAATGTGGCAGGGGGGCCTATGGGGTGGGGCAATGGCTCACTATGTGGCAGGGGGGCTGGGGAGAGGCAACGGCTCACTATGTGACAGGGGTCCTATGGGGTGGGGCAACGGCTCACTATGTGGCAGGGGGTCCCATGGGGAGGGGCAACGGCTCACTATGTGGCAGGGGGGGTTCCCATGGAATGGCCCGAAGGCTCACTATGTGGCAAGAGGCTCCCTGGGGTGGGGCGGTGGCTCACTATTTGGCAAGGAGACCCTACAGGGCAAGGAGTTGGGGTCACCACCAGGTGAACTATGGGGCAGGGCCGACGGCTCAGTATTTGGCAAGGGGGCCCTGCGGCTCTCTATTTGGCAAAAAAAAGGGGGGGGGGTGCTTCAGGGCAAGGCGGGCTCACTTTTTGGCAAGGGCCGCCGTGGGGCTGGGCGGGCCGTGACGCAGCCGCTCCCGGGGCAGGGGGGCAGACGAACGGGTCCTGCCGCTGCCCCGCCCCGCTACTGAGGTTCCCGTGTCCCGCCCCCCCCCCCCCCAAAAGGGAGGGGTCCGGACGCCTGTGTCCGTGGTTTTTGCGATGGTGCAAGCGGGCGTCGGTTCGGGGTTTGGCCTCGATGAAGCAACTGGTGCGGGGCGGGGCAACTGGAAGGGACTGGGAGAGCCGGACGCCTGGGTCCCCGGGGCGGGAGAGGGGGGAAGGGAACCTCCCGAAATGGATGGGGGCCCCTGCGGACCCCCCCCAAGCCCCTCCCCCACTCATAAGCCCTGCCCCCATTCATAAGTCCCGCCCATGTGACATCACTTTATTAGAGACCCTCTTTAAGGGGCGGGGCCGAGCCACAGGGGGGGCATCGACAGCAGTGGGGGGTGGGGGGTGGGGGTGGGCGGAGCTCCAGGCACCAGCCTATCAGGCGAGGGTGACGTCGATGCTGGGGAGGAGCTGGGCCAGGTGGGCGGCGGCCTCGGGCGTGGCGGCCAGGGGCGTCTCGGCCAATCGCAGACGAGCCAGCCGGGGGCACACGGCCAATGGGGCCAGGGCGGAGGCGTGGCTTATGGCTGGGAGGGGTGGAGTCAAGGAGAAGCCCTGCCCACCTTCTTGACCCCACCCAGTGAAGCTCCTCCTGCTCTCATGCCCCACCTCTCATAAGCTCCACCCCCTTTAAGCCCTGCCCTTCCCTAGCCCCTCTACTGCTCCCAGCGAGCTCCTCCCCCACCCACTCTAGCCCCACCCCCTCCCACCCAAACAAGCCCCTCCCCACTCAGTCCCGCCCCATCACCCCTAACGCCCCACCCCGTTAAGCCCCGTCCCTTCCCCCAACCCCCACCCTACCCTCCTGCCCCGCCCTTTGTGCCCCACCCAGCCCACCCCACCCCACTCAACCCCGCCCCTCACCCCCAGCTCCACCCCGCCCCTACAGCCCTGCCCACTCCCCCTTAAGCCCCGCCCCCCCAGATACGGTTCCCGTCGAGACGCAGCTCCTCCAGGCGGGGGAGGGGCGGGAACCCCCGCAGGGTCGTGACCTTGTTGCGTGACGCGTCCAGCACCTGGTGGGGGGAGGGGCGGTCCGGATGTCTGGGTCCTCGTCCCGCCCTTCCCCCGCCCCGACATGTGGGGCCCCGCCCCACCCCGCCCTAAGGCCCCACCTGCAGGCGCCGCAGCCCCCCCAGGGCGGGGGGGAGCCCCCCCAGGTTGTTCCCGGCCAGGTCGAGGTGGGTCACCAGCACCATGTGCTCCAGCAGCGGCAGTGACGTCAGCGCCTGGGGGCGGGGCCAGATGGGGCGGGGCTCCGTGGGGCCACTCCCCTCCAGCTCAGACCCCCACCCCTTTTCCTTACACCCGCCCCTTTAAGCCCCGGTCTCTCGAAAAGCCCCTGGTGCTCCGCCCACTGTAGCCCCGCCCACTGCAAGACTCCCCACCCCCACCCTTTCAATCCTCCACCCCCTTTAAGCCACACCCCATCACGCCCCTCCCACCCCCCACGCCCCCCTCTCTGCCCTCAGGCCACACCCACTTCCAGACCCCACCCCCTCATTCCTTGACCCCCCTCCCCCGCGCCGCTCCTCAAGCCCCACCCACCCTCAGCCCACGCCCCCTCAGGCCCCGCCCCTACCTTCCCGGGGAGGCGGAGCTTGATGGCCCCATCAGGCCCCGCCCCCATCCTCAACACGCCCACGGCCGCCTCCGCCCGCGAGGCCACATCGCCCACAAAGCCAATCCGCAGCGGGTCCGCCTCCTGGGGGGGGGGGGGGGCGGCGGGCTTACATTCAGACCACGCCCCTTTTCCCACAAAAGGGACCCCGCCCCCTCAAGCCCCGCCCACCTGGAGGTCCCGCAGGCACCGCCGAATCTCCTCCTCGTGGCCCAACGGGTCCAGCGCCGACAGCAGCAGCACCAGCGTCAGCAGGCAGCCTGCGCCCCGCCCCCCCGGGGACACGCCCGACGGGTGAGGGCGGGTCCCGGCGTCGGGTGGGGCGGACACGCCCAGGATTTTGGGGGCGGTGGGGGGGGGGTGGCTCACCCCGGCTGCGGGGCTCCAGCTCCAGCAGTTGCCGGCACGTCTCCACCTGCGCCTCCAGCACCGACGCCTCGGCCACGCCCACTTCTGGCCTGGAGGGGCGGGGTCAAGGGGGTTAGGGGCGGGGACTGCGCCGGGGGGCGTGGCTTGGTGCCCCCCCCCAGATGAGCGCAACAACAGGGAGGGCGGAGCCTGGCTCAGAGATGCTGGGGGTGGGGCTTAGCCAAGAGGGCGTGGCCTTCAGTGAGTGGGTGGTGCTTGGGTTGAGGGGAAGGGCTGAAGTGATGGGGCGTGGCCAGCAGGGAGGTCTTAAGAGGGGGCGGGGCCCCGTCAGGGAGGGGTGCTGGTGGGGGAGAGCTGGGGGAAAGGGGCGGGGCTTAAGGAGGCGGGGAGGGCGGGGCTTACCAGAAGAGCTCCCCAGCTTTGATTGGCTCCTGCCACCACGCCTCGTTCTCATCTGGGGGGGGGGGGGGGGGGAAGAAGGGGTGTGGTTAGAGAAGGGCGGGGTTTAAAGGGGCGAGGCCATTGGAGGGACAAGGGGGTGTGGCTTCCTACCTGGGAGAAGCATCACCTCACGGTGGGTGGAGTCGGGCGCCCAGGTGACCCGGAAGTGGAGGCGAGGCCGGGCAGTGGGCGGAGCCAGGTCGGGGGGGAGGTCACAGAGCTGTCGCTCCCGTCAAGGAACCCCCAAGCTTTTGGGAGGGGACCCCGCCCCACCCCACCCCATGGCCCCGCCCACCTCCGGAGGACACACCCCCTTCCGGGCGGAAAACCTCGCACAGGATACCCAGGTGTGGCTGGGGCGTGGCCGCCCCTCTCCCGAGCGCCACGCCCCTTCCAGGGCGGAGCCGTCTGCCGTCACTGTCAACGTCGAACTCCCCGATCCCACCTGCCGGAATCGGGCGTGTGGGATAAGGGGGGACCCCGACGTCCGGGGGGGGGACGACACCCCAGGATCCGGGGGGGACCCCAGGATCTGGGGGGGACCCCGGGATCCAGGGGGGGACCCCGGTGTGCGGGGGGGACCCTGGCTTTTGGGGGGGACCCTGGTGTCTGGGGGGGGAACCCCAGGATCTGGGGGGGACCCCAGTGTCTGTAGGGGGCACCCCAGTGTCTGGGGGGGGACCCCGGGATCTGGGGGGGAACCCTGGGATCTGGGGGGGACTCCAGCATCTGTAGGGGGGACCCCGGTGTCTGTGGGGGGCACCCCAGTGTCTGTGGGGGGACCCTGGGATGTGGGGGGGGACCCCAGTGCCTGGGGGGGGCACCCCGGGATCTGGGGGGGACTCTGGGATCCGGGGGGGACCCCAGTGTCTGGGGACACACACCGGTGTCTAGGGGGGGACCCCAGGATCCAGGGGGACTCCAGCAACTGTGGGGGGGACCCCAGGATCAGGGGGAGACCCCGGTGTCTGTGGGGGGGACCCCAGTGTTGGGGGGAGACCCTGGGATCTGGGGGGGACCCGTGTCTGGGGGGGCACCCCGGGATCTGAGAGGGACTCTGGGATCTGGGGGCGACCCCGGTGTCTAGAGGGGGGATCCTGACATCTAGGGGGGACCCCGGTGTCTGGGGGGGACACCCCAGTGTCTGGGGGGGACTCTGGCTTCTCGGGGTGACCCCGGTGTCTGGCGGGGGGGGGGACCCCAAAATCCGGACTCACCACGACGGGGCGGGAGAAGGTGACGGCCAACGTCGCGTCCTCCCGGTTGACGTAGAGGCAGAGGATCCGCGGCGGTGGGGAGGCTGGGGGGGGGGGGCGGAACAACACACGTAGGCGTTCAGGAGCGTTTTGGGGGGGCCCCCCAAGGTTTTGGGGGGTCCCTAAGTTTTTTGGGGGGCCGCCGGCGTACCGCGGGAGAGGATGCAGCGCAGGTAGACCCAGGCGCTCTGGTCGTTGGGGTCGGTGAAGACGGCGTTCTGCACCAGTTCCAGCTCTGCCGGGACAGGACGGAATGGGGGGAGATAAAGGGGGGGACCCCGATATCTGGGAGGAACCCCGATATTTGGGAGGGACCCCGATATCTGGGAGGAGCCCCGATATTTGGGAGGGAGCCCTGATATTTGGGAGGGACCCCGATATTTGGGAGGGACGCCGGCATCCAGGAGGAACCCCGGCACCAAGGTGGGATCCCGGCACCCAGGGGCGGACGGAGACATTTGGGGGGGGACCCCGGTGTTTTGGGGCGTTTTGGGGACCGAGGGTGGGGTTTGGGGAGGGGTGGGGACTCACCCGTTTGGAGGCGGTGGGGGGGCAACGCCCCTGCCCCGCCCCCGGGAGACGTCGGCGTCCGGGTGGGCGCCAGCAGCCGGCTCCGGTGGTGCCAAGCGGAGAAATTGGAAAAGTCGCGGCTGAGCAGGGTCCCGGCAAAGGCCAGTTCGGCCTCGGGGTCTTCCTCGGCCGCCAGCGTCCGACGGTGCTCCCAGGCGTGGACTGGGGGGGGCACCAGTAAGGACCAGTGGGGGCTGGTGTCCCCCCCCAGAGTCCCTTAACCCCATCCCAGTAACTCCCAATACAAACCAGTAACCCTCGTCGCTCCAAAACTCGCTCCTAGTACCATCTAAGATGCCCCAGGTCTCTTTCCACCAGCTCCCACTATAAACCAGTAAGCCCTGCACCCTCAAAAGTCTCTCCCAGTACATCCCAAGATCCCTCATGCCCTCTCCCGCTACTTCCCAATATAAACCAGTAAGCTCAGCAACCTTCTGGTTAGTGGTACGTCCAAGCCGCTATGGCTCAGCACCGCCAAAAACTCACTCCCAGTACAGCCCAGCAGCCCGCTCCCAGCACAGACCAGTCAGCCCAGAAGCTCTTACATCCTTCCCAGGGTGGCCCAGCAGCCCCCAAACCCTCCTCCCAGCTCATCCCAGTACAAACCAGCATGCCTCGGCTCTCTCCGATCCCAAACCAGTACAAACCAGTATACCCCGACACCCGCCAAGACGCAAATTCCAACTTTAAAGCCCCTCTGGTGCCCCGTAACCGCCCCCAAACCCCCTCAAAGCCCCCCCAGGCCCCCCACCCAGTGCCTCCCAGTACATCCCAGTATGCACTCACAGTTGCGGGGGTCAGCGGCCAGCAGACGGTCGCAGAGGGCGCGCTCGGCGGGGGCCGGGGGGGGCGCGGGGGCCCGGCGCAGCACCCAGCCCCGGTGGTGCCAGGCTCCGTAGGATTTGGGGTTCACCCCCAGGCACCCCACCACGAAGGCCAGTTCCCCCGGCACCCTGCGGTGACAGCCCAGTAAAGACCAGTTCCCCCCAGTGCCCCTCTGGCCACCGCCCAGCAACCTCCCAGCGCCCAGAAACCCTGTCGCAGTGCCCCCTAGTCCCCTCCCAGTAACCTCCCAGTGCTCCCCAGCTCCCACAAAACTCCTCTGAGGGCACCCCGTGCACCCCAGCACCCACAAATGCCTTTCTAACACTTTCCAGTGCTCCCCAGTATGCACTGATCACCTCCCAGTACGTCCCAGTGCCCCCAGATTCCCTTCCAGTAACCTCCCAGTGCTCCCCACTCCCCATGAAACCTCTCCATGGGCATCCCATGCCCCCCAGTACCCACAGATCCCTTCCTAAACACCTCCCAGTGCCCCCCAGTACCCACTGATCACCTCCCAGTACATCCCACTGCTGCTCCCAGTAACCTCCCAGTGCTCCCCACTCCCCACGAAACCTCTCTATGGGCATCCCATAGCCCCCAGTATACACAAGATCCCCTCCTAAGCACCTCCCAGTGCCTGCCAGTACGCGCTGCTCTTCTCCCAGTACATCCCAGTGCTGCTCCCAGTAACCTCCCAGTGCCCCCCAGCCCCACAAAACCCCTCCGAGGGCATCCCATGCCCCCCAGTACCCTTCCTAAACACCTCCCAGTGCCCCCAGCACTCACTGCTCTTCTCCCAGTACATCCCAGTGCTGCTCCCAGTAACCTCCCAGTGCCCCCCAGCCCCACAAAACCCCTCCGAGGGCATCCCATGCCCCCCAGTACCCTGCCTAAACACCTCCCAGTGCCCCCCAGTATCCACTGATCACCTCCCAGTCCATCCCAGTGCTGCTCCCAGTAACCTCCCAGTGCTCCCCACTCCCCACGAAACCTCTCTATAGGCATCCCATGCCCCCCAGTACCCACAGATCCCTTCCTAAACACCTCCCAGTGCCCCCCAGTACCCACTGATCACCTCCCAGTACATCCCACTGCTGCTCCCAGTAACCTCCCAGTGCTCCCCACTCCCCACGAAACCTCTCTATGGGCATCCCATAGCCCCCAGTATGCACAAGATCCCTTCCTAAGCACCTCCCAGTGCCTGCCAGTACGCACTGCTCTTCTCCCAGTACATCCCAGTGCTGCTCCCAGTAACCTCCCAGTGCCCCCCAGCCCCACAAAACCCCTCCGAGGGCATCCCATGCCCCCCAGTACCCTTCCTAAACACCTCCCAGTGCCCCCAGCACCCACCGCTCTTCTCCCAGTCCATCCCAGCGCCCTCCCCGGCCCCCGAAATCCCCTCCCAGTGCCTCCCAGTCCAGACCAGTCGGCGGGGTCGGGGGGCAGGGCGCAGCGCCGCAGGTTCCAGCACGTTCCCACGTCGGGGTTGGCCGCCAGGACGGCGCCCGTCAGCGCCAGCGCCTCCGCGTCCAGCTCGCCCCGCTCCCGCTGGGGGCAGAGGTCGAGGGTCAGGGGTCACCGCCGCAGGGGCAAGGGTCGACCTGAGAGGTCAGGGGTCACCAAGGCCCGCGGGAGGGGGGCGTGGCAGCCAGGGGTGGGGTCAGAGGGTGGGGTCAGAGGTCACCTTCTCCAGCAGGGTGGCCATGGCGGAGCGGTAGAGGCGGAGCTTCTCCTCCCGCTGCCGGCGGCGGGCGGCGTCCGGGGGGCGGAGCTTCAGGCGGCCGTGCTGCAAGGAATTGTGGGATGCTGGGGGTCACGGACTGGGAGGAATGGGGGGGGGAACTGGGGGGTGACTGGGCAGAACTGGGAGGCACTGGGAGGGGACTGGGAGGAACTGGGATGTGCTGGAGCTCGACTGCGAGGGAGTAGCTGGCACTGGAAATTAACTGGGAGGCACTGGGGGGTGACAGGGAGGCACTCGGGGGGACTGGGAGGAACTGGAGAGCACTGGGGGTCACAGGGGAGGAACTGGGAGAAGTGGGAGAGCACTGGGATGGACTGGGGGTTGACTAGGAAGTACTAGGAGTCACTGGGAGGGGACTGGGAGGAACTGGGATGTGCTGGAGGTCGACTGTGGGGAAGTAGCTGCCACTGGAAATTAACTGGGAGGCACTGGGGGGCTCTGGGAGTCACTGGGGGGGGACTGGGAGAAACTGGAGGGCACTGGCACACACTAGGTGTGGGCTGGGAAGAACTAGCTGCCACTGGAATTTGACTGGGAGGCACTGGGGGGCTCTGGGGGTCACTGGGGGTTGACTGGGAATAACTGGGAGGCACTGGGGGGGACGCGGAGAAACTGGGATGCACCGGAGGTTGACTGGGAGGAACTAGTTGTCACTGGAAGTTAACTGGGAGGCACTGGTGGGTGACTGGGAGGCACTGGGGGGGAACTGGGAGGGATTGGGGTTGACTGGGAAAAACTAGCAGTCACTGGGGGGTGACTGGGAGGAACTGGGATGTGGCGGACATCAACTGGGAAGAAGCAGCTGTCACTGGAAATTAACTGGAAAGCATTGCTGGGTGACTAGGAGGCACTGAGGGAGGGACTGGGAGGAACTGGGATGCACTGGAGGTTAGCGGGAAGGAGCTAGGTGTCACTGGAAATTAACTGGGAGGCACTAGGGGTCACTGGGGGCGGGACTGGGAGGGACTGGGGGGCTCTGGGGGTCACTGGGGGGGACTGGGAGGGACTGGGGGACATTACTGGGAGGGACTGGGGGGCTCTGGGGATGTTACTGGGAAGAACTGGGGGGCTCGGGGGAGTCACTGGGAGGGGGACTGGGAGAGACTGGGGGGCTCTGGGGACATTACTGGGAGGAGCTGGGGGGCTCTGGCGGTCACTGGGCAGGGACTGGGAGAGACTGGGGGGCTCTGGAGGGGAACTGGGAGGCTCTGGGGACATTACTGGGAGGAACTGGGGGGCTCGGGGGGGTCACTGAGGGGACTGGGAGGGACTGGGGGACTCTGGGGGTCACTGGGAGGGACTGGGGGGCTCTGGGTGGCTCTGGAGGAGGACTGGGAGATAACTGGGAGGCACTGGGAGGACCCCAGTGCATCATGGGCCGGTGGGGGTCCATCCCGGGGGGGTGGGTGTCTGCCCCGGGGGATTATGGGATCGGGGGGGTCCCTCACCATGGCGACGGCTCCGGGCAGGGAGGGGGACAGAAGGATCCGGCACCTGCGGGAGAGAGCGAGAGTCAGGGACCCCGGGGAGCCCATCCCAGTCTCTCCCAGTCCCTCCCAGTCCCTCCCAGTCCCCCCCACTCAAGGCCTAGCGGGAACAAACCGGCGCCGGGCGCTGCAGGCGGATCCGGGGCGGCGCGAAGGCTGCCGGGAACGGGGGGGGGCGGGCCCGCGGAAGCCGAAGGGCATGCTGGGATACAACGAGGCAACGAGGGCGGCGCCATTTTCCTTCTTCTAACCCTTACGGAAGCCGGCGGGGGTCAACCCGGCGGTTCCGCTCTCCCGCGCGGTGCATGCTGGGATCGAAGCGGCCTTTCTCTTCCGCCTCCGCCATGGGGGTGAGGCGGGAGGGTCGGAACGCGATCGGGCCGGGATCGGGGCTGGAGCCCGAAACCGCTGGATATTTCCGACGGGCTCTGGAGACGTTACAGGAGGGGCTGAGCCCGGAGGAACTCGGTATAAGCGGCGAACCGGGGGGTCGGTGGGAGGATTTGGTGGGATCGTGAAGGGGAAGGTGGGGGTGGGGGGGGGTCTCTGAGGTATTTTGAGGGTCTGGGAGGAGGTTGGGGGGGGCCCGGGGGGTTTTGGGGGTCTGTGAATGTGTGTGGTACCGCTGTGAGGGGTTGGGGGGGGGCTGTGAGCAGATCTAGAGGGTTTTGGGGGGCTCCTTGGGGGGGGTTTGGGGCTCCCTGGGGGGAGGATCCCGGGTTGGGGGGGGGGTTGAGGTCTCCCTGGGGGGGGTTTGGGGCTCCCGGGGGGGGATCCCGGGGTGGGGGGGGGGTTGAGGTCTCCCTGGGGGGTGTTTTGCGGCTCCCTGGGGGGGTTTTGCGGCTCCCTGGGGGGGTCTCCCTGGGGGGGTTTTGGGGCTCCCTGGGGGGGGCTCCCGGGGTGGGGGTGGGTTTGGGGGCTCCCCGGGGGGGGTTTGGGATCTCCCTCGGGGTCTTTTCGGGCTCCTTGGGGGAGGCTCCCGGGATGGGGGTGGGTTTTGGGTCTCCCTGGGGGGGATTTTGGGGCTCTGCAGGCAGACTTGGAAGAACCCTGAGGGGCTTTGGGGGTGTCTGGGGTTGTTGCGTCGTTGTTGGGGCTCGCATAGAGCTTTTGGGCTAAATAACTCCGTTTTGAGGCACGGTTTCATTCCTAAATTTTCACACATTTCACCTGCAATTAAGAAATTCTTTGTGTTTTTTTTTCTTTTGTTTTCTTGCAGCCCTTTTTGCCCCCAACGTGCTGGCGGAGGCGGCGGCGGCAGGGCCGGGGGTAGCCCTGGACCCGGGGGGGTCGCGGGTTCTGCAGGCTCTGCTGCCCCAGGCCCCCCTGGGGGTGCTGGGGCAAATCCTGCCCCCCTTGGTGTCGGGGGGACTGGGGGGGCCGGCGGGGCACCCGTTGGGTGCCCGGGTCCTGGAGGCCGCCCTGGGGAGGGTGCTGCCCGCCCTGGGGGAGGCCGTGGGGCTGGCGAAGGAGGAGGAAGAGGAAAAGGAGGAAGAGGAGGAGGAAGAGGAGGCCGTGGGGCCGGTGGAAGAAGCCGTGGGGCGGCTGGCGGCGGCGGTGAGGGACGACCCGGTGGCTTTCGCCCGGCACCCAGCCGGCAGTTTCGTGGTTCGGGCGCTGCTGCGGGTGCTGGGGGGTGCCCCAGGGGCAGGTGAGGCAACTGGGAAGGGACTGGGAGGGGACTGGGAGTGTTTGGGGGGGCGGGGGAAGAGGTTGGGGGGCATCTGGGGGCTCTGCAGGGGTATTTGGGGGGTGGGGGGCTCGGTGGAGGGTAATTAGTTGGGGGGGGGGGTGTGGTTTTGACCCGCTCCCCTCCCTCATTTTGGGTCTTTTTACCCCCAGGAGTCCCTCAGCTGCCCCCCGGAGGGGCGGAGCCGAAGACGAAAGGGGTGGAGCTGGCACACAAGGGGGCGGAGCCAGCCTCGCAGGGGGCGGAGCTTCCCCCTTCCTTCCCGCCTCTCCTGGGGCAATTAGCGCAGGCCTTCGAGGAGCATCTCACGTGTAAGTACCCTGGGGGGGGAGCAGGGGGGCGAATACCCCATAACTGCCCCTGGGGGGGTGGAAATGCCCTTTGTCTGCCCCACAACTGCCCCCTGCCCCCCTCTTTTTGCCCCCAGCCCCCTAAATCCCTTCTGCTCCCCCTAATTAACCCCCCAGACCGCTAATCACCCCCGTTTCCCCCCCCAGCCCTGTTGTCTCCGGCCGGCGCCAGTCTCTGCCTGCAGGTGGCGCTGGAGGTGCTGCACCGCAGCCAATCGCCTGCCTGCTCCCGCCTCTGCGATGCCCTCATTGGACGGCTGGCCCCGCCCGGCCCCGCCCCTGCTGAGAGGTGAGTTGCTGTTGGGCCCTGCGAGGAGGGGAGGGCGGGGATTTGGGTGGTGGGGGGTGCTGATTGGGCGGCCGGTTCTGAGGGCGTGGCTCCGTTGGCTGAGAGGGTATTTGGGGCTGGTTGTTGATTGGGTGGGGATTCACAGGTGGCCTTTGATTGGCTGAGTGGTTATCGCGCTCCGCTTCATTGGGTAGCGTTCTCTCGGGGCGCTTCTTGATTGGTTGTGATTTGCAGTACTCTTTCCTGATTGGTTAATGGATTTTATGGCTGTTTTCTATTGATTGGGGGTTTGCTGGGGTTGTTTCCTGATTGGCTGAAGGGTCTCAGACCCCGTTTGTTGATTGGGTGGGGGAGTTTTGTCCTGTTTCCTATTGGTACTTGTTTTCTAGAAGCAGCTGCTGGTTGGCTAGCCAGCCCCCAGCCTGCCCCCCAATTGGCTGGCAACTTCTTGAGACTTGCTCTTGATTGGCCGCAGCTCCCAAACGCCTTTTGCTGATTGGCCGGCCCGCTGCCGAGGCTGGCCGCTGATTGGCCGGCCCGCTGCCGAGGCCTCTTTCCATTGCTTGGGGGGGGGATGGGGGAGGGAAGCTGGGCCCAGCTCTTGATTGGCTGGGCAGGAGGGGGAGGGTTGTGGCTGCCCTTTCCTGATTGGCTGTCCCAGCGCCCTGGTGGGCGGGCTGCAGGACCCCGAGCGCAGTCGGCTGCTGGAGGCGGCCATGGCGGTGGCGGGGCCCCGGCGCCTGCGGGAGCTCTTCCGGCAGCAGCTGAAGGGCCGCCTACGGGGCGTGGCCGCCCACCGGGTGGCCAATCACGGGCTGCAGCGCCTGCTGGACCACGCCCCCGCTGACGTGGTAGGCGGGGCTCGGAGGGGTGGAGCTGGGGAAGGGAGTGGCGATGGGGGCGTGGTTTAAAGGGGTGGGGCCCGTGGGGTGAAGGTGGAGCTTATTGGGGTGGGGAGGTTTTTGGGGCGGAGCTTAATAGGGTGGGGAGGATGTGTGGGTGGGGCCGTTGGGTAGTCTTCCTTGAGGGCGGGGCTTATTGGGCGGGCCTGAAGCAGGAAGGTGGGGCGTACGGGGAAGATCCTATTGGTGAGGTGTTTGAGGGCGGGGCTTGTGGATGGGGTGGGCGGGGCTTGTGGGCAGACAGGAGGGCGGGGCTGACACCGTCTCCGCCCCGTCCAGGTGGGGGAGGTGCTGTCGGAGCTGGGCCCCGCCCTGGCCGAGCCCTTGGCCCGGGGCCACCCCGGGGTCCTCACCGCCCTGCTGGGGGCCTGCCGGCGCCACCCCGGCCTCCAGCAGGAGGCGCTGCGATGCCTTTTCCAGGTAGGCCACGCCCCTTTCCGCGCCAGTCTCCGCCCACTTTTCTTTGAAGCCCCGCCCACAGGGAAGGACCTAGTTAGTGATGGATTTGGAGCTCCCGTCACGGGTGGCCTGTGCCTTTAAAGAAGCCTTACAGCCCTCAGGCCACGCCCCCTTCCCCTCAGGCCACGCCTCCCTTTGCATTAGCCCCGGCCCAAACCCCACCGAGGGTTCTTATTGGGCCCAATCGTGCTTTCTCAAGGCTGGACAAGCCCCTCCTACTCAGGCAGGCCACACCCCTTGATGCCCCACCCACCTCCGCAGCGCAGCCTCTCTATTGGCTGCAACACGGGATGGACCCCGCCGTTAAGAACGTTGCCCCTTTAAGGCATTTGCTGCTTTAAGAGCTGCCGTCCCTTTTAAGGAGGCCACGCCTCCTTAGGACAGCCTGCCCCACCCCTTCCACCCCGGCCCCACCCCTTCAGAGGCCCCTCCCTTTTCACCTTTGTCCTCCAATAGGCTTTCGGCTGCTGGGAGCCGCGGGAACGACGAAAGGCCTGCGTGGGGCTCCTGGCCGGGCTCCGCCCCTTTGGAGGCGGAGACAAGGCTGCAGAGGGGGCGGAGCCAGAGGTGAGGGGCGGGGCGGGGGCGGGGCTACCTCACCCCCTTGTTCCCCCCCCCGTCCCTCCATTTGCCCCCAATTCCCTCCTGCCCCCTTCCCCCTCCTTTGCCCCCACCCTCCCCAAACTTGCCCCCCCGCCCCCCCCAGCGCCCTCATCTCCCTCCCCACCCTCATTTCCCCTCCCCCACCCACTTTTTACGTCCCTCCCACAAATCTTTTCCCCTCCCCCCCCCCCCCAAATTTACCACCCCCCCCCCCTCGTTATGTCTCAAATCCCGCCGGGGGGGGTTTGGGGCAACCCCATCCTTCCACTTACCCCCCAAACCCCCTTTACGCTCCCCCAAACCCCCATTTTTCCTGCCCCAGCGCCCCCCCCCCGCACTTTTCGGGGACCCCCACCCCTTTATTCCCCCCCCCCCATTTTTTCTCCTCCGCAGCCCTCGCTGGGTCCCATCACCCTCCACGGCTCCCTCCTGCTCCAGCACCTGCTCCATTTCGGGGACCCGGCGCTCGTCCTGGGGGGGTTAAAAGCTCTGCCCCCCGCCGCGCTCCTCGCCCTGGCTCGCAGCCCCCCCGGCAGCCGGGTTTGGGACGCCCTCCTCGCCTCCCCCACCGTCCCCACCCGCGCTCGACGCCGTCTCCTCCGCAAACTGAAGGTAACGGCGGCCGGGAGGGGGGTGTCCCTCTTTCTGAGCAACCCCCCCAGCAGCATTTTGGGGCCGGAACCCTATTTTCGGGTTGTTTCAATCCTTTCCGTTAACCAAGCGTTTTGTTTTTTTTTTTTTTTTGTTTATGGCTGACATCGTTTTTTGCTTTCTCTCCCGCAGGGTCACTTTCTCTCGCTGGCGTGTCACCGCAACGGCAGCCGCGTCCTCGACGCCGTCTGGGTCTCCGCCTCCGGCCCCGCCCGCGCCGCCATCGCCGACGAGCTGGGTGAGTGCCACGGAGCTTGGAGGGAGGAGGGACGGACAGACGGGCGGACGACGGCGCTGGAGGAGACCCCCACTCGGGGGGGGGTTCCGAGCTCTGCCCTGACGCCCCGTTGTCCCCCCTCCCTCCGGCAGCGTCCCAGCACGAGGTCCTCCAGCGCGACCCCCACGGCCGGGGGGTGGCGCGGACCCTCGCCCTCGACCTTTTCCGACGACGACGACGACTGTGGGAGCGGCTACAGGCGGCCCCCGGCCGCCGCAACCTCCTGGGACCCCTTTTGGAGGACTGATGACCCCCGCCGGGGGTGTAGAGAGGCTGCCTGTGGGATAGAGAGGCGCCTTTCTGGAGGACCGTGGGACATAGAGAAGGGAAGAGCAGAAAGAGAGCGTCTCCCGACGTCGTGCAGGACCACAGAGATGGCAAGCGCCGCTCTGGGGGTTTGTATGCCTCGTCTTGTCTGCTCTGGACCACCCAGCCATAGAGGACTGGAGGACTGCTGGCCAGAAAGGCCCTGCGCTTGCACCATGGAGCTGCTGGAGGACTCGGTGCCAGAGAGACCAGGTCTGGAGCCCTTCTTGTTGTGACCACCATAGAGTTTTCTAAGGGGAGGGGTCACAGTGACGCTCTGGTACTTGTTGCCCAAGTCTTGTCTGCTCCTGCTCTGCCAACACGCGTTTTTCTATATAAATTGATGTTTTTTCATCATTTTCTTTTTTTTTTTCCACAAGAAAAAGGTGGGGCCCGATCCCTTAGTCCCTCCCGCTTCCTACAGCGCCCTTTGTTCCCCCACCGACGCCATTTTGTCCCAGCAGTGGGTTCTCTGAGTGGGTTGCAATGCTTTGTCAACATTTTATTGGCGGGGTTAGAAGGGAAAGGGGTGGGGTTAGAAGGGAAAGGGGCGGGGTTATGGGGCAGGAGGCGGGGATTAGCGGTTGTAGGTCACTCTGTGGGGCGAAGCGCCGTCGAGGAGATGGCGGAGAGCGGCCGAGAGGCCCAGGAGGCTCTGCCCCACGGCACGTGTCATGGCCGCCAGCAGCCGCAGCAGCTCCCTGAGGGGGGGTGGTGATGCAGAAATGGGGCTCAGAGTTGCCCCCACGGGGGTTTTCCCAATTTCTGCCCCCCCGCGGGGCGTCTATGGGGCAGGAGAAGACCCCGGAGAGGGGGGGCAAGATCTTCTGCCCCATTTGCACCCCCGTGGGTAGAAAAGTCACCCCCGGGGGGGCTCCCCACGGGTCAGGACCGACCCCCCCCAAACCCCACGTACCTGAGGAGCCGCTCGGGGCCGAGCCCCCCCACGTCGCAGCGGAGGCCCCTGACGGCCGCCGTCACCCGCAGCTGCCCCACCAGGTCGTGGGGATTCGTCTTGGTCAGGGCCACCGTCACGCGGGCCACCTCGGCCCCGGGGCGGAGGCCCCGTTCCTGGGGGGGGTCGGGCTCCCAGTGCTCCCTGGACTGGGATGGGGGGGGGTGGAAAAGGGGTTGGGGGTAATTAGAGGTGCCCGGGGGGCTGTTTTTAGGGGGTAGTGGGAAATTTTGGGGGGCCCAGGGGTGTTGTTGGAGGGCAATGGGGAATCTTGGGGGGGTCTTTAAGGTTCCTTGGGGGGATTTGGGGCTCCTAAGGGATCTGTAGGGGGTTGTGGAGGAATTAGGTGGCCCTAAGAAGGAGCAGAGAAGTTTTGGGGGGGTCCCGGTGGGCAACTGGGGGTGTATCAGAGAGTCCGAAATGAGTTATAGGAGATACAAAGGACTGCGAAAAAATATTGGGGGGGCCGCCGGGGGTATTTGGGGTCTCACCTTGGGAGGCTCCCAGTGCTGCCCTGGCGCCAGGGCCATGAGGGGGGTATGGGGTGCCAGCGCCCCAAAAAACCCCTCCGTCTCCACCGCTGTCCCATCCTCTGCCAGCACCAGCGTCACGAGCGGCCCCAGGCTCAGCGCCTCCCCCGCCTGCCCCGGGTGGGGTAATTAAAGGGGTCCGGGGGCAGTTTGGGGGACCCAGGAGTGCAGGGGGGGGGGGGGATGCGGGAGCAATTAGAGGCTGTCGGGGTGATTGGGATGTCTCGGGGATAACTGGGGTGGCGGGGGGCGGCGGTGCCGGGAGTCATTAAGGGGATCCCGTGGGGTAATTAGGGGTCAAGGGTGGCAATCAGGGGAGTTTGGGGGGTAATTACAGGCTGTGGGGGGCGGGGGGGGGTTTGCAGGAGCAGTTTAGGAGAGTTTAGAGGCCGTTGGAAAGTGTTCGGGGTAGTTACGGGGTCGCAGGAGCATCCTGGGGGCAATTACATACCCATGGGGGCAATTAAAATGATTGGGGGGCTCCCAAGGGGCAGTTAAGATACTTTTGGGGGCAATTTGGGGATCCCAGGGGCAACTGGGGGGGGGGGTCTGAGTGGAAATTAAAGACCCTGAGGTTAATTTAGTGCAGTCCAAAGGGCAATTAGGAAAATCCTAGAGACAATTAAAAAACAGCCGGGGTAATTACAGAACCCAAGGAGTGGGGAGGGGGTGGTCCCGGGGCGATTAGACACCCTTGGGGGCAATTTGGGGGTCCCAGGGGCAACTGGGGGGGGGTCTGAGTGGAAATTAAAGACCCTGAGGTAAATTTAGTGCAGTCCAAGGGGCAATTAGGAAAACTCTAGAGACAATTAGAGAACAACCAGGATAATTACAGAACCCAAGGAGTAGGGATGGGGTGGTCCCGGGGGCGATTAGGCACCCTTGGGGGCAATTTGGGGGTCCCAGGGGCAACTGGGGGGGTCCCGGGGCAATGAAAGATAGTTTAGGGACTATTAGGAAGCTTTGAGGTAATTTCTGGGGGTCCCAGGACCGCTTGGGGGGGACTAAAGGCAATTTGGCGGTCCCAGGGGTAATTATAGTGCATCCCGGGGGCATTTCATACCCTTGAGGATAATTGGGGGGCAACCGGGGGGGGTCCCGGGGGCAATTAGGGGTCTCAGGGGGCGTGGGGGTCCCGGGGGGAGGTCGCAGCCCCTCACCTGCTCCCGCAGCTCCTCCAGGCTGGCGGCCACCAGCCCCCGGGGCCGCCCCCGCCGCCGGTCGCACACCCAGAAGGGTCGCGGCTGAGGGGCCGGGGGGGACCAGGCCCGGCGGGCCACCGCCCTGGGGACACGGCCGTGCCCTTCACCCGGTGGCCCCAAGCGGCCCCCCGCCTTCAACCTGGGCCCCCTCCCACCCCCCTGGCCCCTGCCCGCAACCCGGTGGCCCCAGTGCCCCCCCCCCCATCCAACATGGTGGCCCCAATGGCCCCTACTTCCAACCTGGTGGCCCCCCCATCCAACCTGGTGGCCCCAATGGCCCCTACTTCCAACCTGGTGGCCCCCCCGTCCAACCTGGTGGCCCCGCCATCCAACCTGGTGGCCCCAATGCCCCCCCCACATCCAACATGGTGGCCCCCACGGCCCCCCCCATCCAACCCAGTGGCCCCAATGGCCCCCCACATCCAACCTGGTGGCCCCAATGGCCCCTACTTCCAACCTGGTGGCCCCAATGGCCCCCCACATGCAACCTGGTGGCCCCCACTTCTAACCTGGTGGCCCCAATAGCCCCCCCACATCCAACATGGCAGCCCCCGCTTCTAACCTGGTGGCCCCCACATCCAACCTGGTGGCCCTAATGGCCCCCACTTCCAACTGGGTGGCCCCCACTTCTAACCTGGTGGCCTCAATAGCCCCCCACATGCAACCTGGTGGCCCCCACTTCTAACCTGGTGGCCTCAATAGCCCCCCACATGCAACCTGGTGGCCCCCACTTCTAACCTGGTGGCCTCAATAGCCCCCCACATGCAACCTGGTGGCCCCCACTTCTAACCTGGTGGCCCCAATGGCCCCCCACATGCAACCTGGTGGCCCCAATGGCCCCTAATTCCCACGTGCTGGCCCCCACTTCTAACCTGGTGGCCCCAATAGCCTCCCCCCATCCAACATGGCAGCCCCCGCTTCTAACCTGGTGGCCCCCACATCCAACCTGGTGGCCCTAATGGCCCACACTTCCAACTGGGTGGCCCCCACTTCTAACCTGGTGGCCTCAATAGCCCCCCACATGCAACCTGGTGGCCCCCACATCCAACCTGGTGGCCCTAATGGCCCCTACTTCCAACCCGCTGGCCCCCACGTCCAACCTGGTGGCCCCAATGGCCCCTACTTCCCACCTGCTGGCCCCCGCTTCTAACCTGGTGGCCCCCACATCCAACCTGGTGGCCCCAATGGCCCCCCACATGCAACCTGGTGGCCCCCACATCCAACCTGGTGGCCCTAATGGCCCCCACTTCCAACCCGGTGGCCCCAATGGCCCCCCACTCCCAACCTGGTGGCCCTAATGGCTCCCACTTCCAACTGGGTGGCCCCCACTTCTAACCTGATGGCCCCAATAGCCCCTACTTCCAACCTGGTGGCCCCCACATCCAACCTGGTGGCCCCCCCCCGCCCCAACCCCCCCGGCCGCCTCACCGCAGCACGTCCATCCCGGGATGAGGCGTCAGGCCTCCGGCGTCAAAGTCCAAAGTTCACGGGGCGGAGCCGCTGGCGGGGAGGGACCCCCATAAAATCCGTCCACCGACATCGGCAGCTTCGTTTAACGACGCCACGGACCCCTGGGGGTCGTCTGTGTGTCCGTGTCCCCCCCCCCAAAAAATCGCCTGGGCCTAATCCGGCGCCCCCTCCCCTCAGGACTACATTTCCCATCGTCCCCCGCGCCTCAGCGACCAGCGGGGCCACGCCCCCTTCTGCGTCCAGAGAGACCACGCCCCCCAGCGCCCCAGCGCCCAGCGAGGCCACGCCCCCCTCAGCGCCCAGAGCCCAGCGAGGCCACGTCCCCGGCGCCCAGCGAAACCACGCCCCCCCTCGGCGCCCACCCCGCCCCCTTTTCCCGTGATGCTCCGCCCCTTCCCGTGGTGCTCTGCGCGGCGGCGGCGGCAGAGACGGCGCCATGTTCCTGCAGTGCTACAGCGACGAGCGCGGCGAGCGCGTTTACACCCTGAAGGTACCCGGGAGGGCTCCGGGAAGGCTCTGGGGGTCCCGGCCCGGTCTCACCCTTCCCTTTCCTTCCCCGCAGAAGGTGTCCCCGGCCGGACAACCCACCCGTTCGGCCCACCCGGCCCGTTTTTCCCCCGATGACAAGTTCTCCCGGCATCGCCTGGCCCTGAAGCGGCGGTTCGGCGTCCTGCCCACCCAACGGGCACGGCCGCTCCTCTGAGAGGAGGAGACCGAGACCCGAAACCCCAGACCCGGCCGTGGAATAAAACCGATGAGATGGAAACGGCTCCGTGTGGTGTGGGGGCGGGGGGGGGGGGAGAGACTCGCATGGCCCCGCCCCTTGCCCAAGCCCCGCCCTCATCCCCAAGCCCCGCCCTCATCCCCTTCCTCCCCGCGGGTGAGCGCCGCCCCCGCCTTGAAAGCCACGCCCCCCTGCGCGCTCCCAACTCCCTCCCCTCTCCTAGGCCCCGCCCTCGCTGTCCCAGCCCCGCCCACCCCCAATACTCCCGTCCCATCTCTTTGGGGCACCTCCCACTCTAAGTCCCCGCCCACCCCCAGCCTTAGCCCCGCCCCTGCGACACCCCGCCCCTGCGGCAGCGGAGGGGGCGTGGCGGCGGCGGCGGTGGGCGCGCGTGCCCGCCCCTCCCTCCCTCTCTCTCCCTCCCCCCCCCCTCAGGTACGGCGCGTGACGGTCGTTCCCGCCTTTTTTTCGCGAGCGGCCCCGGGGCGGCGGGTTTTAGCCCCAAAATGATGGGGAAAGGGAGGGGGGAGACACCCCCCCCCCCCCTCGGGGAGCCCAGGGTTGGCAGGGTTTGGGCCCGAAACGGGGGGTTTGGGGCGGTGGGGGGGACTGGTGTCTGTGGGAGGGTGGTGTGGATCGGTATTGTCCCGAAAAAGGGGATTTCGGCCCTAAAAATGGGTGGTCTGAGAGGAAATCGAGCTCCCCGGCGCGGGGTTTGGCCTCAGAACGGTGCTGTGATCCCCCCCCGCCCAGTGCCGGCGGTGGCAGCCCCCGAAGAGGGGTTTGTTTCCTCAGGAGGGGGGGCCGGGGAGGGTGACCCTCCAAAACGCCCCGTTTTCAGCCCAAAACAGCAGCCTGGGACACCCCTGGCTGGCTGGGCTGCCCCAAAGGGATCTGCTGCTGCGAAAAGGACGGGTTTCCCCCCAAAGCGTCAGGTTTTTCCCCTCAGAGTGTTGTTTTTTCCCTCCAGAGCGTCAGGTTTTTCCCCTCAGAGTGTCGGTTTTTTTGCCCTAAAGCATCAGCTTTTTCCCCTCAAAATGTCGGTTTTTCACCCCAAAGTGTCAGCTTTTTCCCCTCAGAGCATCGTTTTTTCGCCCCAAAGTGTCAGCTTTTTCCCCTCAGAGCGTCAGTTTTTCACCCCAAAGTGTCAGCTTTTTCCCCCTCAGAGCGTCAGGTTTTCCCTCAAAGCAGCAGTTTTTCCCCACCAAAGTGGCCGGTTCAGCGCCAAATCGGTAGTTTCTGCCACAAGCTCTTCGCTTCTGCTACAAAGTGGTGGGTTTTTTCCAAAAATGACCATTTTTTCCCTGCAGAATTGCCTTTTTTCCAGCGAGGTGAGTATTTTTCCTGCAATGTGGTTTTTGACCCCCCAGAGTGGGAGCTTCCTTCCCCCCAAACGGCTTTTTTCCTCCTCAAAACCTCCTTTTTTTCCTCTCAAAGTAATATATTCTGCATTAAAACGCAGAATTTTGCCGCAAAGTATTGATTTCTGCGGCAAATCAGCCATTCATTTCTCCAAATGGCATTTTTTCTCCAAACAACTTTTG
This sequence comes from Haliaeetus albicilla, assembly GCF_947461875.1. Taxonomy (NCBI): domain Eukaryota; kingdom Metazoa; phylum Chordata; class Aves; order Accipitriformes; family Accipitridae; genus Haliaeetus; species Haliaeetus albicilla. The sequence goes on from NC_091511.1 coordinate 5,985,907, forward strand.
TTTTGCTATAAATTGTTCTTTTATTTTCAAAGTGGCTGTTTTTCCCCAAAGCGCCTTTTTTTCCAGAAAGCCATAGCCCCTGCGCTGACATGGTGTGCAACAATGGTGTCGGTCACAAACTGGCTGTTCCTCTCCGCAAACGGTGGATTTTTCAAAAAAATGGCATTTTTTTTCTCCAAAGTGGTATTTTTTTTCTCCAAAACCAGGTTTCTTCCTCCTAAAATGTGGGTTTTTTTCAGAAAAATGCGTATTTTATCCCCCAAAGCGGTGGATTCTGTGCCGGAATGGCGGACTCTGCAGCAAAGTTTTGGTTTCGCCCCAGAAGGGCTGTTCCCCCCAAATGGCTACTTTCCCCCAGATAATTTGCCAGAAACAGCACATATTTTGCCCCCAAAATGTCTGTTTCCCCCAAAACGCATGTTTTATTCTCAAAATGGTTACTTTCTTCCTAGAAATGGTTCGTTTCCTTTTCAAAAAACTTTTTTTCTTGCAAAAAATGCTCGCGTTTTTCTAGTTTTGATCTATTCTCTCAAAACACTTTTTGTCAGCGGAAAGTGGTAATTTCCTCACAAAAACAGGTGATTTGGCCCTAAAATGGCAACTTGGCCTGCTAAAATAGCCATTTGCCCTACTCCCAGATAGTTATTTTCTTCCTAAAATTGTTTTTTTTTTCCCAAATTGCTTTTCTTCCTGGAAAAAAAGGCTATTTCTCCCTGGAAATGGCTTTTTCTCCCCCCAAAATGCCCTTTTCTTTGCACAGGAAAACCTGTTTCTCCCCCAAGTGCCCGTTTCCCTACAGACGCTTTTATTTGCAAAGAATGCCAACATTGTTGAAATGGTTATATTTTCTCTAAAACGCTTGTTTTTTCCCAAAATGTGGCTACTTGCGCCCCCCCAAATGACCTTTTCCCTGCAAAAAAAGGTCTAATTTCCCCGCAGAATGGTTGTTTTTTCCCCCAAAATGCCCATTTTGGCACCCAAACCCCCATTTGCCCCCTTGACTTTCTGTTTTTCCCCCCAAAATGCCATCAGGCCGTCCGGGCGTTTTTCCGCGTCTCATCCTCTCTGTCTCCTTGCAGGTGTCGCTGACCTCATCGCCCGGCTGCTGACCTCACCGCCTCGGCGTGACGTCACCATGTCGGGGGCGGGGCTGGGGGCGAGGTCCTGGCGCGGGGGGGCGGAGCCCTCCGAGAGCAGCCCCGAGCCCCCCTCCCCCTCCAGCTCCCGACCCCCCCCCTCCGACAGCAGCCCCAGCCCCAGCGAGGAGACCACGGCCCCTCCCCACGGCCCCACCCAAGGAAGGGGCAGGGCGGGGCCGGGGGGCGGGACCTCAGCCTGCCCCGCCCCGCCGGAGGCCGGCTTGGCCTGCGACAGAAACCTGGCGCTCTTCGAGGTGAGGCCTCGGTCCCTTCCTCGTTAGGGGCCCCCTCGTTAGCGCCTGCCCACCCGCCCCTTTCCCTGCAGGAGGAGCTGGCCACCCGCCCCCGCGTCCCCGCCCTCCTGCGCCGCATCGCCCCGTACAGCGCCCTCAGCCCCGACAGTGACGATGGACGCGTCCCGGTGAGGAAAGGATGAGGAAGGGATCGGGGGGGGATGAGGAAGGGGTCAAGGGGGATGAGGAGGGGGTCGGGGGACCCCGGTGTCCATGGAAGGGACCCCTGTGTCCGGGGAGGGGACCCTGGCATTTGGGGACAGGGATGAGGAAGGGGTCAGGGGACCCCGGCATTTGGGGAAGGGACCCCGGTGTTTGGGGAGGGGACCCCAGTGTCCACGGGAGGGACCCCTGTGTCCAGGGAGGGGACCCTGGCATTTGGGGACAGGGATGAGGAAGGGGTCAGGGGACCCTGGCATTTGGGGAAGGGACCCCTATGGCTGGGGAGGGGACCCCGGCATCTGGGGAGGAGGGGACCCAGGTGTCTGGGAGGGGGATGAGGAAAGTGTCAGGGGACCCCGGTGTCCGTGGGAGGGACCCCTGTGTCCAGGGAGGGGACCCTGGCATTTGGGGATGGGGATGAGGAAGGGGTCAGAGCGGATGAGGAAGGGGTGAGGGGGATGAGGAAGGGGTCAGGGGACCCTTGTGTCTGGGGAGGGGACCCCAGCATCTGGGGATGGGGATGAAGAAGGGGTGAGGGGGATGAGGAAGGGGTGAGGAGGATGAGGAAGGGGTCAAAGGGGATGAGGAGGGGGTCAGGGGACCCTGGCGTTTGGGGAGGGGACCCCAGTGTCCATGGGAGGAACAGCTGTGTCCGGGGAGGGGACCCCAGCGTTTGGGAGGGGGATGAGGAAGGGGTCAGGGGACCCAGGCGTCCGGGGAGGGGACCCTGGTGTTTTGGGAGGGGACCCAGAGGGATGAGCAAGGGGTCAGGGGACCCCGGTGTTTGGGGAGGGGACCCCGGCGCCCATGAGGGCAGCCCCCCTGCCCCCAGCCGCGGGTCCGGCCGTGACGGGGACCCCCCCCCAGCGGCGGCTCTTGGGGACGCTGCGGGGGGTGGCGGGGCCGTCCCTGCAGACGCTGCTGGGGCTGGTGCTGGTGCTGCGGCTGCCCTGGGTGGTGGGCACCGGAGGGGTCCTGCAGGTCTCCGCCATCGGCCTCCTGCTCGGAGCCTGCGTGAGTGGGGCCGGGGGTCGGAGGTCACGGGCCGGGGGTCGGAGGTTGACGGCCTGGGGTCACAGGGGACGGGGTGCCCCCGGGACGCTGCGGGAGGGTGGTCGGGTGTCGTGCCCTGGGGTCGGGGGGAATCGCACACGGGGTCGGGGGTGGAGTGCCGCGGTCACGTTTGGGGTCAGGGGTCACGGATGGGGTCACCGGTGGGGGGCAGAGGTCATGCCCCAGGGCCACCCCCCGGGACCGGGGGTCGCGTCTGGTTGAGGGGTCATGCCTGGGGTTGCGCGGAGGGTTGGGGGTCACAGGTCGGGCCTGGGGTCAAGCCGGGGTCACGCTCGATGGTACAGGGGAGGGGTCACGGGGGTCAGGGGTCACAGGGGTCAGGGGTCACATCTCCTCCCCCCTCAGACCATGCTGACCGCCGTGTCCCTGAGCGCCATCGCCACCAACGGCCTTGACCCCGGTGAGTGCAGGCGGGGCGTGGAGGGGGGCGGGGAGCATGGGGGTGGCCCCCTGCCCCGCCCTCTGCTGATGTCAGGGGTGGGTGTGGCAGGGGGCTGCCCCCTGGGGCTGCTGTCGGGGGCGCTGGGCCCCGAGGCGGGGGGGGCCGTGGGGCTCTGCGCCTTCCTCAGCGCCGCCTTCGCCGCCGCTGCCGCCGCCCTGGGGGCCGCCGAGATCCTGCTGGTGGGTCGGGGCCCTTTAAGGGGTGGGGCTGGGCGGGGCCGGGCAGGGAGGGGGGCGGGGCTGGGCAGTGGCAGGTGTGGGGTGAGGGCCTGGGGGAGAGGGGAGAGCTGGGGGGGCGGGGCCACAGGGGAGGGGTGTGGTGAAGTGGGGGCGGGGCCTCAGGGGAGGGGCTGCCTGGGGGTGGTGGGTGGGGCCGGGAGGGGAGAGGCCTTGAGGGACCCTGGGGGAGTGGGCAGGGCCTCCTGGGGAAGGGCGGGGCCTGATAATGGGGGGGTGGGGCTTCCTCAGCCAGGGCCACTGGGGAGGGAGGGGTATTGGGGTGTGGCTATCTTGAAGGGGGCGGGGGCTCCCAGGCCAGGGCAGCTGGGGTGTGGCCCGGTGGGCGGGGCGGGGCAGGGTGGGCGAGGGCGGGGCGCGGGTCTCTCACCTCTCTTGCCGCAGGTGTACGTGGCCCCCCAGGCAGCTGTCCTGCCGGGGCGGGGCCGTGGGGGCAGGCTGAACAACGGGCGGGGCTACGGGGCGGGGCTGCTGGGACTGCTGGGGCTGGGGGCCGCCGCCCCGCCCGCCGCCCGCGCCGCCCCCCTGGGCCCCGCCGGGCTGCTGCTGGCCCTGCTGGGGCTGCAGGCGGGGGCCCTGCGCGCCGCCCTGCCGGGGGGGGCCCCGCACGCGTGAGTTATCCCTTGCTCTTCTGTCTCTCTATATGCAAATGACATGGTAATGAGGCACGGACGGGTTTATTTTTCCTTCGCAGGCTCTGCCTGCCCACCCAACCCGGCGGTCGCCTCCAGCCCTGCCCCACGGCCCGGCCCCACGGCGCGGGGGGCAACGACACCCCGGAGGCGCGGCCGGTCTTCCCGGGGCCCAGCACACGCCTGCTGGCGCGTGAGTCGATACGGGTGGGGCGCGGGGCGTGGCAAAGGTATGGGGCGGTGTGGGGGCACGCCTCAAGGATACGGGAGATCGGGGGGGGGCAAGGGGGTGTGCGTGGAGGGGAGGGACCCAGGTGTGCCCCACCCTGCTCCCCGCCCTACAGAGAACCTGTGGCCCCGCCCCCCTGAGCCAGGGCTGGGGGTGGGGCCGGGCGGGGCCGAGGATGACGCCGACGACTCCTCCTTCGGGGTCCTGCTGGGGCTGAGCCTGCCCACCGCCTCGGGTGAGTGCGAGGGGGGGGGAACACACCCCCCCTTCCCAGGTGTTTGGGAATGGACGCGTTTTGGGCAAACCCAGGTGTCGGGGAGGGGACGTGGGCGTGGTGAGGGAGGGACACACCCAGGGGGGTGCAAGGAGGGGACCCTGGCATCCAGGAGGGGGACACGTGCAGGGTGGGGGACACCCGGGGGTCCAAAGAGGGGACCCCAACATCCTGGTGGGGGGCCCAGCCGTGCGGGAGGGGACCCAGGTATCTGGGGGTGGGGGGCCCCCCCCAGGGTGGGGTGGATCCAGGGGGGCTGCGGGTGGGACCCTGGGGAGAGACGGGATTTGGGGGGGGACGGGACACAACGACGACACCCAGACCCAAGCATCCGGGGGCAGGGGTGCTGTGGGGCTTCAGCCGCTCCGGGGAGCTCCGTGACGTCGCCCGCTCCGTCCCGGCCGGGAGCCTGGGAGCCGCCCTGGTCACCGCCCTGGGTTGCATCCGCCCCCACGATTTATTGGGGGGGGGGAACGGAAGCTGAAATCCGGGGGGAGGCGAGGGATTTGGGGGGGGGGAGGGGCACCCTGAAATTGGTGTCCTTCTTGAGAAAACGGAGCATCTGGAGGGAGGGGGGCTGTGGGGGGGAACTGCAGGGGGTTTTGGGAGGTGGTGGCCCCCCTGTGTGGGGTGGTTGGGGAGGGTCACCGGGGGGGGGGGTCACCCCGTTTTTGGGGTGGGGGTGCCTGGTTTTGGGGGGGCGTTTCCTTGACAGTGCAGACCTGAGCGCGGCCCTGCTGCTGGGGGCTTCCGTCGAGGGGCAGCTGCTGCGTGACAAGTGAGTGTCCCTGGCGGGTCTGTAGTGTCCCAGTGGTGTCCCCGGGGATCCTGGTGTCCCCAGGGGGGGTCCCTGGTATCCCTAGAGGCGTCCTGCCGCGTCCCAGTGGCGTCCCCAGAGAGTTCCTTGTGTCCCACTGGTGTTCTTGGAGGCGGTTCCCAGTGTCCCCAGGGAGTCCTTAATGTCCCAGCAGTGTGCCTGGTGTCCCCGGGGGGGTCCCTGGTATCCCTAGGGAGGTCCTGCAGCATCCCAGTAGTGTCCCCAGACAGTTCCTTGTGCCCCACTGGTGTTCTTGGAGGGGGTTCCTGGTGTCCCTAGGGAGTCCTTAATGTCCCAGTAGTGTTCCTGGTGTCTCTAGGAGAGTTCGTGGTATCCATAGAGGGGTCCTGCAGTGTCCCAGCAGTGTCCCTGGGGATCCTGGTGTCCCCAGGGGGGTCCCTGGTATCCCTAGAGGGGTCTTGCAGAGTCCCAGTAGTGTGCCCAGAGAGTTCCTTGTGTCCCACTGGTGTTGTTGGAGGGGATTCCCAGTGTCCCCAGGGAGTCCTTAATGTCCCAGCAGCGTCCCTAGTGTCCCCGGGGGGGTCCCTGGTATTCCTACAAGGGTCCTGCCGCGTCCCAGTGGTGTTCCCACAGAGTTCCTTGTGTCCCGCTGGTGTTCTTGGAGGGGGTTCCCAGTGTCCCCGGGGGGTCCCTAATGTCCCAATGGTGTCCTTAATGTCCCCAGGGGGGTCCCTGGTATTCCTAGGAAGTCCTACAGTATCCCAGTGGGTGTTCTAGATAGTTCCTTATGTCTTACTGGTGTCCTTGGGGTGTCGCTACAGTGTCCCCAGCGTTTCTTTGCCGGCCCTGGGGAGGTCCCCTATGTCCCTAAGAGTGTCCCCAGTGTTTCCAGGGATGTCCCCGATGTCCCCGTGCCGTCTCCCTTGCCCCCGAGGGGGTCCCCAGTGTCCAAATGCTGTCCCTATGGGGATCCCCAGAGGGTCCCCAGCGCCCCTATGGGGGTCCCCAATGTCCCAGTAGCATCCCCTGTGGGAGATTGCTGGCGTCCCTAGGGAGATCCTCAATGTCTTCGGGGGCGTCCCCCCCGTCCCCTTACTTGTGACACCTCCGTCCCCCCCCAGGTTCGGCGGGTCTCTGCGTGGGACGCCGGTGGCGGGGGCGGCCTCGTGGCCGTCCCCGTGGGTGCCGCTGGTGGGGGCCTTGTTGTCGGCGGCGGGGGCTGGGCTGCAGGCGCTGCTGGGGGGCAGCCGGCTGCTGCGGGGGCTGGCCCGGACCCGTGCCCTGCCCCTGCCCCACGTGAGTGCTCCACACGTGTGTCTGCGTGTCCCCCCCCGTCCCCCGCCATCGTGCCGTGGGGTGTCACCGTCCCCTTTTTATCTTTTTCCGCAGGCGCTGGGTCGGGGTCGGCTCTGGCCGCTGGCAGCGACGGCGGCGGTGGCCGAGCTGGGCGTCCTTCTCGGTTCCCTCGACCTGCTGGCGCCCGTCCTCTCCGTGTGCGGTGACAAGCCCTGACGTCGCAGCCTCCGAGAGCCGGGGCGACGGCGTCAACGCGGTGACGGCATTCTCCTTCCCCCCGCCCCCTTTTTCATCACAGGTTTTGGCTGACGTCGTACCTGGGGCTTAACCTGGCCTGCGCCCTCCAGGGGCTGTTGCCCACCCCCGGCTGGAGCCCCCGTTGCCGCCTCTACCACTGGTAAGACCCCCGGGACCCCCCTCCGCTCCGCAGCCTGCCCCAACCCAGACACCGGGGTCCCCCTGGGGATGCTGGGGTGTCCCCCCCCAGATGCTGGGGGTCCCCGCTGTCTGACACCAGGGTCCCCTGCAGGGGGGTGTCGCTGGCGGGAGCGGGGCTGTGCCTGGGGCTGATGCTGGTGACGTGCTGGTACTGCGCTCTCCTGGCTTTGGGTATCGGCGCCACCGCCTACAAGTACCTGGAGTACCGCGGGTGAGCGGGGGGGTCCCCACACCCACCCTGGTGGGTCGGGGTCCCTTTTCGGACGCCGGGGTGCCCTAGCGCTGTTTCTCGTCTCCCTTGCAGGGCGCAGAGCGAGTGGGGGGAAGGACTGCGGGGTCTCTCCCTCAGCGCTGCCCGCTTCGCCCTCCTGCGCCTGGAAGACGGGCAGCCCCCCGCACCCAGCTGGAGGTGAGCACCCCACGTTCGGCGGAGCCCCCCCACTTTGGATGCTGGGGTCCCAGATGCGTGCCGCTTTCCTTGCCTTCGCAGGCCGCAGCTGCTGGTGCTGCTGAAGCTGGACGAGGAGCTGCGGGCGACGCAGCCCCAGTTGCTGGCCCTGGCCGCCCAGCTGCAGGCGGGGAAGGGGCTGACGGTCGTCGGCTCCGTCATCCCCGGGGACCTGCCCCAGGACCAGCCTCGCGCCCGCGCCGCCGAGCAGGTCAGCATCCCCCCCGTGGGGGGGTGGTCCCTGTGGGGCTGGGTGCCTATGGAGCTGGTTTTGGGTGGGTGGGGGTCGCTACGGATCGTGGTCCCTACAGAGCTGGGTCCCTAGGGGAGCTGGGGTCGGTGTGGAGCTGGGTTCTTATGGGTCAGGGTCCCTACGGAGCTGGTTTTCTGTGGGTGTGGGTCTCTACGGATCATGGTCCCTATGGAGCTGGGTTGTTATGGGTCAGGGTCCCTATGGAGCTGGGTTGTTATGGGTCAGGATTCCTATGGAGCTGGGTCCTTATGGGTCAGGGTCCCTATGGAGCTGGGTCCCTATGGGTCAGGGTCCCTATGGAGCTGGGTCCCTATGGGTCAGGGTCCCTATGGAGCTGGGTCCCTATGGGTCAGGGTCCCTGTGGAGCTGGGTCCTTATGGGTCAGGGTCCCTATGGAGCTGGGTCCCTATGGGTCAGGGTCCCTGTGGAGCTGGGTCCTTATGGGTCAGGATTCCTGTGGAGCTGGGTCCTTATGGGTCAGGATTCCTGTGGAGCTGGGTCCTTATGGGTCAGGGTCCCTGTGGAGCTGGGTCCCTATGGGTCAGGGTTCCTATGGAGCTGGGTCCCTATGGGTCAGGATTCCTATGGAGCTGGGTCCTTATGGGTCAGGGTCCCTATGGAGCTGGGTCGTTATGGGTCAGGGTCCCTATGGAGCTGGGTCGTTATGGGTCAGGGTTCCTACGGAGCTGGGTCCCTATGGGTCAGGGTTCCTACGGAGCTGGGTCCCTATGGGTCAAGGTCGCTATGGAGCTGGGTCCCTATGGGTCAAGGTCCCTATGGAGCTGGGTTGTTATGCGTCAGGGTCCCTATGGAGTTGGGTCGTTATGGGTCAGGGTCCCTATGGAGCTGGGTCGTTATGGGTCAGGGTCCCTATGGAGCTGGGTCCCTATGGCTCAGGGTTCCTACGGAGCTGGGTCCCTATGGGTCAGGGTTCCTACGGAGCTGGGTCCCTATGGGTCAGGGTCCCTATGGAGCTGGGTCGTTATGGGTCAGGGTCCCTATGGAGCTGGGTCGTTATGGGTCAGGGTCCCTATGGAGCTGGGTCGTTATGGGTCAGGGTCCCTATGGAGCTGAGTCCTTATGGGTCAGGGTCTCTATGGAGCTGAGTCCCTATGGGTCAGGGTCCCTATGGAGCCGGGTCCCTATGGGTCAGGGTCCCTATGGAGCCGGTTTTCTGTGGGTGTGGGTCCGTACGGATCACGGTCCCTATGGAGCTGGGTGCCTGTCCCTATGGGTCAGGGTCCCTATGAAGCTAGGTTCTTATGGATCAGGATTCCTATGGATCAGCATCCCTACGGAGCCGCTTTTTTGTGGTTTTTTTCTGGGTCGCAGTCCCTACAGAGCTGGATCCCTACAGAACCGCATCCCTATGGGTCAGGGCCCCATCCGTTTAGATCCCTGTGGGCTGGGGTCCCGAGGGTGGGGGGGGGTCCCTATAAGATTTGTCTCCCCGTAGCTCCCGCTCCGTATGGGGTGTCCTGTCCCCCCCCCCACTGGCAGAGACCCCCAGCCCCTGACCGCTCTCTCCCCTCGCTCCCCCCCCCGGTCCAGGCGCTGCGGGCAGGGCTGGCCGGGGCGGGGGCGCGGGGTTTCGTACAGGTGCTGGTGGCACCGGGGCGGGGGCCGGGACTGGCGGCACTGGTGCAGGGCTGCGGGCTGGGGGCCCTGCGCCCCAACGCCGTCCTGATGGGCTGGCCCCACGGCTGGCGCCGGCGGCATGACCCCGTGGCTGCCCGGAGATTTGTCGGTACGGGGGGAAGAAGGGGGATACGGGGGAATTTGGGGACGTGGGGGCGGGATACGGGGGAATCTGGGGACGTGGGGAGGGGATACGGGGGAATTTGGGGACGTGCGGGCAGGATACGGGGGAATTTGGGGACGTGGGGGTGGGATATGGGGGAATTTGGGGACGTGGGGACGGGATACGGGGGAATTTGGGGACGTGGGGGTGGATACGGGGGAATTTGGGGACGTGGGGATGGGATACGGGGGAATTTGGGGACGTGGGGGCGGGATATGGGGGAATTTGGGGATGGATATGGGGGAATTTGGGGACGTGGGGACGGGATACGGGGGAATTTGGGGATGGATATGGGGGAATTTGGGGACGTGCGGGCGGGATATGGGGGAATTTGGGGATGGATATGGGGGAATTTGGGGACGTGGGGACGGGATACGGGGGAATTTGGGGACGTGGGGGTGGATACGGGGGAATTTGGGGACGTGGGGACGGGATACGGGGGAATTTGGGGACGTGGGGGTGGGATATGGGGGAATTTGGGGATGGATATGGGGGAATTTGGGGACGTGGGGACGGGATACGGGGGAATTTGGGGATGGATATGGGGGAATTTGGGGACGTGCGGGCGGGATATGGGGGAATTTGGGGATGGATATGGGGGAATTTGGGGACGTGGGGACGGGATACGGGGGAATTTGGGGACGTGGGGGTGGATACGGGGGAATTTGGGGACGTGGGGACGGGATACGGGGGAATTTGGGGACGTGGGGGCGGGATATGGGGGAATTTGGGGATGGATATGGGGGAATTTGGGGACGTGGGGACGGGATACGGGGGAATTTGGGGACGTGGGGGCGGGATATGGGGGAATTTGGGGATGGATATGGGGGAATTTGGGGACGTGGGGACGGGATACGGGGGAATTTGGGGACGTGGGGGTGGATACGGGGGAATTTGGGGACGTGGGGACGGGATACGGGGGAATTTGGGGACGTGCGGGCGGGATACGGGGGAATTTGGGGACGTGGGGGCGGGATTCGGGGGAATTTGGGGACGTGGGGGCGGGATACGGGGGAATTTGGGGATGGATATGGGGGAATTTGGGGACGTGCGGGCGGGATAGGGGGGAATTTGGGGACGTGCGGGCGGGATAGGGGGGAATTTGGGGACGTGCGGGCGGGATAGGGGGGAATTTGGGGACGTGGGGGTGGGATGGGGGGAATTTGGGGACGTGAGGACGGGATACGGGGGAATTTGGGGATAGATATGGGGGAATTTGGGAACGTGGGGAGGAGATATGGGGGAATTTGGGGACGTGGGGAGGGGATATGGGGGAATTTGGGGACGTGGGGGTGGATACGGGGGAATTTGGGGGTGGGTATGGGGGAATTTGGGGACGTGGGGACGGGATACGGAGAGGTGTGGGGAGCAGGGGGGATGTGGGGGGACATGGGGCAGGCACAGGGGAGCAAGGGGGAGATGGGGGGTTGGGGAGGGGACATGGGGGGCAGGAGGGGACGGGGGAACAGACGTAGGGACGTGGGAGAACAAGGTGGGATGTGGATTTGGGTGGGACAGGGGACCTGGGGGTCCCGAGGGCCTGGGACCCCCCCCACCCTCTCCCTAGCAGTGGGGGCCACGGAGGTCTGCACCCCCCCAAACCCCCCCTTCCTGCTGTCCCCCTAGAGCTGCTGCGGGTGGCGGGGGCCGGTGGCCGGGCGCTACTGGTGGCCAAGGGACCGCTGGGGGCCGGCGCGCCGGGGGGGACCCTGGACGTCTGGTGGGTGGTGGGCGACGGGCGCCTGCTCACCCTCCTGCCCCTGCTGCTGCGACAGCACCCGGTATGTGGGGCTGTGGGGGGCTGTGGGGTGCTGGGGGGGGGCAGGGTGGGTGCTGGGGGGGGTCCAGGGGCTGCTGGGGAGCCAGGGGGGGTGCTGGGGGGGCTATGGGTACTTTAGGGTAGGAGAGGGAGTGGGGGGGTTATGGGGTGCTGTGGGGGGGGCTAGGGAGTGCTGGGGGCCGGGGGGGTGCTGGGGGGGGTTATGGGTTCTATAGGGTAGGAGAGGGAGTGGGGGGGTTATGGGGTGCTGGGGGGGGCCAGGGTGGGTGCTGGGGTGCTAGGGGGGGTGTTGTGTGGGTCTACGAGTACTTTAGGGTAGGAGAGGGAGTGGGGGGGTTATGGGGTGCTGTGGGGGGGCTGGGGGCTGCTGGGGGGCCAGGGGAGGTGCTGGGGGGTCTACGAGTACTTTAGGGTAGGAGAGGGAGTGGGGGGGTTATGGGGTGCTGTGGGGGGGGCTAGGGGCTGCTGGGGTCCGGGGGGGTGCAGGGGGGGCTATGGGTTCTATAGGGTAGAAGAAAGAGTGGGGGGGTTGTGGGGTGCTGGGGGGACTAAGGGGTGTTGGGGGGGGCTATGGGTACTATGGGGGGGGTTATGGGGTGCTGTGAGTCGGGTGGGTGCCATCGGGAGCAACGGGCGCTGTGGGGTGCAGGTGGGCATCGGGGGGGGGGCTCTGGGGTGCCGTGGGGCAGGGGTGGGTGCCGTGGGGGGGCTTTGGGGTGCCGTGGGGACTGCAGGGTGCCGCGGGACGGGCGCTGTGGGTGCCGTGGGTCACTGTGGGTGTCCGTGGGTCACTGTGGGGCTCCGTGGGTCACTGTGGGTGTCCGTGGGTCGCCGTGGGTCTCCCCAGGCCTGGCGGGGGTGCCGGGTGCGTCTGTTCACGGTGGCGCTGCTGGAGGACAACAGCGTGCGGCTGCGGCGGCTGCTGGAGGCCGTCGCCCGCCGCAGGGGGCTGCCCGCCCAGACCCACGTCGTCGAGCTGGTGAGACCCCCCACGTGTCCCCCCACCCCGAAAAAAACACCTGGGTGTCTCCCCCCGCCAAAAAAACCCGCTCGCATCTTTTCCCGCAGCACGACAGCGACGTCTCGGCGTACACCTACGAGCGGACGCTGATGATGGAGCAGCGCTCCCAGATGCTGCGGCAGATGCGGCAGGCGCAGGTGGGGACGCGCCGACGCGGGGCGACGCGCTGCGGCAGGGGGTGACGTCACGGGGCGTGACGTCACGGGGCGTGACATCACGCAGCGTGGCGTGAGGTCACGCATGGGGAAAGGGGTGGGGACCTGGGGCTGCCACGTGCCCCCCCCCCCCAGCCCCGGTGGGGGACCCGGTGACACGGGACGAGGTGCCGCAGCAGGGGGTGATGTCGCGAGGTGTGACATCATGCGTGACAGCCAGTGATGTCACAGGGAGGCCCCACCCCCTCGCAGGCCCCCAGTGCCGGGGAGGAGGAGGAGGAGGAAGAGGAGAGAGGTGCCCCCCGCCGGGGCCCCAGCCCGTGAGTGCCACTGGGGGGACTGGGATGTACCGGGGCGGGGGGGGGCATTGGGAGGTGCTGGGGGGGGAACTGTGGATCATACTGGGAGTCACAGAGGGGGCACTGGACCATACTGGTTTGCGGCTGTGGGCCACGCTGCAAGTCATGGGGAGGGTCTGGGCCATACCAGTACTCGCTGGGAGGCACTGGTGTATACTGGGAGGAAGGGAGGTATTTGGGGCTATACTGGGAGGCGGGGGGGGGAGGCAGGAAGGGATGCTGGGGAGGCGGGGTGGGGGGGATGTGGACACTGGTGGGCACTGGCCCGTACTGGTGCACACTGGTGGTGACTGGTGGTCGCCGGGGAGGGGGAACGTGCGGCGCATGCACGCGGCGGAGCGGCTGAACGAGGCGGTGGGACGGTGCTCGGGGGGGGCCCGGCTGGTGCTGCTGGATCTGCCCCCCCCGCCGCCCCCCCGGCCCCCCCGGCCCCTCGACAACTGTATCCTGCGGGGAGGGGGAACGGGGAAAAAACGCGGGAAAGAAGGGAAAAGGGAAGGGAGGGAACTGGGAGGAATGGGGGGAAATGGGGAAGAAATGGGGCAGGTGGGGAAACTGGGGTGGAATGGGGAAACCCAGGGAAAAAATGGGGGAGAAATGGGGGGGGGAATGGGGAAAAACAGGGTAAGCGGGGGGAAAAATGGGAAAGAGAGAGGAGAAATGGAAAATGGGGAAAAAGGGGGAGAATGGGGTGGAGCGAGGAAATGCGGAAAGCGGGGAGAAACAGCAAATGGGGGAACAGGGAGACGTGGTGAAAATGGGGGAAAACCAGGAAAAACGGGAAAAGCAGAAATGGGGCGGGGGGAGCGGGGCACAAATGGGGGAAATGGGCAAACTGGGGCAAAATTGGGTGGAAAATAGTGGAATGGGGAGAAAAGGGGAGAAAAAAAGGCGGGGAAGAGAAAGGTGGGGTAAAGTGGGGCACAAACCGGGGCAAAAATGAGGCAAAATGGGCAAAACGCAGAGTTTGAGGTTCTGTGAAAACAGCAAACCCAGGGAAACTGGGGCAAAACCGGGACGGAAATGGGAGAAATGGGGCAAAACCGGGCAAAAATGGGGTAAACCACTGAAAATAGGCTGAAAAATGGGGAAACCGAGGGGAAGACTGGGGCAAAATGGGTCAGTGGGGGGAACTGGGGTGGGGGGGGCAGTTGGAGGGGACTTATGGGTCGATTGGGGGAAATTGGGGGCAGTTTTGGGGCGGCTGGGAGATGGGGGGGAATTGGGGGGCAGTTAGGGGGCACATGGGGCAGTTGGGGGGGAATTGGGGGGCAGTTAGGGGGCACATGGGGCAGTTCTGGGGTGGCTGGGAGATGGGGGGCAGTTGGGGGGGAATTGGGGGGCAGTTAGGGGGCACATGGGGCAGTTCTGGGGTGGTTGGGAGATGGGGGGCAGTTGGGGGGGAATTGGGGGGCAGTTAGGGAGCACATGGGGCAGTTCTGGGGTGGCTGGGAGATGGGGGGGCAGTTTTGGGGGGGCAGTTAGGGGGCACATGGGGCAGTTCTGGGGTGGTTGGGAGATGGGGGGCAGTTGGGGGGGAATTGGGGGGCAGTTAGGGGGCACATGGGGCAGTTCTGGGGTGGGTGGGAGATGGGGGGCAGTTGGGGAATTGGGGGGCAGTTAGGGGGCACATGGGGCAGTTCTGGGGTGGTTGGGAGATGGGGGGCAGTTGGGGGGGAATTGGGGGGCAGTTAGGGAGCACATGGGGCAGTTCTGGGGTGGCTGGGAGATGGGGGGGCAGTTTTGGGGGGGCAGTTAGGGGGCAGCGGGGGCACTTGTGGGTCAGCCGTGGGTCAGGCCCTTGACGTGGGTCAGACCTGGAGTTCCTGGAGGTGCTGACCGAGGGGCTGGGGCCGGTGCTGCTGGTGCGGGGGGGCGACGGGGACCCCCCCGGCCCCTGAGTGCACCAGTACGGCCCAGTACCGCCTGCCACCGGCCCAGTACGGGCCCAGCGCTCCCAGTACGATGCCAGCCTGAGCTGCAGCTCTTCAAGCACGATCCCGGTACGGGCCCCGACGCTCCCAGTACGATGCCGGGCTGGGTCATAGCTGTCCGAGTACGATCCCAGTATGGGACCAAATGCTCCCAGTATAGCACTTGTGCTTCCAGTACAATGCCAGTCTGGGTCACAGCTCTCCAAACACGATCCCAGTATGGGCTCAGTGCTCCCAGTATGATGCCAGCCTGAGCCACAGCTCTTCCAGCACGATCCTAGTGTGGGCTGCCACACTCCCAGTATGGGCCCGGTGCTTCCAGTATAGCACCAGTGCTCTCAAGTACGATGCCAGCCTGAGCCGCAGCTGTCTGAGTCAGATCCCAGTATGGACCCCAGCGCTCCCAGTATAGCACCAGTGCTCCCAATATGATGCCAGCCTGAGCTACAGTTAAAGTAAGATCCCAGTGTGAGCCCCAATGTTCCCAATAGGAGCTCCAGTGTTTCCAGTATGGGCCCAGTGTTCTCACTAGAATGCTAGCCTGGGCTGCAGCTGCCCGAGTACAATCCCAGTATGGGCCCAGTGCTCCCAGTATGGGCCCAGTGCTCCCAGTATAGGCCCCAAGGCTCCCAGCGCACCTCCAGTGCAGTCACAGTGGTCCCAGTATGGGTCCCAGTGCTCCCAGTAGGGCCCTGGTGCTCCCAGCGCACGTCACCAATAAACGGTTTCCACTCCACTCCGTCCTGCCGCCTCCTTGGGCTGAGTCCCAAAACCCCCGGGATTCCCCCCAAAATGCCATCAACAGCCCGCCAGAGCCTTTATTGATTTTGGGGGGGGTGGGCACCCCTGCGGGTCACAGGATCGGGCCCCCTCCCTGGTGAGGTGGGGGGGGGACGACACCCCGGCGTCTGGGCATTCTTGGGGGTGCTGAGAAATTGGGGGGGGGGGCACCCCACGGCTCCAGCACCCTCAGCGCTGCGGGGGGATGGACGGGGGGGGACACAGGGTGTCACCGTCACCTGTGCGCCAAACACCCGGCACCGCGGGGGGGGGTGGGACACGTGGGGGGGTGACTGTCGGGTGACATGGGGGGGGGGGTGACCGACGTGGGGGTGACTGTCATCGGGACAGTCTCTCGGGGGGGTCTTTGGGGATGACTGACGCGGGGCTGACTGTTGCAGGGGACTGCGGGGGCCGACTGTCAGGGGACGTGCGGGGGCCGGCGGCTGCGGAGCAGCACCCCAGGTACGCGGGGCGGCCGTGGGGGGGACACACCCCAAATCCCCTCCAAACCCCCTTCCTTGCCCCCCCCCCGCCAAATTTCACCGTCCCCCAGCTCCAACAACCACTTGAAGTATGACCCCCCCAAACCACCGCCGCCGCTGCCATCGTGGGGGGTGGGTGGCACTTGGGGGGTCACCAGAGTAGGGACACCCCGATGGACAACTCGCCCACCACCACCGTGAGAATTGGCCAGGGGAGGGAGTTTGCCGCCACGTCAAACCCCGCGGCGGTTTGTGCCGTGGACGCGGCGGCCGAGATGCCTCGAAGGTGCCGCGACCCACGCTTCCACCCGCGGTAGGACGCGTGCCGCCGTGTCCCCAGGTCGCTTCTCCTGTCCTGGGCGACCACCACGATGGGTGAAGCCGGAGCCACGGGGGCCGGCTGACGGTGGTAGACGTTTGACGGACGATTTACGGACGTCGGAAAGATGATTTTTGGCAGCTGAAGGGACCGAGGGCTGCGTAGCTGTCGCAGGACGGGCAGGAGGCGGTGGCTGGTGGCGTGGCGCCGAGCAGGACCCCCGCCGCGGTGGGCTGCGGTGGTCCCGGCTTTGGCTGGGCTGGTCCTCACAGCCGGTGCGTGCGTGGGGTCGGTGGCTGCAGAAGGTCTCCAGGTCTCTCCCTGCCTCTGTCTCCCTCTCCACCTGCCCACCTATCCGTCCGGTTCCCCAAACCTTTTCCTCTCCCGCTAGCGCTGCCCTGTACCCCATCACCATCGACATTTTTCCTACATTGCCTCTATCTGGCACCACACCCATATTTTTAAATTTTTTTCCTGGGTTTAATTTTATCCTGTCCCGGCTCTCTCCTCCACCTCTTCTGGCATCCCTCCTCCGTCCTGCGGCACTGAACCTCAAGCTGCTGGCTGATGTCTCCTGTCCCTGGGCGAATAAACATTTCTCTGTCCCTCTGTGTCCCTGGGCGAATAAACATTTCTCTGTCCCTCTGTGCCCCTGGGTGGGTCTGGGGTCCCTGGGCAGGGTCTGGGCTGGGGTGAGGAGCTGTGGGGTGGGCTGGGGCAGCTCCAGGTGCAGCTGGTGAGGTTTCTATTCCAGAGGGAGCTCCTGTGGGAAGCCTCCTGGGAGAGGAGTATGAAGGCACCCACCGCCCGCTCCCAGGTCGGACAGCCGGCACTGCGGAGGAGGAAGGAGCAGAGGCGGAGAGAGGACCCTCGGGGCGGCCAGGGTCTCCTGCTGACACCAGGAGCTGCGGTGAGTTGCGCGTCCGGGGCCCGGCGCTGTCGTGCTTCTCCAAATCTCTGCCTGTCCCTGCCTCCATCTCCCTTTCGGGCTGTCCTGCTCCCCGGAGGAGAGCAACTCCCGCCGACGCTGCCCTGTACCTCGTCGCCTTCGACGTTTCCTTTCTGTGCCTCTCCCTTTCTGGCTCCCCATCCGCTGTTATTTCATTCTTCCCACGCTGCCTTCTTCCCCGTTGCTGGTGAAGATTCTCTGTTTTCAGCGACTCCTTCTGCTCTACACCCCATCGCTCTTCCAAGGTGCTTTCCCCTGAGGCTGTCTATCCGTCTCTCTCTCCTGATATTTTTCTTCCCCATGTGGCCAGTACCCCCTTGCTTTCTGAATTTTCTATCTCTGTCTACATTTATCCAGTTCCCTCTCTGTTTATTTCTTTCTGCCTGTCCTCTACTTCATCACTTCTTAACTTTTGTTTCCGTGTCTTTGTTTGTTTAGTTAGCTGAACCTATTTCTTATTTTTTTTCCTCCCTGTTCTCAATCCCGTCACTTTTAAAGTTTTCTTACTGTCAACTTTTATCCAGTTTGCTCTCCCTACTTTTTAATTTTTCCTCTCTGTTCTTCTATGCTGTCGCTTTTACATTTTCTTTCAACGTCTCTGTTGATTTAGTGTTGCCCCTGTTTTTTGTCTCTCTTCTTACTCCTTCCACTTCTGAAATTTTATTTCTCCTTTTATCAAGCTCCCTATCCCTTTAAAATTCTTTCCTGTCTGTTCCTTACCCCGTTGCTGTTAAAATTTTCTTTCCGTTCTCCTCTCTTTCTCCCTGAATCCTTTTCTTTACAGTTTTTTCTTGTCTTTCCCTAATGCCATTGCATATGTCAACTTTTATCCGACCCCCACCTTGCTACAACCTCCTTTCAGGTAGTTGTAGAGAATGATGAGGTCTCCACTCACCCTCCTTTTCTCCAGACTAAACAACCCCGTTTCCCTCAGCCGCTCCTTGTAAGTTCTCCAGACCCTTCTCCTTGTTCTCCAGACCCTTCACCAGCTTCGTTGCCCTTCTCTGGACACGCTCCAGCACCTCAATGTCTTTCCCGTAGTGAGGGGCCCAAAACCGAACCCAGGACTCGAGGTGTCGCCTCACTAGTGCTGAGTACAGAGGGACGATCACTCCCCTAGTCCCGCTGGCCACACCATTTCTGACACAAGCCAGGATGCTGCTGGCCTTCTGTTAAAGGATTTTCAAACATGGGTTTCTCTAGGTTTGCTTTATTAACGACTCAGAGTCGGGCCACCACTACAGTGAATGGCAAAAGATAGCTCACTATATATATACGGTTTTACAAAACAATACGTAATTGATGATTTGTCAAAAGAAGCTCTAGGCGTTCTTCCACGAACTCTCACTTCTCTATTCTCCAGTGCTTTCAAAAGTCTAATACATTTTCCTGTCTCAACTGATTCTTATTGTCTTTTCCTGGTTCTTCTGAAGTGAGTGGTCGTAGGCAGAAGGTCTTGGGTCACCACAACCACTTATCTTCTTACACATCAAAGATCACCTTTGCATTTCTGAAAATCACTCGGGCTGTTCTGTTAATTTATCTTGTTCTAAAGTGAATCACTTACTCCCACGTCTTAGGTCTGAGATGTATGATCCTTCTTCTGTTGATTCGGCTTGAGTGTGTTTTAGGCCAGGCATGGAGGGGGAGACACATGGGACAAATAATCAGCTTATGCATGTTGTTTTATAAGCACCTGCATTCTATTAATCATATCTAAACCAATTTCTAATCATTAGTTATATGTCTAATAGGAATAGTCTTAGAAACAATGAGTCTTAAGGCCTAGTTCCCTTTCCACCTTCTTGGCCACCTGGGCACACAGCTGGCTCGTGTTCAGCCGGCTGTTGACCAACACCCTGTCCCGTTTTTGGCTGGGACAGAGTTCATTTTCTTTCTGGTAGCTGCTGTAGTGTTGTTTTGGATTTAGGATGAGAAGAATGTTGATAACGCAGTGACGTTTTCAGTTGTAGCTCAGTAGTGTTTATACCAAGTCAAGGATTTTTCAGCTTCTCGTGCCCAGCCAGCGAGAAGGCTTGAGGGGAGGGCAGGGGACCCAAACCAGCCAAAGGGGTATTGCATATCATGTGATGTCATGCCCAGTATATAAACTGGGGGGAGTGGGGCTGGGAGGGATCACCGCTCGGGAACTAACTGGGCACCAGTCAGCGGCTGGTGAGCAATTGCATTGTACATGGCTTGTTTTCTATATTACAATCCTTTTATTATTGTCTTCCTTTCTGTCCTGTTAAACTGTCTTTATCTCAACCCATGAGTTTTACCTCTTTTTATTTATTTTTTTTTTTTCCCCCCAATTCTCTCCCTCATCCCACTGGGTGCGGTGGAGCGGGCAAGTGGCTGTGTGGTGCTTAGTTGCCAGCTGGGGTTAAACCACAACACTCCCCCAGGTCCTTTTCCACCAGGCAGCTTTCCAGCCGCTCTTCCCCAAGCCTGTAGCGCTGCATGGGGTTGTCGTGACCCACGTGCAGGACTTGGAACTGAGCCTTCTTGAACCTCTGACAACTGGCCTCCATCCATCGATCCAGCCTGTCCAGGTCCCTCTGCAGAGCCTTCCTACCCTCCAGCAGATCAACAGCTCCTGCCCAACTTGGTGTCATCTGCGAACTTACTGAGGGCGCGCCTTGGTCTTCTCATCCACACCGTCGATAAAGATATTAAAGAGAACCGGCCCCGAAACTGAGCCCTGGGGAACGCCACTTGTGACCGGCCGCCGACTGGGTTTGACTCCATTCTCCACCACTCTTTGGGCTCGGCCATCCAGACAGTTTTTTTACCCAGCAAAGAGGACACCCGTCCGAGCCGTGAGCAGCCGGTTTGTCCAGGAGAACGCTGCGGGAAACGGCATTAAAGGCTTTAGTAAAGTCAAGGTAGACAACATCCACGGCCTTTCCCTCATCCACTAAGCGGGTCACCTTGTGGTAGGAGATCGGCACTCAAGATGATCCGCTCCGTAACCCCCATCACCGAGGTGAGGCTGACAGGCTTGTAGTTCCCCAGATCCTCCTTCTGGCCCTTCTTGTAGACGGTTGCCATACTCGCTAACCTCCAGTTGACTGGGACCTCCTCCAGTTAGGCAGGACTGCTGATAAAAGTTGAGAAATGCTGATAAACGATGGAAGGTGGCTTGGTGAGCACCTCCACGGAGCAGCTCCCTCAGTACCCTTGGGTGGATCCTATCCAGCCCCACAGACGTGTCTAAGTGATGTAGCAGGTCGCTACCCATTTCCCCTTGGATTATGGGGGCTTCGTTTTGCTCCCTGTCCCCGTCTTCCATCTCAGGGGTCTTACTATTGAAGACTGAGGCAAAGGCGGCAGTAAATATCTCGTCCTTGTCCTCAGCCTTTGTCACTATGTTTCCCCCCCCTGCATCCAATAAAGGATGGAGAGTGTCCTTAGCCCTCCTTTTTTTCTGAATGTATTTACAGAAACATTTTTTATTGTCTTTTACAGCAGTAGCCAGATTAAGTTCTAGTTGGGCTTTGGCCCTTCTGATTTTCTCCCTGCATAACCTTGTGACATCCTTGTAGTGCTGCTGAGTTGCCTGCCCCTTCTTCCAGAGGCCCATGTGTCCATTTATTTAGTTTGTTATTCCTATTTTCTAATTTTTTCTTCTCCTGACATCTTCAGTTTTGAGTTTTTGCTTCTATGTGTACTTTCATCTAGTTTTCTGTCCCTATTTTTAATTTTTTTTCCTGTCCTGTACCCCATCGCTTTTGAAATTTATTTTTATCTGTACTTTTATCAACTTGTCTGTTGCTGTTTTTTAATTTTCTCCTGTCTGTCCTGTACTTTTGCTTTTAAAATTTTTATTTAATGTCTACTTTTATTGAGTTAACTGTGCTTATTTTTTAATTTGTTCTTGCCTGTCCTGTGCCCTCTCGCTTTTTAAATTTTCTTTTTATGTCTCCACCCCCACCCCATCCCATGGTTCATCCTGAGGCTTTAGAGGGTCTCCTCAAGGCGCTTTTATCCCTGGAGTGTCGTTGGTGCCCCTCTTGCTTTGTCGGGACATGTCCTCTTCCTCAGAGCACTCTTTGTGTCCTCTCCTCCATCTCGCTTGCCTCCAGTGGGTCAGTGTCTCCCTCCTGACATCTGTACTCTGTTCAAATCCTCTCCCGCGTACCTTTGTGCCCTCGAGCCTTCTTCTGTGTCTCTGGCCACCTCCGCACCCCTCTGTGTCTGTCACAATGCTTCCTGCGAGCGTCCTTGTCTTCCACCACTATCCTCGAGTTCTGCAGCAGGCTTTGTGTCTTTTTTATTCAGAGACAGCTCTTCCTCCGGCTTTCGTCGTGAACCAGGGCGCTCTTGCCGTCCCTTCTGCCATGTCAGATGCCTCCGTTCGGTCCCCGGTCCCCTGAGGACATCTGTACTCCGTTCAGATCCCTTCCCGAGAACTTCGTCGTGTCAGCAATCCTGCGTTTGTCTCTGTGTCCATGTTCCCTGGAGCCCTTGTTCCCATCGCGGAGACCGTCCTCGTGCCCCGTGGCACCCTTCAAGCTCTGCAGCCCTCTTCGCATCTCTCCTATTCGGGCAGAACCCTTCCTCAGGCTTTCTTTGTGCCCCAGAGCTCTCTTACCTTATTCACTGCCATCTCATTCAGTCACTCATCCCCTGGGGACACCTCTACATTGCTGGGACACTTTCTTGAGTTTTGCGTTGTGTCCCAGAGCTGCCTTCTGTCTTGCAGCACACTTCTCCTGCCACCATCGCTCGTCCTGCCACCGTCGCTCCTCCCAAGACCATCCTTGTGCCCCGCGTTCTTATGGGATCTAATTCTGCTTTGTCATTCATTCCTATCCAGAAGGTGGTTCTGGTAGAAGTTAGGTGGTACGCGCGGTCTTGCTAGACATGAAGCGTAACCCCAGAGCATTTTGGCTTTTGTGTAGGATACTAAAGCGTGTCGGTTTTGATAATAATATTGTTATTGCATTTTAACAAACTACTTTCTTACGTAGCTTAGTAGGACGTGTATCTTTTTTGATCAGCGTCCCAGAGCAATGGAGTTCAATTCCCTACGCGGTCCCGTTACTGATGCAATAGTTGCAGCTGTAGTACAAGAGCTGGTATCGTTGTTTCCAGTAAGGGTTGCTCTCTCTGTTCAGGGCTTTGCTTGCTGTAAATTTAAGGCAGGTGAGAAGAGTGCTGCTGCTCCTCCAGCTGACTCGATAACTTCTGGTGGTTTGCCCTTCCCCTTTCCCAGATGATTGTGGGAAGGGTGGTGGGCAGGGGCCGGGGTATTTGAGCTCCAGGCTCTGCTGAGGGAGCTGATTGTGCTCCTGGGTTTCTCTGGTGTTGGTGCTCAGCTCTTCCTTGAGCCCTTTGCGGCTTTTGGGCTGTCTCAGCCCTTTGGGAAGAGGTGTTTTGACGTTTGGGGAAGCGGAGGGGTCTGTCTGAGGGAAGAGCTTCAGGACCAGTCAAGGTTCAGCAGCCTGTGTGGTAGAAAGTAACACTGGTATGCAGCTTTTTTTTTTTTTTTCAGGTCAGTAATTTTGTTTTGAGTGTTCAGGGGTGGAAGGATGGTTTAATAGCATGCATTGTGTCTTTTTTTAATTCTCGATGCATTGTGTTTTCGTGGAATTCCGGACTTTATTGAAAACGGAACCTTGTTTTTTTCAGCAGTTTTGCTGTATACCGTCTAAGTTGCTGATATTATCTCTCTGAATAGGACAGAGGGGGACAGCATTTAGCAGGGGTTAGGGTGAGCGTCTTGTATGCATCTGTACATGGAGTTTTAGTATTTCTCAAGAAAGCAGCAGGGCCATGAGGCGCAGTGTGTTTCAGGGTCTGGGATGCCTCCTCGCCTTTCCTTGTTGCCCACCGAATGCCACGTTGTCCCTAGAACCTTTGGAATTGGATGAGCGTTTGAGGTGAGCTGTGGAGTAGCGAGGAGGAGCGTGGGGCTGGTGACTTCTCATGAGCGCTATGCTAATTTTGTGTCTGTTGGTATCTTAGGTACCAGAAGCGATGACGGCCGCAGGGTCTGACTCTGGAATGAGCGGGTAAGCGAACGCTGTGGTGCTTGTGAGGAAGGGGGGAGTTGGGAGAGTAGTTGGCGTTGGCCGATGGGATGTTTAGTCCCTTTTCTGGTTTTGGTGTTGGGTTTTTTTTTTATTGCAGCTGGTGAAGAGGAACCTGGCAACTGCGGGAACATCCCAGTTAGCCCGTGTGGTTTTTGTTGAGGATGGGTTCAGACCCTGGGCCCTCTGAAAGCTAAGTTGAGGGACCAGGGCTGGGGAGAGGCTGGGAGGTAGGGACAAGTTTGGGAATTGCAGGGAGGGGTTTTAAAGTTAGTGTAGGAGGGCAGAGCTGCCCAGGAGCAGTCCCCTTTGGGCACGCAAAGAGAGCAGGTTGCTTTGCAGTAGTTCGTGTAGTCTGTCTTCTGTGCCTCAGACCTTCCTCGGGTCTCGATGTCGACATCGCGCTTTGTGCTGGGGGAGCATGGCATGCGCTTCAGGCACTGTCCCGAGGGTCTTGAACACCCATATTCGTCGGCACGGTGCCAGTCGTGTGTTTCTTTTCTTGCGTTCGCAGCTCTAAAGCGTGGCTCGGTCTAGGAAGGTTCTGGTCGGTCCTCTTTTGTGGCGTTCTTCTGGGCTGCATCGGCAGCTCTGCTCTCTAGCGATCCGTTTTCTTGGACTGGAAGTTCTTCCCCGCATCCTGACGTTGTTAGGACTTGACGCCAGGCTTCTCGTGCATCCGTCGCCTCAGTTTTGACAGTACCGTCCTGTAACAGGCTGTAACTTTTGACTCCACTTCTCGGGGTCTGCTGTAGGGCCTCCTCGCCTCACGGGTTTGGGCCCCGTAGGTCGTCTTGCCCGACGGCGCCTCCCGTCCGGGAGTCATTCTTCTTGCTGAGAGTTTTCTCTCTCTTTGAATGACATTGTTTGTAGCGTTCCGTGTAGCGTCGATCTGCACACGGGTGTGTTTGGCTTGGAGCTGCTCTGTGTTAAAGGATTTTCAGTCATGGGTTTCTCTCGGTTTGCTCTATTAACAGCTCAGAGTTGGGCCACAACCGCAGTGAATGGCAACCTTCCAAAAATTTCCCAATCTTATATAGCTTTTTACCACCCACTGTCCCAGTCCAAAGTCTTTGTAATTTTCCAGTCGATCTCTGTTCCCCTGTCGTTATCATTCATTATCTTATCTCATCAGTTCTCGTGTCCCGGTTCTTCTGAAGTGAGTGGTCGTAGGCAGAAGGTCTTGGGTCACCACAACCACTTATCTTCTTACACATCAAAGATCACCTTTGCATTTCTGAAAATCACTCGGGCTGTTCTGTTAATTTATCTTGTTCTAAAGTGAATCACTTACTCCCACGTCTTAGGTCTGAGATGTATGATCCTTCTTCTGTTGATGCAGCTTGAGTGTGTTTTAGGCCAGCCATGGAGGGGGAGACACATGGGACAAATAATCAGCTTATGCATGTTGTTTTATAAGCACCTGCATTCTATTAATCATATCTAAACCAATTTCTAATCATTAGTTATATGTCTAATAGGAATAGTCTTAGAAACAGTAAGGCTTAAAGCCTAGTTCCTTTTACAGTTCCCTCCTTTTGTTTGTCATCACACTCCTGCGATCCTACTGATAACTCCACATTTGTCTTTCTATCTTCTGTACTATCCTAGAGCTGCAACCTACACAGCATTGAAACAAAACAATCACACATACTACTATGATTATAACGACAAGGACTATTACAATTAATTTTTTTGCACCCAAGTAGTCAAATTTGGAAACCAAGACGTTAACCAAGAGATTGTGTCAGAAAATCCCCAAGATGTGTCATCTCTTTGAATCTGCTGCATTGTGGCACTAACGTCCCAAATTTTCTGGACATCTGTCATTAATTCTCCCGATCGATCAGTATACGTACAGCAACTGGTATTTAGGATGGTACAAACTTCACCTTGTGAAGCCAGAATCGTGTCTAAGGCCATTCGGTTTTGAATAGCCATTTTTGAAAGTTCAGTTACCTCTTTCTGGAGAGTGGAAAACCCATGAGCAGTTGAATTTGCTACTTTTCCAATTTCTCCAGAGACATTTAACACTGCTTTCTCCAATTCACTTACTCCTAGAGCCGGAATCAACCATCTAACAAAGGTTGGTCTTTCAATCAAGGGATTTAAAGTTCTCTGAATTCGAGTTAAAAAGGTTCTATGCCTTGTTGCACTTGAGACAGTTTTTGGGTGAATTTCCCAATCTGTCGACATTACTCCTAGGGTACAAATACCTCCCCAATCTGGAGGCAAAGCTTTATAAGCTTTGCTCCCACATAACCAAAAAATACCTAAGTCCTCAGGTGCTTGCCAACTTAAACGCAATCCTGAGTTGATAGAAGTCGTGTTTTGAGTCCATTGAGTCCAATTTCCTACAAATGAATGATTTTTGCATAAATGTTGATTATCAGCACTTGGGAGATAACATCTTTGTACACAGTGGACTTATGAATAGTCTCCTGAATTTGATGTTTTAATTTCCCAAATTTGTTCTTCCTAAGATTCGGAAAAAGTAGTATTAAACCAGTATTTTTTCCAATTTGCGCTTTTAGGAATTGGTATTCCTACTAATTGAAATCCTTGACTCACACTCTCTGGTAGAGCAACACAAATCCAACATTCACTTAGATTTAGATTCTCAGGAAAAGATTTCATCAATGACACGTGCCTATTGTTGGTCCAGGCATTTTCTACTTGGTGAACATCCCTAAGTTTCCGTACCAAGTGTTTTAACACATTCCGAGGTGGCATGTTATGATATGAATGAGGATAATCCGTGTGACGGTGCCAAAAATTCCACTCGAGATTAGGCCCCATTTAATTATTACAGTCCTCAATTTGAAAGTAAAACGGTCGCTCAATAGATGAGAATCGATGACAGCACCAGCGTCCGTTACCATAAATTCCCCACGTTTGATGGTCAAAGCACCATGTCCCGATTCCCCATGTTGGTTCTTGAAGATGACATACAGGATAAGTTCTTGGAATGCCATATCCCCACCACCCTTTAGAAAAGCCATGACCGTTGGACCAAGTATGCCACGAATCGTCAAGTCTACTTGTAACATTAGCACAGAATTTGAGAAAATTAAAAAGTGGGTAAATAGGGTCTGTCTGTCTGGTCTTTGGATAACTAGCCGAAAAAAATGACCTGTCCAGGCTTTTCCTGTAGGTCTGTAATTTGGCCCCAAAGTTGAAAAGAACGATCACTTTATAGAATAACAGTTGTACTGGTCCAGGCATCTCGATATCGCAATGCGAATTTTGTCCACAAGATGTCACTCCAGGGTAAAATACAAAGGAGTACAAGAAGGAAGATACTTTCAGAATCCACTGCCCTTCTCGCCGCTGGGCTCCCAACCGAGCCCGTTGTTGTTTTTCTTCTCCAGTGAGGTCTTCGTACAGCTAATTCACGTCTGGGAGCTCAAGAGCTGCTGTTGCTCTGATACAAGAAGGAGTTCCTTTAGTCCCTGGATCCAATGTAGAAGAAAAATAAGCAACAGGTCTCTCATGTGGTCCCAAAGTTTGTACAAACACTCCCTTTGCAACCCCTTTTGCTTCTTCACAATATAATTTAAAAGGTTTTGAATAATCAGGAAGCCCTAACGCTGCGGCAGATAAGAGTGCAGCCTTTAAAGTACGAAAGGCTTTCTCCCTCTCCGTGCCCCAAGCGATTGGTTCTATTTCCTCATTTTGAGTTGCTTCATGCAGAGGTTTAGCTATTTCACTGAATCCCGGGATCCAAGGCTGGCAAAATCCTACCTGTCCTAAAAATCCTCTCAACTGTTTTTTTGTCACTGGTCTCGGTATTTCTTGAATGGCTTGGACTCTTTCAGGGTCTGCTTCCCGTACTCCGGGCTTTAATATAAATCCCAAATATTTTACTTGCTGTTTGCAAAACTGCAGTTTAGAGGGAGATGGCACGGTGTCCCTTTTTAACAAGTTGGATACACAGATACTCAGTATCTCAAATACAATCACTCTCAGTTTTACTTGCCAATAACAAATCCTCAAGAAGTTGCACCAGGACAGATTTGCTTGGAAAAACTAAGTCTTGTAAATCGTTCTTCAGAATCTGAGAAAAAATCGTTGGTGAGCTGGTAACACCTTGTGGTAGCCTGGTCCAAGGAAGTTGTTTCCCTTGCCAAGTAGAGGCAAAAATGGGTTGGCTTTCTTCAGCAATTGGAATACTAAAGAAAGCTCCGGTAAGGTCACGCACTGTGAAATACTGGGCCCAGACTGGAATGTGGGTTAAAATCAGACTAGGGTCTGGCACCACAGGGTGTGGAGCAATTACATGCTCGTTCACTGCTCGTAAATCTTGAACAAATCTATATTCGGGATCTCCGTCCTTATCTGTCCCATGTTTACTCACTGGCAAAATTGGGGTATTATAGGGACTACGGCATTCTCTCAAAATCCCCTTTTCCAAGAAATGCACAATTTGTTTTTCAATGCTAGGAATGGCTTCATTTATAATTGGATATTGACGAATTGACAGAGGAGTCCCTCCTTTTGATTTATCACAACTTTTTCAGCAGATTTCAATAATCGCACTTCATTTCCTGTCGTACTCCAAAGTTGTCTGGGAACTCCAGCTAATTGGGGTGGTATTTTTGAATCGCCATGTTTTTGTTCTTGAAGTTGGATTGCTTCAGAACCCGTTGCGATTAATTGGATCCCTGTAGGCACCAAAGAGATAAACACGCCAAATTCCTGCAAAAGTTCTCGTCCCAGAAGGGAAACAGGAGAGTCTGGAGAAATTACAGATCTTCCCCAGACTAATTTTCCATTCAAAACTGCTGGCAGAGGGGTAGACCAAAATTTATCTCTTCCCCTACCACCCCCCATCTTTTCACAGTTTCATTTGACGTCTGGGGGACTTCAAAATTGAACAAAGACGATGTCGCTCCCGTATCTCCTGGGAAAGTAACAAGACACCGTTTACCTTTGCAGAAATCTGACCGCGCTCATCTCCCTGGATTCCGACAGGTTCTGTTGCTCTTTTAGTTTCCAGAGAAGAGGAGTACTGTTCTTTACTGCGAATGAGGTGGTGGGGGGTCGGGCAGGTGGAAGTTCTCCTTGGGTTGCAACAGGTCTCAGTGGGCGCTCTCTTTGCCTATGTCCTAAATTTCCACAATAAAAACACTCTAAAGAGTTAGCATGTTGGCAAATAGGGGTAACTCTATTTTGCCCCCCTCTTCCCCTAAACCTCCCCTGAGAAAATCCCCGACCTCTCACTCGTGGGTTAAAATTCTGAGTAATTGCTGCAGCTAACAGCCCAATTTCTCTCTCCTTCTCTTTCCGCTCTTGCTTTCTTTCGATTTTTAAGTTCTCTTCTTCCTGTTTTTGTCTTTCTTCAGCTCTTCTGTCAAAACCAAAGGCAGCAATACTTAGAATTTTAGCTAAGGTCTCACCCTGCCAGCCTGGCATATGTTTCTTAAAATATTTACTTCTGTCTGGAGCAGATTGATCTACAAAAACACTGACAGCTAAAGGCTCCTGGAAGTTGTCATGGGTCATGCCCCCGTATTTCAATAAAGTTGTCTTCGATCGTCCCCAGTAATCGCTTGGATGTTCGTCAGGTCTCTGGCTACCTTCTAAAACCTTTGTCCAATTAGTTACTCTCTCAGCAGCTTGGCGAACTGCTTGTATTAATTGTTGAATGGCAGCTGGGTGAGCCCCAGCTCCTTCTGTGGTTGCGAGATTCCATTGTGGATCTTGTTGGGGCCATGGGTTTAACCCCTGGCCTCTCTGAGCAATTTCCCTATCCTTTTGAAAAATCCTTTCTCTTTCCTCAGCCTGAAATAATTCTCGCATCAGAGTCCTCATATCATTCCAGTGGGTTTGTCTAGAGAAATATCCAGTTGGTCTCTTTCTCTCTTGTGTCCTAGAGTCCCATCTGGGTCGCCAATTCCGTTAAATTTGGATTTTCAGTCGTGGGTTTCTCTCGGTTTGCTTTATTAACAGCTCAGAGTTGGACCACCACCGCAGTGAATGGCAACCTTCCAAAAATTTCCCAGTCTTATATAGCTTTTTACCACCCACTGTCCCAGTCCAAAGTCTTTGTAATTTTCCAGTCGATCTCTGTTCCCCTGTCGTTATCATTCATCATCTTATCTCATCAGTTCTCCTGTCCTGGTTCTTCTGAAGTGAGTGGTCGTAGGCAGAAGGTCTTGGGTCACCACAACCACTTATCTTCTTACACATCAAAGATCACCTTTGCATTTCTCAAAATCACTCAGGCTGTTCTGTTAATTTATCTTGTTCTGAAGTGAATCACTTACTCCCACGTCTTAGGTCTGAGACGTATGATCCTTCTTCTGTTGATGCGGCTGCTGGCTCAGCGAGATTGCCTTGCTTCGCTGCGCTTTGCGTTTTGTGTTTTATTGGTCTGTATTTGGTTTTTTCTTGGGTTGTTTTGGTCTGTACTTGTATTGGCTGTCACGTGAGGCTGTCTCGCCTTGTATTGGTTTGTGTTCTACCGCTCTGTACTGGTATTGACCGCAATCTGAGAGTCTCTTGCGTTGGCCCTGCCTTGTGTTTTGTCTGGTACGGCAGCGCCCCGAGTTGTTTTGCCTTGACTGCGATAAGAGTACCACCTTGTACGGCATTATATTGGCGTGTGAATTGCATGGCTCCATGTTTGTGTGTGTATTGTATGGCACGGCAGAGACAGCACGGGGGGTTAAATGACTTTGGGTTCTTTGCATGCGAGGAGTCGAGTGGATCGCAATCGGATCGTGAAGTCGCGTAGGGTAAGGCAGTA
This sequence comes from Haliaeetus albicilla, assembly GCF_947461875.1. Taxonomy (NCBI): domain Eukaryota; kingdom Metazoa; phylum Chordata; class Aves; order Accipitriformes; family Accipitridae; genus Haliaeetus; species Haliaeetus albicilla. Next base: position 6,015,973 of record NC_091511.1, read on the forward strand.
CCTGGGCAATGGTGTTCATACTGTTTACGTGGACACTTTGTGGCAAGCCTCTAGAAATGGTCAAGGCCTTGTGTGACGGGCCTGGCAGTGATCGGTAGCTTTGGGACAGCTCTGTGTTTGTGACGATCCGGTTTTTCAAGTGCCGCGGAGGACGCTGACGGTGAGGATGTGTTATTTTTGGAAGAGGTGGGAAGCAGGCAAGGGGAGCACTGGAGGATTTTTTTGGTCAAGGATGAAGTGTCTATTCAACAGTTTTGTGTGTTGTTTTTGCAGGTGATCACGAGGCGGTTGAAGGAACCTTGCGTTTAGGTGACGTGGCTGCTATGGACGTTGGACTGTGACAGGTAGCACTGTGAAATCTTAAGTAGCGGGTTGAAAATGCACGGGTGGTGGAGATGATGGCGTGTGTTGAAACATTGGTGTAACGGAAGGGCAGTTTGTGGGGAGTTTGGAAGGAGGTTGGGCTCGGGCCGGGGTTTTTGCAGGTAGGGCGATTTTTGAGGCCCCCAGTGCCGTAGAGATGGGGTGACGGCCCCTCGAGGCCCGTGGGTGGTAGGATGGATGAGTTGAGAGTGAGGGCTGGCGTGCGTGTGATCTGAAAGAGCGGTGTGTTGTGAATATGCGTAACCTTGCAGGGTTATGTGGTTTAGCCTTTTTATGTTTTTTTCCTTTCAGGTTGGATGTAGAATTGAGATATTTGTCAGGGAATTGGAAAAAAAAAAAATTAGAATTAAAAAAATCCCAGCGGGTGGATGAGTAGGTTTTTGGTTTGTTTTTTTTTTTTCCCCCCAACCGTTTTTTTTTTCCCCTGGTCCCAGCTGCTCCATGAGGCGATGTTCATTGCCAATGTTCGGATGGGGATTAGGCTCGGGCCGGCGTTTTCGCAGGCAGGGCGATTTTTTTCAAGGCTCCCGGGAACAACGTTCCCTTGGAGCGCTCTCCTGGAAAGTGGCAATTGCTGGTCAGCGCAGGGAAATACGTTGTTCAGTGGATGATCTTTGGAAGACAGTTGAGGATTTTGCAGGCGAAGGATGTGTGGAGTTGGACTAGATGGCCAGCACTGAGGAGGCCAGGGTTGTGAAGTGCATGGGTGTAACTGTATTTTTCCGTGGTGGGTTTGTAAAATCTTTGGGTGGTCTTTGTAGTTTGTGGTGTAACGATGTTTTTCAATTTTTATTTTTGTGCCTAGGTGTGGAAGTGGACAGTCTGTCAAGAAGAGCGGAGCTCGCTCGTTTTCTGCTCGGGAACAGGGATCGTGGAGGTAATGTCACCTCAGGGAGGAGAACTTCTGAAAGTGGAGCGATAGATGTAATGGGAGCGAGGAATGTGGAAAAGACCACTCTGCAGAGAATCGCAGGCACTAAATAGTGGCAATTCTTCTTAAGGTAATGCTAAATTTTTGGAGTTTAAATGTATTTGTAAAAATAATGATTAAAAGGGGAATAAATGTAATAGTGGCAAATATTTGACCAATGAGGCCGTAACTATTTTCTGTACATCATGGTAAAAGTACATTGTAGAATTGGACTGTAAATACTGACATAGGGAAGTGGAGGAGATGGTGGGACATGGAGGGATGGTGGGACATGGAGGGATGGTGGGACGTGGGGAGATGGTGGGACGTGGGGAGATGGTGGGACATTCAAGAGATGGTGGGACGTGGAGGACAGGACAGCGTGGGGCAGACATTGGCACCTGCAGCGGGAGAAGCCGCATCCTTGGGAGCCAGTAGGTTCCAGAGGGGGATCCCCAAACTCTGCCCCACACATGTGGGTCACGACTGCTGCCCCCCCACCCTCCAGTGCCCCGCCCTCCCTCCCCAGCCCCACATCTGCCCCCGGGGGTGTCTCTCCCCATGTGTGGCCGTGGGATCGGGGTGGGGCAGGTGGTGGTTGAGATGCGCCGTGGGGCAGCTCATGGTTGTGTTGCGCCGTGGGGCATGTTGTGGAGCACCGTGGGGCAGACTGAGTTGCACCATGGGGCAGGTCAAGGCTGTGGGGCACCGTGGGTCATGTCGTGTTGCACCGTGGGGCGTGCCGTGTTGCACGGTGGTCGGCCATCTTGTGTCAGCTCCCTCCATCTTGCAGATGCCACACCGTGGGACCGTTGGCGTCACGCCGTGGGGCAACCCTTGCCTCCCCCCCTCTCCCCCCAAAGCAGCCCCAAACAAACCGCTGCTGCTTGATGCTTTTTATTGGCCCACTGAGGTTGGGGGGCTGGGAGGGGGGGGTGTGGGGCAGTTAGGGGTCTAGGGGGATGGTTGGAGGGCCAGAGCTTCACTCCTCGTTGAGGCCCTTCTGGTGGAGAAAGAGAAGAAGGGTGCGTGAGCATGGGGCAAGGGGGCGGCCATGGGGTGGCCGTGGGGCAGGGGGAAGGTCCCACCTTGGCGCCGATGTCACGGCTCTTGGCCCGCAGCTTGTTGACCTGGGACTCGGCGATGTCGGCGCGCTCCTCCGCCTCGTCCAGCTCGTGCTGCGCCTTGCGGAACTTGGCCAGGTTGGTGTTGGCCTGTTCCTCCTGGGGGCGGAGAGGCCGGGGGGGGCGTCAGTGGGGCTGCCCCCCATCCATCCGTCCGTCTGTCCCACCTGCCACCCATCCAGCTGTCCTACCGGCCGTCCAGCTGTCCATCTGTCTGCGCTTCTTAGTGTTCCCTCTGTCACACCATCCAGCCAAGCATCCCGCCTTCCAGCCATCCAACCCACCTTCATCCACTCAACCATCCAACCAACCAGCTCCTCATCCAATCAACCATCCATCTACTCAACCTTCCACCCATCTGTCCATCCATCCACCCATCCATCCTTCTAGCCAGTTGTCCCACCTTCCATCCACTCAACCATCCAATTAGCCATCTACACAACCTTCCATCCATCGACTCATCCATCCATCCAACCTTCTAGCCACTTGTCCCACCTTCCAGGCACTCAACCGTCCATCCGTCCCACCTTCCATCCACCCAAGCAACCTGGGTTGGATCCTTCCATCCCGTCATTCAACCATCCACTCAACCATCCATCCATCCAACCTTCCATCCATCCAACCAACCAACCATCTGTCCCACCTTCCATCCATCCCTCCATCCTTCATCCATCCCACCATCATCCCTCTGTCCCACCCTCCATCTCTCCCTTGACCCACCCTCCCCACCCCTTGACCACGCCATGTCCAGGTCCCCTGGGACTCCCCATACCCTCTCCTGCGCCCCAGCCCCGCCCCATTCCATCCTAGGGCGTGGCCCCATGGCCGCCTCCCCCAGCGCTCACCGCCTCCTCCGCCTGCCGCTTGTAGGCCTTGACCTTCAGCTGGAGCTTGTCCACCAGGTCCTGCAGCCGGACCAGGTTCTTGCGGTCCTCCTCTGTCTGCCAGGTGAGACACGTGTGGGTCAGGACCCAGACCCATCCGTGCTCTGGGGCACCATGAGAGCAATTACGGTCAGGAGACAATTAACGATGTTCTGGGGGGGGGGGAGCGGAACCCCTCGAGATCTATGGGTCGTCTTGGCTATGGGGCAGAAGGTGGGGTTGACCCCCAGGGTGAAGGTGGCTTCTTGGCCCTGCCGAGGTTCCACGTGAGGATCTGGGTCACGCAAAGACCCTGGGGAAGCTGGGAGGGCAGGAGGTGGCCTGGGGGGCTCATGGCCACCGGGTCACCTGTGTTCTAGGTCATGCTATGGCATCGGACATGGAGGCAGTGGGTGGTCTGGGTAACCCGTGTCTCCCTGGCTACCGGGTCAACCGGATTCTAGGTCACCCTACGGCATCGGACATGGAGGCAGTGGGTGGTCTGGGTAACCCGTGTCCCCTGGCCACTGGGTCAACTGTGTTCTAGGTCATACAACAGGGTCAGACATGGAGGCAGTGGGTGGTCTGGGTAACCTGTGTCTCCCTGGCCACCGGGTCAACTGCGTTCTAGGTCACGCTATGGCATCGGCTGTAGGTCGCTGTGGCCGCGGGGCCAGCGGGCGACCTTCCGGGCCACCCCAGGCGCCCCACCTGGTAGCTGAGCTCCTTGACGCGCCGCTCAGACTTGCGGAGGCCCTTGACGCTCTCGGCGTTGCGCTTCTGCTCGGCCTCCAGCTCGTTCTCCAGCTCCCTGACGCGGGCTTCCAGCTTCTGCAGCTGCTTCTTGCCCCCCTTGAGGGCCAACTGCTCGGCCTCGTCCAACCGCAGCTGCAGGTCCTTGATGGTCTGCTCCATGTTCTTCTTCATCCGCTCCAGGTGGGCGCTGGTGTCCTGCTCCTTTTTCAGCTCCTCGGCCATCATGGCCGCCTGCCCGAGGAGAGAAGCCATGGGAGGAGGCGGCCCCGGGCGCCTTCTCCGTCCCGCCGGGTGCGGGTCCCCCCGCGGCACTCACGTCGGTGATGGCCTTCTTGGCCTTCTCCTCGGCGTTCCTGCACTCCTGGATGGCCTCTTCCACCTCCGCCTGCAGCTGGGAGATGTCGCCCTCCATCTTCTTCTTCTGGTTGATGAGGCTGGTGTTCTGGAGACGGCAGAGCGGCTCTCGGGAGGTGGCCGTGGGGACACCACCCCGTCCCGCTTCAGCCCTGCGGGCCTTCGAGCCCCCCGTCTCCGCAGGCTTCGCCCGGAGCTCTCGGCGACCTGACCCAGAAGCCGCCCACGCCCCCGGTTTCTCCAGGGTTGGAGGCGACCTCTCTCCTGGGAGCTCCGGGAGGTCTCACCTGCGAGTGGAGGAGCTGGACCCTCTCGCTGGCCTCGATTAGCTCCTGCTCGGCCAACTTGCGGGCCCTCTCGCTCTGCTCCACCGCCGCCCGCAGCTCCTCCAGCTCCGACTGCAGAAGGTTGTTCCTCCGCTCCGCGATGGCGACGTTCTCCTTCAGGTCCTCGTTGACCCGCACCGCGTCGTCCAACTGCAGCTGCGTGTCCTGCCGGGCGGCGCGGGGAGGGGAAGATGGTGAGCGGGGAGGGTGGGGAAGGGGGGGCCGCCGCCGGGGGACGGTGGGAACGGCGCCTCCTCGCCTCCTCGCGGGACGGCCGTCCGACGGGTACCTTGAGGTAGCCCTGCAAGGTCTTGACTTGCTTCTGGGCCTCGGCGGCCAGGCGGTTGGCGTGGCCGAGTTGGAGCTCCATCTCGTTGAGGTCGCCCTCCATCTTCTTCTTCAGCCTCAGGGCCTCGTTGCGGCTCCGGGTCTCGGCGTCCAGCGAGGTCTGCAGCGAGTCCACCGCCCGCAGGTGGTTGCGCTTGGCCTGCTCCGTCTCCTCGTCCTTCTCGGCCAGCTTGCGCTCGTAGTCCGCCTTCACCTGGTTGAACTCCAGCTGGGCCCTCAGGATCTTGCCCTCCTCGTGCTCCAGAGAGGCCTGGGGGGCACGGAGAGGACGTCGAGGACCCCGGAGGAGACCGGGAGAAGACGGGGAGGCGTGGGGACGCGCCTCGGCTCACCTCAGCCTCCTCCAGCGCGGCTTGGAGCTCCAGCTTCTCGGCGTCCAGCTGCTTCCGCACCTTCTCCAGCTCGTGGATGGTCTTATGGCTGGCGCCCAGCTGCTCCGTCAGGTCCGAGATCTCCTCTGCACGGGGGAGATCCCACCGGGTCACGTGGACGGCAGCGGGGAAGAGCGGGGTGGGACGTGCCCCGCGGTCTCACCTTGGAGGTTCTTGTTCTCCCTCTTGAAGGTCTCCAGGTGCTCGAGCGACTCCTCGTAGGCGTTCTTCAGCTTGAAGAGCTCGGTGCTGAGGGACCTGGCCTCCTTCTGCGACGCCTCCAGCTCCGTCTGCGACTCCTCGAACTTCTGCTTCCACTCGGACAAGATCTATGGGGACACCACCAGGACCCTCGTCACCAGCTGCTTCCCCCATGAAGAACCCTCTCTTCATCCTCCTCCTCTCCCCAGCAATCTCCTGGTGGGACTTGAAGCTCTGCCGAAACACGGCCCTTGAGAGTTGCCCACCTTTCTTCTGGGCTGCTTCTCCTGCCCATCTTTGGTAGGTACGATGGGTGGGCCCCACGTCTCTCCTCCCCCTTCCCACCCTCCTCCTCCTCCCACCCGTCCTTGGTGCCCCCAACCTTGTCGAAGTTCCTCTGCTTCTTGTCCAGGGCGGCGGCCGCCGCGTTCGACCGCTCCAGGTCCGCCATGAGGTCTTCGATCTCGTTCTGCAGCCGGTGCTTGGTCTTCTCCAGGGAGGAGCACTTGGCGTTGACCGCCTCCACCGCCTCCTCGGCCTCCTGCAGCCGCTGGGCCAGCTTCTTCCTACCAGGTGGAGGGGAGAAACCTACGCTTGACCCCGCCAGCCCAGCCTGTTGGTCACCCGCAAAACGAAGACATTTGAGAGGAAGATGGCGGTAGGACTCGTGAGGCTCGCGGACGGTCTAGGTTCCTCAAAATGGGTTTTTAGTTCCCAAATTGGGCTCTAGATCTACCAAGCGTGAAGCAGCCCAACATCCTGGGTGGTGGCTGCTTGAGGGAAGAGGGGCAGTGACGGCCGGCAAGACCGAGCAGGTCCCACCACCCACGGGAGAGCCTCAGCATCCGTGGGGAGATGACTCACTTGGCTTCCTCCAGCTCCTCTGTGCGCTGGATGGCGTCCGTCTCGTACTTGGTCCGCCACTGTGCCACCTCGGAGTTGGCCTTGGAGAGCGAGCGCTGGAGCTCGGCCTTGGCCTCCGTCTCCTCCTCGTACTGCTCCCGCAGCAGGTCGCAGTCGTGCCGGGCCGACTGGAGGGCGTGGGCCAGCGCGTTCTTGGCCTGGGCGGGGAGGGCGAGGAGAAGGTGAGACCGCTGGGTCCACGTCAACTGGAGTCCTCTTGGGGTTCTCCAAGCCACTAAGAGCTGATCTTCATCTCCCCAACCTTCTGTAGACCCTAACCCAACCTCCTCGGGACCAACCCAACCTCAACGTCTCTAGACCCGCCCAACCGTCTTTAGGCCGGCCTGGTTTGACTTCACCCGCTGCGATGCCACCCGACTGCCTGCAGACCAACCCAACCGCCTCCCAGCTGACCTGCTCGACTCAACCTGTCTGCCGTTAGACCAACGCCACCCAACTCAACTGCCCTGGGATGGAACCGCCCAACCCACCCAAGCCCGAACGTGACTCCTTTTGGGTGCTACCGCTAGAAGGAAGAAGGAGACCTCGTCCCGGGGCCCCCCTGGAGATCCCCTGATCTTGGCCCCCCCCCCACCCCAAACCTCACCTTCATCTCCTCCTCCAGCTGCCTCTTCAGGTCCTCCATTTGCTGAGTGTAGGACTGCTTGCCCCTGGTGAGCTGCGAGATGAGGGCCTCCTTCTCCTCCAGCTGGCGGGACAGCTCTCCTGCCGAGGTACGGGAGGGAGGTCTTTAGGGGCAGGGCGGGGGGCGGAAGATGTGGGGGGGGGGCTGAAGATGTGGGGCGGGGGGTGCCGTGGGTCAGGGCTCCCACCGTTCTCGGTCTGGAGCTTGGCCCGTTGGGTGCTGGTGTCGTTGAGGGCTCGTTGGGTCTCCTCCAGCTTGGCCCGGTGCTCGGCCGCCTGGTCCTCCATGGTGCGGGAGACCTTCTCCATACCCACCTTGGAGGAGCAACGGATGGAGAGGGGGATGAAGCAGGAAGCTGAGGGCCACAGTGGAGATGAGACGTCCGCCTCGGCCGCCTCCTACCTTGGCCTTGATCAGCTGCTCCATGTTGGAGCTGAGGTCGTCCAGCTCCAGCTTGAGCTCGCTCTTCTCCTTCTCCAGCTTCTGCTTGACGCGCTGCAGGTTGTCGATCTGCTCGCTGAGCTCGGCCACGCTGTCGGCGTGCTTCTTGCGCAGCGCGGCGGCCGTGGCCTCGTGCTGCAGCGTGGCCTCCTCCAGGTCCCGCCGCATCTTCTGGAACTCCGCCTCCCGCTTCTTGTTGAGTTCGATCTGCACCGAGGTGGCGCCGCCCGCCTCCTCCAGCCGCTCGCTGATCTCCTCCAGCTCCCGCGACAGGTCCGAGCGCAGCTTCTCCACCTTGGCCCTGCCCGTCCGCTCTGCCTCCAGCTCCTCCTCCAGCTCCTCGATCCGCGCCTGTGGTCCGGGGGCAGGGACACCGTTGTTGGGCTCGACTCTGCCCAACTCATCCACTTGACTCAACCCAACCGGCTGGAGACTCTTCAACCCAACCAGCCGGAGATCCTTCAACTCAACCCAACCAGCTGGAGACTCTTCAACCCAACTAGCTGGATACTCTTCAGCTCAAATCAGCTCAACCCAACAGCTGGAGACTCTTCAACTCAACCCAACCAGCTGGATACTCTTCAACCCAACTCAAGTCAACCCAACAGGCTGGAGACTCTTCAACCCAGCCCAAGTAGCTGGAGACTCTTCAACCCAACCCAGCCAGCTGGAGACTCTTCAGCTCAACGCAGCTCAACCCAACAGGTTGGAGACACTTCAACCTAGCCCAAGCAGCTGGAGGCTCTTCAGCCCAACCCAACCGGGTGGAGACTAGATCTCTCACCTGCAGCTCTTTCAGCTTCTTCTGGAGCTGCAGAGCCAGTGCCTGCTCGTCCTCCATCTTGCTATTCTGCTGGTGGATCTCAAACTCTTTCCTGCAGAGGGAGGCAGAGAGCACTGAGGTCCGCACCTGCGCCCCCTGACTGCTTCGGACTGGGGTGGGAGGTCCAGCCTCACTTCTTGAGCTTCTCCTCCAGCTGCTGCTTGTCATTCTCCAGATCCATGATGTTCTCCTGGGTCAGCTTCAAGTCGCCTTCCAGCTTCCTCTTGGCCCGTTCCAGGTCCATCCGGATCTTCTTCTCCTGCTCCAGGGAGCCTTCGAGCTGCGTGGAAACACAGAAATGGGGAGAAACCTCCAGTTTTCGTCACCTCTGCCCCGGGAAGCTCCTCAGCAGTGCCCGTGGTGAGACCGGCCCACACTCACGTCGTCCGCCTGCTGCTCCAGCTTGACTTTGGCCTTCGTCAAGGTGTTGACCTTGTCTTCCTCGGCCTGCAGGTCGTCCAGCGTTTGCTGGTGAGCTTCCTGAAGGGCCTTCTTCTCTTTCGTCAGCTTGGCAATGGTCTCGTCCAGCCCGGCCATCTCTTCGGTGAGGTTCTTGACCTGCAGGAGGAGCAACATAAGGCCTCCAGCTCAGTGCCAGAGGTAGGGTAGACCTGGGGGAGGTTGCTGTTGGCCTTGGCCAATGAGGCCACTTCGATGCAGGAGAACCCAACCAGCCTTGGGGCTTCTTGATGTAGCCCAACCTAGCCAGCCTTGGGTCTTCATGACCCAACCGGCCTTGGGTCTTCCCAACCCAACCAACCAGGCTGAGTTGACTGGAATCCCCTCAGCTGGGAGTCAAGGCCTCTCCCCGCCCTCACCTTGTTCTCGGTGGCGTGTTTCTCCTTTTCCACCTTGGCCAAAGACAACTCCAGGTCATCGATGTCCTTCTTTAGCTCCGAGCACTCGTCCTCCAGCTTCCTCTTCTTGGCCGTCAGCTCGGCGTTCATCTCCTCCTCATCCTCCAGCCGCTCCGTCAGCTCCTTCACCTTGGCCTCCAGCTGGATCTTGTTCTTGATCAGCTGGTCGCAGCGCTCCTCGGCATCGTTGAGGTTGTCTTGCTCCTGTGTTGGGGCGGCGGGTGAGGTGCGGCAGCCCCGGCGGGGTGGCGGTCACCCCCTCAACGTGGTTTTGGGGGGCGACCTGACTCACGGCCTGCACTTGGAGCTGAAGATCGTTCTTCTCCTGCAGCAGCGAGACCATCTTCTCCTCCAGCTCCTTCCGCCGGGCCTCCGACTTCTCCAGGGCCTCCTTCAGCCGCCCAAACTCCTCCTTCATGGTCTGCGCCCAAGCCCAGGAGATGTCCCAATAGCGATGTCCGATCCCCTACGTCCCTCAATCCCACCCAACAGGTGTCATTGTGTTGTCTTAACCCGCCTGGCCCAGGACCTTCTCCCACCTGCATCTCCTTCTCCGTCTCGGCGCTCTTCAGCAAGGGCTTGATCTTGAAGTAGAGCTTCATCCACGGCCAGTTCTTCACCCCCATGAAGGCCCTGACGTTCCACTGGATCACCAGCAGCGCGTCCCTACGGTGGGGACACAGATGCCGTGGACCTGGTGACCCGCCGGAGGCCCCTCCCCGAGCAGAAAGCCCCGCCCCTCCCCTCACCGACGCTCCAGGATCTTCTTGAACTCAATGCGCATGAGCTGACCCCGGGCCTGAGCCTGGATGCGGGTGATGATGCGAGAGAGGCGCTCGTCCCGCATCTCCTCCAGCAGCCCCAGCAGCCCGGCCTTGAAGAAGACCTGGGGGAGGAAGGAGGCGGGTCAGTGGGGAAGGGTCGGCGGACGGCTGGAGGGACCGAGGGGCGGACGGAAGGAGGGAGAGGGCTGTCAATGGGCAGGTGGAGATGGGGGCGGTGGGACCGCCAGGTCCCCGAGCCCTCGGGGAGACCACGCGACCTCACCTTGGTGTGCCCGAACTTGTACTGGTTGTGGTCGATGTCAATGGAGCCCAGGAGCTTCTCGGTGCCCTTGCGGCTGTCGATGAACTGCCCCTCAGGGATGGCCGCGGGGTTCAGGATGCGGTACCTGGGGGCGGGAGAGGGTGGGATGCCCCCGAATCAGCCCCGGCGGGGTTGTCCGCCCCCTCCCCGCGCCCCACGGTCCACGTCTACTACCGCTGGCGGAAGTCCCCGTAGAGGATGCGGTTGGGGAAGCCCTTGCGGCAGATGCGGATGCCCTCCAGCACCCCGTTGCAGCGGAGCTGGTGCATCACCAGGGGGTTGTCCATCACGCCTGGTGGGGGGGGTAGGTGGGCGGGGTCAGCCGGGAGCCACACCCACCACCCCTGTCCCCATCCCCGCTCTTCTTTTCTCTCACCCGGCGCCTTCCGCTCGTTAGGGATGAGGCAGCGGACGAAGTGGGGGTGGGTGGTCTTGAGGTTGGCCATCAGCTTGTTGAGGTTCTCCTGGTGAGGAGGGAGGAGAGAAGAGGCTGACCGATGGGCCAGCAGGGAAGGAGCTGGGGGGGGGCGGTGCGACTGTCCTCCCCGCGGGGGGGTTGTCCTCCCTCTACCCCATGGCAGGCCCACCACGTAGGGCCCTCACCCGGTGCAGGGCGGAGACGGTCTGGAAGGAGGAACCTTTCTTCTTGGCTCCTTTCCCCTTCCCTCCTTCACCGCCTGGGGAAAAGAGGAGTGGGGTGAGGCAGGAGAGGAGGCGACTCTCATGGGCGACCATCTTCTCCAGCCACCCGTCTCTCCATCGGCCCACTGCCTGTCCACCCACCGGCGTCCGCCCCGGCGTAGTTGGAGAAGAGGTTGGCCAAGAGCTTGAGGGCCGACTTCTGGTAGAGCCCCACCACTGTCTCATTGAGGGGGTCCTTGTTCTTCTCCAGCCACCCCAGGATGTTGTAGTCCACTGTGCCAGCGTAGTGGATGAGCGAGAAGTGGGCCTCCGGCTTCCCCTTGACGTTGCGTGGCTTCCCAAAGTTGGCCGACTTGCCCAGGTGGTTGTCGTAGAGCTTGGCCTTGAAGGTCATGTCCGAGGCCTTGGGGAACATGCACTCCTCCTCCAGGATGGACATGATCCCCATGGGCTGGGGAGGAGACGACCTTGTCGGCCACGGAGGACGCTGAGCGCCACCCAGCCAGCCGCTGTCGGGGTCCCTGGCGAGCTCCGACGGGAAGGATCCTTCTCCGGGAGCCCCCTCTGCCCCCAGGAGGCCCGGGGGGAGGTGGTACCTTCTCGATGAGGTCGATGCAGGCCTGGAGGTCCATGCCGAAGTCGATGAACTCCCACTCGATCCCCTCCTTCTTGTACTCCTCCTGCTCCAGCACGAACATGTGGTGGTTGAAGAACTGCTGCAGCTTCTCGTTGGTGAAGTTGATGCAGAGCTGCTCGAAGCTGTTGAACTGGAGGGAGGGAACGGCCCAGAGGGTCAACGTGTTGCCCAATGGGATCAACGGGGTCACCGCAACACCCAATGGGATCAAGGCAACACCCAGTGGGATAAATGGGGCCACCACAACACCCAATGGGGTCAACTGAACACCCAGTGGAGTCAACCGAACGCCCAACGGGGTCAACAGGATGAACTCAAAACCCAACGGGGTGAACACAACACCCAGTGGGGTCAACCAAATGCCCAACGGGGTCAACGGGATCAACTCAACACCCAACAGGGTGAGCATAACACCCAATGGGGTCAACTGAACACCCAATGGGGTCAACGGGATCAACTCAACACCCAACAGGGTGAACGCAATGCCCAAAGAGGCCAAATTTCCACCAGAGGTCAACGGGAAGCTTAAGGAGATGGCCTCAACACCCAAGCGGAAGAAGCCAACCCCCAAGAAGAGCGACACAACCACCCCACGGCCCCCTCAAGCCTCACATCGAAGATCTCGAAGCCGGCGATGTCCAGCACGCCGATGAAGTACTGACGCGGCTGCTTGGTCTCCAGCGAGTTGTTGATCCTCACCACCATCCAGTTGAACATCTTCTCATAGACGGCCTTGGCCAACGCCCCGATGGAGTAATACACCTGCTGGACATTCTGCCCCTTGGTGACGTACTCGTTGCCCACCTTCACCCGAGGGTGGCACAACCCCTTGAGGAGATCGGCCGAGTTCAGCCCCATCAGGTAGGCCGACTTGTCGGCGTCTGCAGAGCACGGAGAAGACGAGGCGCGGTCAGGTCCCACCTCGTCCCCGGCTCGGAGGAAGCCCGGGGACCCCAAAACCCGCGCGTCCTCCCCGCCCCACCTTCGGTGCCGTCCGGCTCCGCCTGCTCCTCCCGTTGCTTCTGCTTGAACTTCATGTTGCCGAAGTGCATGATGGCGCCTGTCAGCTTGTAGACGCCGGCCTTCTCCTCGGCGGTGAAGCCCAGGACGTCGAAAGCGCTCTGCGGAGAGGGTGGAGGGGGGTCGGGAGAGGGCCCAGCCGCCCCCACCACCGAGCCCAGGGGACGTCTGTCCACTGGCCGCTGTCTGTGCGTCCTTCCCATCTTCCTGCTCATCAGCCTGTCCAGCCGTCTACTTGAAGGACTCATCCATGGACACATCCATCCATCCATCTTAGGACTCCTCCATCCATCCGTGGATACATCTGTCCATCCATCCTTCTGAGGACTCCTCCATCCATCTATCCATCCATCCTTCTGAGGACTCCTCCATCCATCCATCCATGGACTCATCTACCCATGGACTCCTCCATCCATCCGTGGATACATCTGTCCATCCATGGACTCATCCATCCATCCAGGGATCCTCCATCCATCCATCCATCCACGGACCCCTCCATCCACCTGAGGACTCGCCCATCCACCTCCACCTCCACCCCCCTCCTCACGTCCTACCTTCTGTCCCTCACCCACCTCCTCCCCTCCCCTCCCCCCTCCCCACCCCTCCCTTCCTCCTCCTCTCCACCCACCCGCCTTCCGCCGGCTCAACTCTCCACCCAGCCCTTCGCCTTCTCCTCGGTCGGGGGATGTCCACCTGCCTGCCCCACCGCTTACGTCGGTTGCCAACAGCTCTTCCGAGTCGTCAATGGAGGCCACGGTCACCTCTCCTTGGGAGGCGTAACTGTAGTCGTAGGGGTTGTTGGTGATGAGAAGCATCTCTGCTCCGTGGCGGCCGAGGATGGAGACCAAAAATGAGCGTTTCCGGCGGCCCAACGACCCCAAATCGCCCTCGATCGCCCCGAGGACGAGCGGACGAGCAGAGGAGAGGAGGAAGGAGAAGACCCGACGCCGAGCGTGGTGCCGACCCTCCACCTGACTCACCCAGGAGCTCCGGCTTCTTGTTGGAGAGGATCTGGTAGAAGATGTGGTAGTTCCTCTCAGCCTTCAGCTGGAAGATGACGCGGGACTTCTCCAGGAGGTCTGGGGTGGGGATGGAGAGGAGGTGGGCGGGGTTGGAAGGAGGAGACGGACGGACGGACGACGGCCAACCGGACATCCTCCTCAACCCACTCACAGGTCTCGATGTCGGCCGATGCCAACTTCCCGGTGGCCCCGAAATGGATCCGGATGAACTTGCCCTGGGAGAGCGGCAGCACGAGATGGAGGCGGCCACCTTCTTCCAGCGAGTCCTGCCCCGTTGATCCCGCCCTGTTGTAGACCCCGCCCTGTCGTAGACCCCGCCCCGTCATAGACCCTGCCCCACTCACGAATCGGGAGGAGTTGTCATTGCGGACGGTCTTGGCATTGCCGAAGGCCTCCAGGGCGGGGTTGGCCTGGATGATCTGGTCCTCCAGGGTGCCCTGGTGATGGGGGGGGCGGGACACACGGACAATGGGGGTGGGGCCGGGCATGGACACCGTTGGGGGAAGCTCCCCGCCCCCCAAGGACCCACCTTGCTGCTATTGGCCGCGTCCTTCTTGCGGTCGCCGATGGCAGCGATGCTGGCGAAGTATTGGATGACCCTCTTGGTGTTCACCGTCTTCCCCGCCCCGGATTCTCCGCTGGGGGGGGGGCAACGGGGAGATGTTGGAGAACATCACGGTGGCTTCTCCGTCCCACCCCACCGCTATGGGGTGGGGCCTTGGGGGGGCGGGAACTTACGTGATGAGGATGGACTGGTTCTCTCGGTCTGCCGGGAGAAAGGAGGAGGAGGAGTCAGGTGGGACGAAGTTGAGGGAGATTTTTGGGGTTGAGGTTCTCCAGTCTCTCAGGGGAGGAGCAGGTCTAGGTGGGGACCCCTTTTTTGGGGTGGGGTCTTCTAGTTTGGGGTCCCGGCGGGAGGTCCCTACCCGTCAGCATGTTCTGGTAGGCGTTGTCGGAGATGGAGAAGATGTGGGGCGGAGCTTCACTCCGTTTCTTGCCCCGGTAGGCGGCCACCACCTCGGCGTTGTAGACGGGCAACCACTTGTAGGGGTTGACCGTCACGCAGAAGAGCCCCGAGTAGGTCTGGAGAAGGGGCGGGTGGGCCAGGGCCACCGGGTGCCACCCCACCAGGAGGGGATGTCCCGGGTCTGGGTGGCCCGAGGGGGGTGGGGATGGGACATCCTGGGTTTGGGTGGCTTTTGGGGTCTTGGGATGGGACATCTTGGGTGCAGGGATGGGACATCTTGGGTCCAGAGTTGGGACATCTTAGGTCTGGGTGGCCCTTGGGGTCTTGGGTTGGGACATCTTGGGTCTTGGGTTGGGACATCTTGGCTCTGGGTGGCTTGAGGGGTCCAGGGATGGGACATGTTGGTTTTGGGTGGCCCTTGGGGTCTTGGGTTGGGACATCTTGGGTCCAGGGATGGGACATCTTGGCTCTGGGTGGCCCTTGGTGTCCAGGGATGGGACATCTTGGCTTTGGGTGGCCCTTGGTGTCCAGGGATGGGACATCTTGGCTCTGGGTGGCCCTTGGTGTCCAGGGATGGGACATCTTGGGTTCAGGAATGGGACGTTTTGGGTTTGGGTGGCCCATGGGGTCTTGGATTGGGACATCTTGGCTCTGGGTGGCCCACAGGGATCTGGAGAAGGGCCACCAGGTTCTACGTGGCCCAAAGTCCATGGGGCAGCCACAGCAGGTTCTAGGTGACCCATAGACTTTCTGGAAGGACCATCCAGTTCTAGGTCCCCCAAGAGCTTTAGGGAAGGGTCACCAGCTTCCATCCAGCCCCTAGGCTATGGAGAAAGCCCCTCCCTGTTCCCAGGTGCCCCAGGGGCTTGTGGGAAGGCTCACGTAGATCATCCAGGCGGCGTAGCGCTCCTTGAGGTTGTAGAGGACGGCGGGCTCGTGGAGGAAGGTCAGCATGGCCATGTCCTCGATCTTGTCGAACTTGGGGGGGTTCTGCTGGTGGACGTCGGCCTCCTTCACCGTCACGGTCTGCGGGGGGGACACACACGGACACACCCACACACCGGGGGGGTTGGGGGGTGCCCCATAGGTTGGGGGACGCTCTGGGGGTGGGGGTGGTCTCCTGCGGGTTGGGGGGTGTCCAGTGGGTGCGGGGTTGTCCTCATGGGTTGGGGGTTCTCCATGGGTTGGGGGGGTCTTCCATGAGTTTGGGGGTTCTCCATGGGCTGGGGGGTGTCTTCATGGGTTGGGGGGTCTCCCATGGCTTGGGGGGTCTTCCATGAGTTTGGGGGTTCTCCATGGGTTGGGGGGGTCTTCCATGGGTTGGGGGTTCTCCCATGGGCTGGGGGGTCTTCCATGAGTTTGGGGGTTCTCAATGGGACAGGGGTTGTCTTCATGGCCTGGGGGGGGTCTTCCATGGGTTGGGGGGTCTTCCATGGGTTGGGGGTGTCCTGATGGGCTGGGGGGTCTTTCATGAGTTTGGGGGTTCTCAATGGGTTGGGTGTATCTTCCATGGGTTTGGGGGTTCTCCATGGGTTGGCGGCTCTTCCATGGGGTGGGGGGGTGTCCTCATGGGTTGGGGGGTCTTCCATGAGTTTGGGGGGTCTCCAATGGGATGGGGGTTGTCCTCATGGGTTGGGAGTGTCTCCCATGAGTTGGGGGGGGCATGGGTTGGGGTTCTCCATGGGTTGGGGTGTGTCCTCATGGCTTGGGGAGCCTTCCATGAGTTTGGGGGTTCTCAGTGGGTTGAGGGGTCTTCCATGGGTTGGGAGGTGTCGTCATGACTTGGGGGGTCTCCCATGGGTTGGGGCGGTCTCCATGGGTTGGGGGGGTCTCCATGGGATGGGGGCGTCTTCCATGGGTTGGGGGGGTGTCGTCATGGCTTGGGGGGGGCCATGGGCTGTCTCCCCTGGGTTGGAGGGCGCCCCCTATGGGTTGGGAGGTCCCCCCCTGGGTTGCCCCCCCCCCCCCCAGGTTGTCCCCTATGGGCCTGGTTGCCCCGTCCACCCCCTCGCCCCCCCAAACCCTCCCCCCCCCATTAACCCTTTGTCCCCCAACTCCCCGTCACCTCCCCCTCCCCATTAACCCCTCGCGCCCCGCCTCCTCTTCCCACCTCTCCCAGCTCGGTCTGGACGGTGACGTCCCCCCCCTGCCGCCCCACCACCCGTCCCCGGACGAACTCCTGCTGGGGGTGGGGGACGAAGCACTCGCTGCGGGGGTCGAAGGGCCGCGTCTGCGCCGCCAGCCGCTCCCGCTCCCCCTGACGCAGGTATGGGGCTGCCGCCCCCAGCGCCGCCATCGCCGCCTCCTCCATCCTGACCCACGGCGAGGCCCCGCGTCACGGGGGGGGGGGCCTAGAGCCACCCCACGGCCCCCGCGCCTGGACCCCCTTGCCCCGACTCCTCTTGCCGGGAGGAGACCCCCCCCCAGAGCCGTGCTGGGACCCCCAGAGCCACGTCTGGCCCCATAGCGACGTCTGGCCCCATGCCCAGACCCCTATAGCCACCCCCAGCCCCACACGCAGACCCCCCCCCCGCCCCATAGTGATGCCTGGACCCCCATAACGACGTCTGGCCCCATGCCCAGACCCCCATAGCCATGCTCAGACCCCTATAGCCACCCCCAGCCCCACACACAGACCCCCCCTCTGCCCCATAGCAACACCCTGACCCCCATAGAGACTTCTGGCCCCATGCCCAGACCCCCATAGCGATGCCCGGACCCCCATAGCCCTCTGCAGCCCCCTATAGCCACCACCAGCCCCCCATGCACCCCCCCCACCCCACAGCGATGCGCTGAGCCTATAGCGATGCCTGCACCCATATCCCAGACCCCCCCCCTCCGAAGCGCCCAGCCCCACGGCTGCCCCACGGCGCCGTCCTCACCTGCAGCCTGTGGGTCTGGCAAGTAAGCTGGAGGGAGCTGGGGGGGGCGTGGGGAGGGTGAGGGGCTGCGCCCCATGGATCCCTGTGCCCCATAGATCCCTGTGGCCCATAGCCCCCCTTGGTGCCCCATAGATCCCTGTGCCCCATAGCCCTCCTGTGCACCCCATAGCCCCCCCTTGCACCCCATATCCCCCCCTGTGCCCCATAGATCCTTATGCCTTAGAGATCCTCCTTGTGCCCCATAGCCCCCCCCGTGAGCCCCATAGCCCCCCGTGCCCCATAGCCCCCCTGTACACCCCATAACCCCCCCGATCCCCCCTCTGCCCCCCAGATCCGCACCCCACATCCCCCCCCACCCTCTCTGTCTCTCTCTCTGCCCCACGCCGGCACCTACCACGGCCCCTCAGCCCCAAGGCCTTTATAGGGCGCCGTGGGGCAGGGAGGGGGGGAGGAGCATTCCTGGGGGGGGGCTGATAAGGGAGGGGGAGGAGGAGGAGGGGGGGCAGCTCCCCCCTTCCCCAGCCCCACGGCGTCCCTCTGGGGCTCCAGGCGTCTGGGCCCCACGTATCTACCCTGCAGCGTGATCTATGGGGCAGAGCTATAGGGCAGAGCAAGGGGCTGGGATGTGTGGGGTGTCTGTGGGGCTGGGACCCCTATGTGTGGGGTGTCTATGGGGCTGGGATGCCTGGGACCCCTATGTGTGGGGTGTCTATGGGGCTGGGATGCCTGGGGCCACTATGTGTGGGGTGTCTATGGGGCTGGGGCAACTGAGTCCCCTATGTGTGGGGTGTCTATGGGGCTGGGATGCCTGGGACCCCCATGTGTGGGCTGTCTATGGGGCTGGGACGCCTGGGACCCCTATGCGTGGGGTGTCTATGGGGCTGGGATGCCTGGGACCCCTATGTGTGGGCTATCTATGGGGCTGGGATGCCTGGGACCCCTATGTGTGGGGTGTCTATGGGGCTGGGACAACTGAGTCCCCTATGTGTGGGGTGTCTATGGGGCTGGGATGCCTGGGACCCCTATGTGTGGGGTGTCTATGGGGCTGGGACAACTGAGTCCCCTATGTGTGGGGTGTCTATGGGGCTGGGACGCCTGGGACCCCTATGTGTGGGGTGTCTATGGGGCTGGGATGCCTGGGACCACGATGTGTGGGGTGTCTATGGGGCTGGGACAACTGAGTCCCCTATGTGTGGGGTGTCTATGGGGCTGGGACAACTGAGTCCCCTATGTGTGGGGTGTCTATGGGGCTGGGATGCCTGGGACCCCTATGTGTGGGCTGTCTATGGGGCTGGGACGCCTGGGACCCCTATGTGTGGGCTGCCTATGGGGCTGGGATGCCTGGGACCCCTATGCGTGGGGTGTCTATGGGGCTGGGACGCCTGGGACCCCTATGCGTGGGGTGTCTATGGGGCTGGGACACTGGCATCCCTGGCCATTGTCCCATCACCCGCGGGGTGGTGACACCTCGTCGCTGCCAGGTCTATATCGGGACATGGTGGGGGGATTTGTTATCTCGTTCCCCTCCCTAACAAGGCGCCGTGGGGCCGGCTGTGGGGCTGGGATGGGAGGAGGAGGAGGGGGTGGGGGGCTGGCAGCCGGCCCCGAACACGGCGTCCACTTTGTCATCGGGGAGGTGACAAGTGTCCCCGGCGAGGTGACACATTCCCGCGGGGGGGGGAGGCCGAGCTGGGTCCTCCCCCCCATTGTGCTCCATAGAACCCCCCCCCTGCCCCATAGATGCCCTATAGAGCTCATAGAGACCCTATAGAGCCCATAGAGCCCCTATAGGGCCCCACCGAGACCTATGGGACCCGATGGGGACCCTGTCGACCCCCTCCCCCCACGGCCCCGGTCCTGTGGGGGAGGGGAGCCGCCCGGCCGCCTGCGTCCCCCGGGGTCGGTCATGGGGCGGCGAGAGCGGGGGAAGGGCGGGGTGACCGATGGAGGGGGATGGACACGGAGGGGGGGACGGGGAGATGGGGGGATGTGGGGAGATGGGGGGGGAAGAGAATCGTAGAATTGTTTGGGTTGGAAAAGACCTTCAAGATCATCGAGTCCACCCATCGCCCACGACACCGTGGGACGGAGCACCCCGTCCACGTGCTTTTTGAACCCCTCCAGGGACGGGGACTCCGCCGCTTCCCCGGGCAGCCTGGTCCAACGTCTGACAACCCTCTCAGTAAAGAAATTTTTCCTAATATCCAACCTAAACCTCCCTTGCCGCAACTTGAGGCCGTTTCCTCCCCTCCTACCCCTAGTTACTTGATAGTAGAGACCAGCACCCACCTCGCTACCCCCTCCTTTCAAGTAGTTGTAGAGAGCGATGAGCTCTCCCCTCAGCCTCCTCTTCTCCAGACTGAACCACCCCAGTTCCCTCAGCCGCTCCTCGTAAGTTCTCCAGACCCTTCTCCTTGTTCTCCAGAGCCTTCACCACCTTGGTTACCCTTCTCTGGACACGCTCCAGCACCTCAACATCTTTCCCGTAGCGAGGGACCCAAAACTGAACCCAGGACTGGAGGCGCGGCCTCACCGGTGCTCACAGCACGTTGGCCCAAAGAGGCATTGATCTTGGCAAGAATGTCTCACTGACAGTATTAAATGAATAATATATTGCATGTTCGTGTCTTAACACTACAGTCATCCACTCTGGAAACCTTAATTTGCATAAAGTTTGTAACCTTGAATTGGTGCTTGTTTAGGTATTTTCAAAAAGAATTTTCCTCCTCCTCCTCCTTCTTCTTTTGTGTGTGGTCGGTCCTGATCCTCATTCTGCACGTTCTCACTCTTCAGGAAACAGGGACTGCTTGGCCTGTATTCCTCCTGCTACTTTCTGTAGCTCTGTGACTTGCCTTTGCCAGGCTGCAAAGGATGTTTTCTCAAGCTCAACTGAAGAATGCATCAGCCTGCTCCTGGCTACACAGGCACATTGTGTTAAGGCTTGTGAGCATCGGCTCTGAAACAGACTCAGAAAAATAAAAATAATAGCCTGTTTCCACTTGCAACCTTTGTGTTATGTGTCCTTCAAAGTTTTCTTGGAGCTGAAAGGCCCCTGGCCTTTCAGGCAAATAACACTCTCATCGGTATTTGACTCATGGTGAGCACAGGGGACAGAGTAGAACAGAACAGAATAGAATGGAACAGTTCAGCTGGAAGGAACCTGCAATGAGACACTCAATGAGCTGTCTAGGGCTGGTCTCTTCCTGACAGACAGGGTGGGTCTGCCTGGGGATGGGAAGGAGGAGGGCAGCCATGGCTGCTACCACCATGAGATGGTGGAGAAGTAGGACAACTAGCAGAATGGCAGTGCGGGACTGCAGGAGAGCTGCTTTCTGGTAGCTGAGGATCTGCTTGGACTGTGTTGTGGTTTCAGCCCAGCTGGTAACAAAGGACCACACAGCCACTCGCTCACTCCTCCTGCCCCCCTCTGGTGGGATGAGGAGGAGAACCAGAAAGTGGAAAAGAAAAAAAAAAACCAAACCGCAGAACCTCATGGGTTGCGATAAGGACAATTTACTGGGACAACACAAAAAGAGAAGTTACAACAACAACAACAACAACGGTACTAATAAAAGAATATACAAAACGAGTGATGCGCGGTGCAGCTGCTCACTACGCGGAACCTGACGCTCCACCAGTTCCCCCACTGAAAACAGAGAGACACCTCCCCACCCCGCTCCCCATTTATATGATGAGCATGATGTCACATGGTATGGAATAGCTCTTTGGCGAGTTCAGGTCAGCGGTCCTGGCTGTGCCCCCTCCCAGGTTCCTATGAAAATGAACTCTATCCCAGCTGAACCCAGGACAGACTGTCCTGGAGGACAAAGGGCCTTGAGTCCCTCCTGGATCTTCAGGGACAACGTCCTCAAAGCCCAGGCAGAAGCCAGCCTGATGCACAGGGAGTCGAGCAGGACCTGGCAAGAGGTCAGCGTGGATGAACAGGGACCCCCCTGACTTAGGAGGTCCAACACCAGAAGGAAGTGCAGGGAGGCTGGAGGGGGAACAGCCTGCCCGGGAGGCAGACCGACACCTGGCCTGTGTGTGCAGGGATGGAGCCAGCAAAGCCAGAGCTTGGTCGTGGCTGGAAATGGCCGTGCATGGGGAGGGCACCCAGAAGGGCTTCTCTAAATGTGTTGTCAGCACAAGGAAGGCAGCTGAGGGAACCCTGGTCACAGTGGCCAGTGGGGCACGGGGATGGAGTGACAAAGCCAGTGTAAATACAGCAATTCCTTAGAATCAAGATTCTCCCTCGAGAGTCCTGTCACACATCAGGACTCTGACCGAGCTGCCAGAGCACTCAGGGCTTACACCAAGCCAGGAGCTCAGAAGGAGAGTGCGGGAGTGGAAAGAGAGCAGCTCTGGGAAGACCAAGCACTGGTGCTGCCTGGCAGTGCTGCTGTGCTGAGACTCTTTTCCCCTTCCCTTCCACACACAGACACTGCCCTGCAGCTTCACCAAGATCTCAGAGGAAGGACCTTGGGCAAACAAGTCGCTGCAGGGTCCTTTACTGTGTTGAAATACAGAGAGAGCACTGCGCCTCATTTACACAGCCTCGGGGTCAAATTCTACAGGTAGACAGTGAATTACAAGTGGGATGAATCATAAAATTTCATTGTGAACATTATCACTAGAAAAATAAAGAAAACACCACCGCCACCACAAAGAAGAATCGGAGAAGACAGGCTGAGCCTGTAATGAGTTCCATTATGAATGCTCTGCAGAAGAAAACAGGCAGTTAATTGCTTCTGAAAAGCACCCGCTCATCATTTTCCTCAGGGCATCCTTGAGCTCCTGGTTCCTCATGCTGTAGAGGAGGGGGTTCACTGCTGGAGGCACCACCGAGTACAGAACTGCCACCACCAGGTCTAGAACTGGGGAGGAGATGGAGGGGGGCTTCAGGTAGGCAAACGTGCCAGTGCTGATAACCAGGGAGACCACGGCCAGGTGAGGGAGGCACGTGGAAAAGGCTTTGTGGCGTCCCTGCTCAGAGGGGATCCTCAGCACGGCCCTGAAGATCTGCACATAGGAGAAAACAATGAAAACAAAACAACCAAATGCCAAACAGACACCTAGCACAATAAGGCCAACTTCCCTGAGGTAGGAGCGTGAGCAGGAGAACTTGAGGATCTGGGGGATTTCACAGAAGAACTGGCCCACAGCATTACCTTGGCAGAGTGGTAGTGAAAATGTATTGGCCGTGTGCAGCACAGCATAGAGAAACCCACTGGCCCAGGCAGCTGCTGCCATGTGGACACAAGCTCTGCTGCCCAGGAGGGTCCCGTAGTGCAGGGGTTGGCAGATGGCAACGTAGCGGTCGTAGGCCATGACGGTGAGGACACAATACTCCGCTGTGATGAAGACGGCAAAGAAAAAGACCTGTGTAGCACATCCCCAGTAGGAGATGGCCCTGCTGTCCCACAGGGAATTGGCCATGGATTTGGGGACGGTGGTGGAGATGGAGCCCAGGTCGAGGAGGGAGAGGTTGAGGAGGAAGAAGTACATGGGGGTGTGGAGGTGGTGGTCGCAGGCTACGGCGGTGATGATGAGGCTGTTGCCCAGGAGGGCAGCCAGGTAGATGCCCAGGAAGAGCCAGAAGTGCAAGAGCTGCAGCTGTCGCGTGTCTGCAAATGGCAGGAGGAGGAACTCAGTGATGGAGCTGCTGTTGGACATTAGCTTCTTCTGGGCATGGGGCACTGTTCAAGAGGGAAAGAGATTGACAAGTTAGAATAGACTTCTCTGAGCTAAACCTAACGCATTTCTCACAGAAACACCACCAAAGCTGCCTCTCCTATTTCAGAAAGATCTTTGGCAGGTCCCTTTCATGAGCTGTGCTTGGTGCTGGCTGAGGGTGCCACTGGGAGCAGCGGGCTCTGCTGTGGGCTACAGGGGAGTCAGTCCTGCCCTACAGCAAGAGGCAAATAGGAACATGGGGGAATCTTAGAGTAAATCCATTTGTCATATCAAAGAGCTTTTCAGCATTGTCACTCCCAATGCAACCAAAACTGGGGATTTTGTTTTGAGTATTTGTTCTGGTTTCCACACGCCCCTTAAGGAAGTGCTTTTGGCAGGGAAAGAAGCGAATGTCCTAAAGATGGGATGTCCTGAAAGGAGAGTTTTGTCATTTGTGTCACTGGGAGCCTGGGGATTAGGAGGGGATTGGGATATTTTACTCACATGGACAAATGTCTGAAATGCACCCAAATCCCCCCTCCCCATCCCTCTCCAGTGACAAGAACAAGAGGAGCAGGGACAGGAGGACAAAAATGGATAAACACTACAGACCTGCTGCCAATGGAGGCAGGACAGGGACAGATGGTAGGGTATTTGATAATTTCTTCTCTTCAGGGCTGACCCAACTGAGGTGACTGAGTCCCCATGGCCGTAAGGGCAGATGATCTGCTGGGTGGAAGAAAAGACTACAGGTTTTCTCTAGTGATGACAGGGAGGTGCCCGAATTCCCCCTCCCATGGCATTTCTGGGAGCAGCTCCCTCCTCTCACTCCCTGCCCCTGTCTCTGCTGCCTGGAGCTGTCCCTGTCAGCAGCTGCTTCTCCATCCCCTTGTCTGCTCCCTCTCCCTGCTCACAGACCCCATCCCACCCGCTGTGTGCTCAGCTCTGCCCTGCAGACCCCTCCTGGCAGCTGGGCACTGCCCAGGGGCATCTCTGTGTGTGCAGGGGCTAAGGAGCACCTCAGACAAGTGCTAAGGACAACTGGGGTCTCGGTGCCTTCTCCAGAGGGGACAAATAAATTTTAGTCTCACACTGCCCACCCACCCACCAGGAGGATAAAAGTTCAAAGCAAAGACTCCTTACCTTTCAGGAAAATACTGCCTTGATGTTCTTCTTGAAAGTCCCCTCGGAAATGCCCAGGGCTGAGCTGGAGCTCTGAGCAAACGTGACCCATGCAGCAGCCTCTCGACAGCAGAAGCACCCTGCTCTGCCCTTCCAGGGGACATTTCTTTCACCCACTCTTTCTCCCCACACTGTCATGGGGGGTTCCCTGCGCAGGCTGAGTGCTGACCCTGGCAGGCAGCAAAGTCCCTGCTCCATCACTCAGCCCCTGAAACACCAGGACCCTGCTCTGAAGGACAGCCCTGGGCACCCCTGCATGCACACCCGGCTTCACAGCCCTGCAACCATCCCTGAAAGAAGGCAGCTTTCATGCCCTGTCCCTCTGACAGGGCAGCAGGGAACCCTGCTCTGGAGCACACCCTTCTCCTCTACACCAGAGAAATGAAGCCAGTCCCCCTGCCAGATCCCATACACTGTCAGCTGTGGCGGTTTTCGGAGATCCCTGCAGGAACTGAAGCTCTATTGCCCTGCACCCACAGACTTACCATGCAGAGGGCTGGGAAGATTTCTCCCGCAGTGAGCTCTCAGCATCCTCCCACTCCACACTGCCTTTAAGCTCTCTCTGCCTTGCAGGTCTCCTCTCGATGCCTGCAGGCAGTGCCCCCAGCCCTGCTCCTGGGCAGAGCTGTCTCTCTGCAGCGCTGCCCGCTTGCCATGAGCTCCCTCTGTCCCAGGAGCCCAGCCCAGCTCAGCAGCAGAGGACCAGCCCAAGGCAGCACTTGCTCTGCCCCCTCTGGGCTCCCTCCAGCTGTCCCTGGGCCTCCAGGGGAACCTGCTGGGAAACAGGCTGAAGCAATCACGGATGTTCCCTCCCGCACCTGGGGAGAGACACTGCTTTCCAGCAGGGTCATTGCTCTGCTGAGAGACAGACTTAGGTCCAAGAATCCACTTGTCTGAGAATCATACAATCACTGAGGTTGGAAAAGAATCTTACCAACAATTCCAACAATGAACCTAACACCAGCTAGTCCACCAATAAACTGTGTCCTAAACACAGTGTCTTTGAAATACCTCCAAGGAGGGTGACTCAACCCCTTCCCTGGGCAGCCTCTTTCTTGTGCCATCATTGGGCAGGACACACAGACAGTGACAGGCAGGGATCTCCTTTAGCCCTGCTGAGGGAAGGGAGCCAGCGGAGTCCATGGAGGCATCTCATCCTGGGTCTGTAGTCCTGGGGCTGGAAGGGGACTCAGCTCCCTCCCATGCCCATCACAAACCCACAGGAGCTGGGATCCCTCTTGCCTCAGTGTAGGTCTGCATGAAATAGGCACCTGCATGTCAGCTCCTTGCCTCAGCTGCCATGCTGGCTAATGTTGATGGAGGCCGTGAGTGAGGTGTTCAGATGCAAATGTCTGGTGACATTGGAGGTGCCAGAGGTGGTCAAAGAGGTGTGCAGCTAATAGAGACAGATCCAAGATATGTGCAGGCAGATATAGAGACAGGACAAAATATGAGCACCTCTTTCTGGTGGCTCCTGGGAATTTCCTCTGGCCAAGTGAAATGACAGCTGGTGCCCAGATTAAGGGCAATGCAACCTGTCCCTCCTCATGATGTTCAGGGTGGCCTATAGAGGTATTCATCTGATGGAATGTATTCATGTGCCATAGGGAGAGCTCAGTCTTTCTTTTCCTCTTCTCCATCTGTTGGATTTACTAGGTCTTGGCTGACAATATTGGCTGTTGTCTCATGTTCAGCCCCACCTTGGGTTACAAAATTCAGAGCATCTACTCAATTCGGTGTTCAGATCTAGGCCCACAAAGCTACAGGAGATGCCAGGGCTGGCTTGGGAATCACAGGGCCTATACGAAAAAGCAATTCTCCTTCAGGGAGGGTGTGTGACAGTTCCCCCAGATGGCATCTCGGTAAATATGATTTGGTGCTTTTGTGCCATTGGCAGTTGCCATCAGTCAGAGGCACCAGTCATCAGATGCCATCAGAGAGGCAAATTCTGTCCCTTCTTCTACCCATTAGCTGCAGACATTGCATGATCACAAAATACATCACACCGGGGTTCTTTCTCACTTCCTTGAATATCCAACCAAGGAACAGCCCAAGCCATTTACCAGTGTTCCTGGGTACATCTTGCCGTCAAAGACAGCATCCTCCAAGCACAGCCATGGTTCATATCAAAACTCAGCTGAAACTCAAAAGGCAATTCAAGGGCACCAAGATGAGCTGTTGCTACGTCAGGAACAGTTAAAGAAGAAAGAGAGATACTACAGGACCACTATTAAATTAATTGATAATAGGAGTAGGCAGATCTGAGACTGCCAATGTCATCTTTGCCTCAGTTACCGCCAGCAAGGTCTCCCAGGCCTTTGTGCTTTGAGGCAGGACGCTGGAAGGGAAAGGGGAACAACCAGTGGTGGATGAGGATCACGCCAGGGCTTACCTAGCAAACTACACCCTTACCAGTCCATGGGAGCAGAGGGGCTGCAGCCAAGGGTACTGAGGAGGTGCTGGTCTGTTCTGATCCCAGTAAGGAAGGCACTCAGACTCTCTGAGGCATCATGAATTCTCCATGTTAATGGTCAGGTGCCTATGGGGGACTGGCAGTGCCCTGGCATTCACTGGCCAGGCAAAGCAACAGGGTGCCAACAGCCTGAAGGATCTTGGGACAACTTCTTAACAGAGCTGCTAGGCGGACCAACGAGGCTGATGCTCACCTGGACCTGACCCTGCCTCTCTTTGGGACAGCTTCCTTAGCAACACCTGCAGCCCCGGAGGGTGATTCCCTGGGCCTGCACCAGGCAGCGACTGTGTTTCTCTGCAGCACTTGCCCTTTCCTCCCTGGGTATTGACCATGTCTCTCCATTCCACATTCATGGACCCCAAACTACCAGTTGAGGAAACACATTTTGGTGAGGGGAAGACCTGCCCGAGGCACGCCTGCACTTTGTGAGTCCCAAGAGCTTGTGCAAATCTCGGGGTGGAGCTCATTTGCTACCCACATTTGTATTGCAGATGGTTGGGGAGCACCATTACCAAGCAGGAAGTGAGAGAGTTGCTCCCAGGACAAGATCTGCCTGATGGGGATGGAGCTTACAGCTGCAGTGTCTCCGAGTCATTGCCCCACATAAGGTGTGTTTGATATATGGCCGTGTTCCTGGAAATAATGCCATTTGGGTGACTTCTTCTCACCATCAAAACTAGGCAGGATGAATCCCATCCCTGGCAAAGAGCATGCATAAACTGAAGGAACTGCCCCTCACCTGCCCAGCGTTGGCCTTGGCATGGGGAGCACCTTCTGGGCCTGAATGGACAAGCACAGCTGTGCCCTGCCTGCAAAGCTCAGGAACTGTTCTCCACTCTTAAAGAAAAAATGAGCACATTTTTCATCAGCTGAAATGCATCAAACACTGCTCCTTCACAGACAATGTTTTCCCATGATGTCAAGGTGGAAATTTCCAGCCCAGGTACTATGCTCAGGAGAAGATATCCTGATCTTCCCCATTACACCCGTGACACTGCTCCGCCTAGTATCCTGTGTATTGACTCTCACCACTCTCTCACGGGTTTCCACATGTCCTGCTTGAACTGACCATTTCCAAAGAAATCTTTCCAGCAGCCTGCCTGGATGTCTGCATTTCCCAGTGTCCATCCACCTTTCCTCCCCTCATTGGTCTCTACCCATTCAAACACCTCTCAGCTACCCAGGTGCTACTCAGAGCTTCAGGTGCTTTAAAACTGGCCTTGACTTTCAGTAGTCTGCTTGATGGTCTCTTGAGCCAACCCCTCCATTGTGTTTGTACCTGTTCTCCTGAGTATCTCACTGAAAGTGTTCCACTAAGGTGACACGCAGCAGAAAGTGGACTTCAGTGGAGGAAACATGGACTTCATACATTATTTTTTAATGAATTGTTTTCCTTTGCTCCTTTTTTTTTTTTTTAATAATGGCAGGTAAGCAACATTCTTCTGTGATTGTGTGCAGCTGGTTCTCCAAATAAAGCCAGTGGGGATCTGTTCAAATGAGCTGAATCACTCAGCTACAGACTTTACTGGGAAAAGCTTGGATTTGAAAAATCATGATGCAAGTCCAGGTGACCACAGAGAGAAATGATGGATGGAGGTGGTGGTGAGGGACCACTGATGACGATGGGGCACAGGACAATGATCTCCCATACATTGTCTGACAGAAACAATCTTACCACTTCCTACATGTTCAGACATCATCCACAGATGCTGTGGATCAATATGAATTGAAGGCTGAGATTATGTGTTCTGTAAGCGGCAAGACAAAGAAAACGAAGAGATGCTGATTTTTTTGTTACTTATCATTTCAATCTTCTCTGCTCGGCTACACTCCTGAAATTTCTCCAATGAGGCCCAAAAGACTTGAAGAGTTAGGGAAAGTGATGCACAGAGACATGGCTTGTTAGGGTGTTTTGCATGTTAAGGAGCCCTCTGGTGCCCAGTTCCTGAACTGCAGATACTGAAAGCAGGAACAAGCCTCTGACAAAGTGGAAGGCAGCAGAAAACCCCAAGTTTCTGAGGGTGTTGGAGGCCTCACTGAGGGCCAACACTGACAAAGCCATGCAGGGAATGCCCACTCAATGTGTCGGTCCCTGGGGGCTAAATATGCAAAAACGTGGAGACACTGGCTGCAGGTGGCAAAGGCAATGAGCTGGTGGCTCTGATCACATGTAAGCCCTTGGTGTTTGTTAATCATCAGAGTGGCCAAGCCCTGACCCCCAGGGCCTGGTAGAAGAGGTCCTTTCCCTCATGAATTGCTCAGGCCTCTACTGAGGGTCAGGGTGAGTGCGGGTGTGTGTACAACTTGGTGGTAGATTTTGTTGCTTTAAACACAAAGCTGTGGTGTTCTGGGGATCTGGCAATGCCTCTAAGTTCCCCACAACTCATCCAGCCTCCTTCATAGTCCTGCTGACAGTCCTCAATCACCTGAGATGTCCCAGTCCCAGACTTGTTTGCATCCCCAGATTGGATCCATATGCCCAGCACTACACTGCCATTACTCCGGCTGCCCTAAAATCCCAACTTGAACTATTCCACAGTAGCATGACTGCCACTTGCTCCTTCGGGTCCTCTTCTGGCCTGTAACACACTCTCTGCTATGCACACCCCGCTCTCTCCCTGCACTCGCACGAGTCTCCCAAAACCTTCTCACTTCCCCTGCAGCAATGAGACCTCACTCCAGGAGGTTCATGGATTCTCAAGGCTGATGTATGTGAGACAAGGGGAGCCAAAGGAATCTCAGTAGACATAATAAAGGGGGATGAAAGATGATGTTTAGTGCTTACATTGTTGAAATTAGCTGAGGCAGACAGTTCCTGATAAGAAACAGGAGCTGGCCTCAAGAGCCAGCCAAGACTGGTCTTGCAGCTTGGGTGAATACCAAGAAAACACTGAGCCTGCACAAGGAAAGAGGTTACTAGCGGTGACGAAGAGGAGTCATCTATCTTCATCTCTGCGACCACCAGATGACCACCATAAAGAGGCACTGTGCAAGCGCAGCTGGGAGGAGACTATGGAAATGACCTCTCAGAGCTAATTTTAATATGAAGCGGGGATAGCTCATGCATATGTATAGGCATATTGTGAATATGTAATACCTGACTGTATAAACTTGAGGCGAACTGCCGAGTCGGGTGCTCACGACTTTGGTGGGACTACCCCCTGTGCTGCCAAGCGCTGCATGAACATACCTACTTTACAATCCCACTGACTGTGGAGTCTGCTTTCCGCATGTCAGAAGTTTCCTGAATTCCAGGCAAGTGTGGGTAGTGAAGGAGAGGAAGACAGGAAGGTCGGCTCACGGGCCATGAGGAGCAGTGTTCAGCCACCCCCAGCAATGGGCATTCCCCATCTGCCAGGTTGAGGCATGCTCCCCTGATGGAAAATTCTCATGTAACCCCTGGTTTGTGCAGGGTCCTGCAGCCACACTCCCAGGGCACACCTACTCCTCCTCCACCTACAGACATCAACTGCTTTCCATTGCTGGGCTCAGGTGTGGTTGTAAGGATTTGCTAAAGCCCTGAACCACCTCCTTGATTGTTGATAACTTCACCCTCTCTCACATCACTACACACCTCCAGTCACTGCCTAATCACTAACTGACAAGTTAGGAAGCTCTCAAGGCATTCCTCAGGTAATTACCATGTTTCTCCATTCAAGATTCATGCATTCGAGAAGCACCAGTTGAGGAAACACATCAAGATGTGTGAGGGGAGGATATCCCTGAGTCACCTCTGTACTCTTGGAGGTGTGAGTGCTTTTGCAAGGCTCCAGGAGTTCATCTGGTGCCATGCATTTGGTGTTCCCTTCTTGAAACACAAAGCCTTGAGCTGATCCAGACTCCTTCAGAGTGTCCTATTGTACCACAGCACTTTTTGATGTTGATACATTTATTCATTTCATTCCTGTCATTCAGTCTTACTTGACAAGGTAGCTCTTAATTAATGGTGTGTAACCTCTGGAATGAAGTTTTTAGAGCATTGTTTTTTTCTCTCATTCCTGACTGTTATCATTTAATGGCAAGAGCTCTCTCCTGAGGGGAATGTTTCTTTGCATGGGTACTTGGAGAGATCATTCTTGTGCTTGGAGGAGGCTGTCCTGTCAGGCCTGTCAGATTTGCTCATGCTCCTTCACCCTTCAGAGCTGCTTCCCATGGCACCACCTGGATCAGTCTCCCAAGTAAGTCAAAGACTTCTCCTCTGGAGTCCAGAGTCTGTGCTCTGCTGCTGGGCTCCCTCACTGCCCTTTGGTGTCTGAGACCCCACAGTTTCATGGTCATGACGCCAAGGCTGACGCTGGTGATCACATCCTGACCAGCATTTCCTTGTTGGCCAAGGTCCAGGTGAGCATCAGCCTTGTTGGCCCACCTAGCAGCTCTGTGAAGAAGGTGTCCCAAGATCCTTCAGGCTGTTGGCACCCTGTTGCTTTGCCTGGCCAGTGAATGCCAGGGCACTGGCAGTCCCCCATAGGCACCTGATCATTAACCTGGGGAATTCCTCGGGTGACAAAAGACCTTTTCTGTTTCCTCTCCCATCATCAGGTAGTTTGTAACTGCCAGCACAATGTCACTCTTACTGACTCCTCTGATCCTCAGTGACAAAAGCTAACCTAACCTGATGCCCGTCACATGGAGGACCCCCATAAATCCAAGCTTCCCCTTCATACAGGGGGCATCCACCCTCCTCATTCTTCTACATCCATGCTACACTTCCTGGGGTTCCACCCATCTAAAGGGACATAAAATTATCTGTACAATTCTCTCCTTAGAGTGCTAGACCTAAGGAAGAGCATTGTAAATGATGCCTCACAGATTCTGAGTGCCTTCCTTACTGGGATCACAACAGATCAACACTTCCTGGTGAAAGACAATCTCTCAGTACCCTTTATTGCAGCCCCTCTGGTCCCACGGACTGGTAAGGGTGTGGTTTGCTAGGTAAGCCCTGGCGTGATCCTCATCCACCACTGGTAGTTCCCATTTCCCTTCCTGAGTCCTGCCTCAAAGCACAAAGGCCTTGGAGACCTTGCTGGTGGTAACCGAGGCAAAGACAACATAGGCAATCTCAGATCTCTCTACAGCTATTATCAATTAATTTAATAGTGGTCCTGGAGTACCTCTCTTTTTTCTTTAACTGTTCCTGAAGTAGAAACACCTCATCTTGGTGACCTTGCATTGCCTTTTGAGTTTCAGCTGAGTTTTGGTATGAAGCATAGCTGTGCTTGGAGGATGCTGTCTTTGAAGGCAAGATGTACCCAGGAACACTGTTCAAATGCTTGGGCTGTTCCTTGGCTGGATCGTCAAGGAAGTGAGAAAGGACCCCGGTGTGATGTGCTTTGTCATGACACAATGCCTGCAGCTAATGGGTAGAAGAAGGGACAGAATTTGCCTCTCTGATGGCATCTGATGACTGGTGCCTCTGACTGATGGCAACCGTCAATGGCACAAAGGCACCAAATCATACCGTCTGAGATGCCATCTGGGGTGTCTGTCACACACCCTCCCTGAAGGAGAATTGCTTTTTGTATAGGCCGTGTGATTCCCAGGCCAGCCCTGGCATCTCCTGTAGCTCTGTGGGCCTGGCTGAACCTGGAATTGAGTAGCTGCTCTGAATTCTGTAACCCACTGTGGGGCTGAACATGAGACAACTGCCAATATTGTCAGCCAAGATCTAGTCAATCCAACAGTTGGAGAAGAGGAAGAGAAAGACTGAGCTCTACCTATGGCACATGACTCCATTCCATCGGAGGAATACCTCTGTATAGCTCCATATGCCACGCTAAACATCTTAAGGAGGGGCAGGTTCCATTGCCCTTAGCTTGGGCACCAGCTGACATTTCACTTGGCCAAAGGAAATTCCCAGGAGCTGCTAAGAGGTGCTCAGATGTTGTCGTGTCTCTGTATCTGCCTGCACATATCTTGGATCTGTCTCTATTACATGCACACCTCTCTGACCACCTCTGGCACCTCCAATGTCACCAGACATTTGCATCTGAACACCTCACTCCTGGCCTCCATCACCATTGATTAGCATGGGAGCTGAGACAAGGAGATCACGTGCAGTTGTCTATTTCATGCAGACCTGCACTGAGGCAAGAGGGATCCCACCTCCTGTGGGATTGTGGTGGGCATGGGAGGGAGCTGAGTCCCCTTCCAGCCCCAGGACTACAGACCCAGCATGAGGTGCCTCCATGGACTCAGCTGGCCCCCTTCCCTCAGCAGGGCTAAAGGAGATCCCTGCCTGTCACTGTCTGCGTGTCCTGCCCAATGATGGCAGAAGAAAGAGGCTGCCCAGGGAAGGGGTTGAGTCACCCTCCTTAGGGACACGGTGTAGTGGTGGACTTGCTAGTGTTAGGTTCACAGTTGGACTTGGTGATCTTAAGGGTCTTTTCCAACCTCAATGATTCTCTGATTCTCAGACAAGTGGATTCTTGGACCTAAGTCTGTCTCTCAGCAGAGCAATGACCCTGCTGGAAAGCAGTGTCTCTCTGCAGGTGCGGGAGGGAACATCCGTGATTGCTTCAGCCTGTTTCCCAGCAGGTTCCCCTGGAGGCCCAGGGACAGCTGGAGGGAGCCCAGAGGGGGCAGAGCAAGTGCTGCCTTGGGCTGGTCCTCTGCTGCTGAGCTGGGCTGGGCTCCTGGGACAGAGGGAGCTCATGGCAAGCGGGCAGCGCTGCAGAGAGACAGCTCTGCCCAGGAGCAGGGCTGGGGGCACTGCCTGCAGGCATCGAGAGGAGACCTGCAAGGCAGAGAGAGCTTAAAGGCAGTGTGGAGTGGGAGGATGCTGAGAGCTCACTGCGGGAGAAATCTTCCCAGCCCTCTGCATGGTAAGTCTGTGGGTGCAGGGCAATAGAGCTTCAGTTCCTGCAGGGATCTGGGACATCTGACAGTGTATGGGATCTGGCAGGAGGACTGGCTTCATTTCTCTGGTGTAGAGGAGAAGGATGTGCTCCAGAGCAGGGCTTCCCTGCTGCCCTGTCAGAGGGACAGGGCATGAGGGCTGCCTTCTCCTGGCACCAGCTGCAGGGCTGTGAAGCCGGGTGTGCATGCAGGGGTGCCCAGGGCTGTCCTTCAGAGCAGGGTCCTGGTGTTTCAGGGGCTGAGTGATGGAGCAGGGACTTTGCTGCCTGCCAGGGTCAGCACTCAGCCTGTGCAGGGAACTCCCCATGACAGTGTGGGCAGAAGGTGTGGGTGAAAGAAATGACCCCTGGAAGGGCAGAGCAGGGTGCTTCTGCTGTCGAGAGGCTGCTGCATGGGTCACGTTTGCTCAGAGCTCCAGCTTAGCCCTGGGCATTTCCGAGGGGACTTTCAAGAAGAACATCAAGGCAGTATTTTCCTGAAAAGTAAGGAGTCTTTGCTTTGAATTTTTATCATCTTGGTGGGTGGGCAGTGTGAGACTAAAATTTATTTCTCCCCTCTGGAGAAGGCACCGAGACCCCAGTTGTCCTTAGCACTTGTCTGAGGTGCTCCTTAGCCCCTGCACACACAGAGATGCCCCTGGGCAGTGCCCGGCTGCCAGGAGGGGTCTGCAGGGCAGAGCTGAGCACACAGCGGTTGGGAATGGGTCTCTGAGCAGGGAGAGGGAGGAGACAAGGGGATGGAGAAGCAGCTGCTGACAGGGACAGCTCCAGGAAGCAGAGACAGGGGCAGGGAGTGAGAGGAGGGAGCTGCTTCCAGAAATGCCATGGGAGGGGGGATTCAGGCATCTCCCTGCCATCAGCGGAGAAAACCCTTGGTCTTTTCTCCCACCCAGCAGAGCCTCTGCCTTTACGGCCATGGGACTAAGTCACCTTCTCAGTGGCTTCAGCTCTGAAGAGAAGATATTATCAAACACCCTACCATCTGTCCCTCTCCTGCCTCCATATACAGCAGCTCTGTAACATCTGCCCAAGTTCCTCCTCCTGTCTCTACTCCTCTTGTTTTATCACTGGTCTGGGATGGGAGGTAGGATTCAGATGCACCTCACAGACCGAGCCTGCGGGTCTTGCCATGTAGAATTCTCCATGGGAGTTAAGTGTCCAAATCCCCGCCTAATCCCCAGGCTCCCAATGATAGAAATGAGAAACCTCTCCCGTTAGGACAACCCAAATTTAGGAGATTCGCTTCTTTCCCTACCAAATGCACTCCTTAAGAGTGGTGGGTAAACTAGAACAAAATACACCAAAAAAAAATCCCTTGGATTTTGTTTGCTTTTCGTTGAATTGGAAGCGACAATGTTGAAAAGCTCTGTGATATAATGAGTGGATTTAATCTGATATCACCCCCTGTCCCTATTTACCTCTTGCTGTAGGGCAGGACTGACTCCCCCAGACCCCACAGCCGAGACAACTGCTCCCAGTGGCACCCTCAGCCAGCACCAAGCATATATCTCATGATACGACCTGCCAAGGGTCTTTCCGAAATAGGAAAGGCAATTTCAGTGGGGTTTCTATGAGAAATGCGTTAGGTTTAGCTCAAAGAATTTTCTTCTAACTTGTCACCGTCTCTCCCACTTGAACAGTGCCCCATGCCCAGAAG
Organism: Haliaeetus albicilla; assembly: GCF_947461875.1. Taxonomy (NCBI): domain Eukaryota; kingdom Metazoa; phylum Chordata; class Aves; order Accipitriformes; family Accipitridae; genus Haliaeetus; species Haliaeetus albicilla. The sequence continues at coordinate 6,051,375 of NC_091511.1, forward strand.
AAGCTAATGTCCAACAGCAGCTCCATCACCGAGTTCCTCCTCCTGGCATTTGCAGACACGCGACAGCTGCAGCTCTTGCACTTCTGGCTCTTCCTGGGCATCTACCTGGCTGCCCTCCTGGGCAACAGCCTCATCATCACCGCCGTAGCCTGCGCCCACCACCTCCACACCCCCATGTACTTCTTCCTCCTCAACCTCTCCCTCCTCGACCTGGGCTCCATCTCCACCACCGTCCCCAAATCCATGGCCAATTCCCTGTGGGACAGCAGGGCCATCTCCTACTGGGGATGTGCTGCACAGGTCTTTTTCTTTCTCTTCTTCATCGCAGCAGAGTATTGTGTCCTCACCATCATGGCCTACGACCGCTACGTTGCCATCTGCCAACCCCTGCACTACGGGACCCTCCTGGGCAGCAGAGCTTGTGTCCACATGGCAGCAGCTGCCTGGGCCAGTGGGTTTCTCTATGCTCTGCTGCACATGGCCAATACATTTTCAGTACCCCTCTGTCGAGGCAATGTTGTGGGCCAGTTCTTCTGTGAAATCCCCCAGATCCTCAAGCTCTCCTGCTCACGCTCCTACCTCAGGGAATTTAGGCTTCTTGTGCTCAGTGTCTGTTTAGCATTTGGTTGTTTTGTTTTCATTGTTTTCTCCTATGTGCAGATCTTCAGGGCCGTGCTGAGGATCCCCTCTGAGCAGGGACGCCACAAAGCCTTTTCCACGTGCCTCCCTCACCTGGCCGTGGTCTGCCTGTTTATCAGCACTGGCACGTTTGCCTACCTGAAGTCCCCCTCCATCTCCTCCCCATCCCTCAATCTGGTGGTGGCAGTTCTGTACTCGGTGGTGCCTCCAGCAGTGAACCCCCTCCTCTACAGTATGAGGAACCAGGAGCTCAAGGATGCCCTGCGGAAAATGATGAGCGGGTGCTTTTCAGAAGCAATTAACTGATTGTTTTCTTTTGCAGAGCATTCATAATGTATTTCTTTACAGGCCCAGCCTGCCTCTCAGGTTCGTGGTGCTGGTGGGGCAGGGGCTCTTTGTTTTTCTTGTGATAATATTGTGCACAATGAAATTTTATTATTCATCCTACTTCTAATTCACTGTCTACCTGTACAATATGACCCCGAGGCTGTATAAATGAGACACAGTCCTCTCTGTGTATTTCAACAAAATAAAGGACCCTGCAGCGACTTATTTTCCTGAGATTCTTCCTCTGAGAACCTGGTGAAGCTGCAGGGCAGTGCCTGTGTGCAGAGGGGAAGGGGAAAAGAGTCTCAGCACAGCAGCACTGCCAGGGAATACCAGCAACTGATCTTCCCAGAGCTGCTCTCTTTCCACTCCCACACTCTCCTGCTGAGCCCTTCGGTTGGTGTAAGGCCTGAGTGCTCTGGCAGCTCGGTCAGAGTCCTGATGTGTGACAGGACTCTCGAGGGAGAATCTTGATTCTAAGGAATTGCTGTATTTATACTGGCTTTATCACTCTTTCTCCTGCCCCACTGTGACCAGGGTTCCCTCGGCTGCCGTCCTTGTGCTGACAACACATTTAGAGAAGCCCTTCTGGGTGCCCTCCCTATGCATGGCCATTTCCAGCCACCGCTGAACTTTGGCTTTGCTGGCTCCTTCCCTGCACACACAGGCCAGGTGTCTGTCTGCCTCCCGGGCAGGCTGTTCCCCCTCCAGCCTCCCTGCACTTCCTTCTGGTGTTGGACCTCCTAAGTCAGGGGGGTCCCTGTTCATCCATGCTGACCTCTTGCCAGGCCCTGCTTGACTCCCTGTGCATCAGGCAGGCATCTTTGTGGGTTAGAGAACCTTGTCCCTGAAGATCCAGGAGGGACTCACAGCCCCTTTGTCCTCCAGGACAGTCCAAGCAGATCCTCAGCTACCAGAAAGCAGCTCTCCTGCAGTCCCGCACTGCCATTCTGCTAGTTGTCCTACTTCTCCACCATCTCATGGTGGTAGCAGCCATGGCTGCCCTCCTCCTTCCCATCCCCAGACAGATCCACCCTGTCTGTCAGGAAGAGACCAGACCTAGACAGCTCATTGAGTGTCTCTGTCAAAACGCTGTCTTTTTCAACCCTGCAGGAATCCCCTGGGTTCCTTGTGTCCAGCCCTGCTGCCCTCCCAGCAGACTGTGGGGTGCTCAACTTGCCATGTCATCGAGGACCTGTGACCATGAGGCTTCCTCCAAGGCAAGGCCTCCCCTTTGCACAGAGCTCCCCTCCTCCACCTGCCTTCCTGAGGAGCCCTTGGCACCCATGGCTGCCCTCCCACCACTCCAGCTGTCCCACCAGGGCTCTGCCATCCCCGTGGGGTGGGGGAGCACGTTTCTGCCTGCCCAGAAGAAAGGACAGTGCTGGGGAGGGGACAGGGGAGGCGGGTAAAGGGGCAGGGTTGTGGGAGGCTGGGTGGGAGGTGACTCCTGTTTCCAGAAGAGGATGATGCAAGGAGAGGCATGGTAGGTGGGAGGTGGATTTTGAGGTCACTTCTTTGGAAAGAACCCAATTGGCCAGGTGCTGAGGCAGGCCCAGTGCTGTCACCTGGAGTGTCAGAAAACCCACCCAGCAGCGCTGAGATCTTGGGAGAGGGGAGATGTAGAGGATGGTGAAGATGGCATGGCTGGGAGGTGGGGTGTGAGCCCATTTCTGTTGCTGCTTGACTTGCAGCATCATAAACGCCAACGTGGCACAGATGGCAGTTCAGCCATTGGAGAAGAGTAGAGTTATGCAAAGCCAACATGGTTGGGAACCTATGGGACATGGCAGGAGAAATTGTGGGACGTGACAGAGAAGAGCGTGAGAAGGGACCAGCAGTATGGGCAGCACCCTGTGTCCCGGCTGGGTCTCACAGGTGGCTGCAGATGTGAGAAGTGGCCAGACGGCACAGAGAGGAGCACCAGGGACCTTCTGGGCAGTCTTGTCTTGCAAGGCCATCAGTGCCTGGGGAAGCCATCAGGGATGCCCTTGAAGTCCCAGAGGACCAAGGCAATGGTGTCCAAACTATCAAATTTGGGTACAAATGGAGAAAACCTGAGACCATTGGGGGAAAACTAATTGGTGAGGGTTATGAATTGTGGTGGAGACTGTGGCAGAGAAAGGCAAGGGTCACGGCATATCATGGAAGAAGCAGCCTGTGGAAGTTTGGGAAGGAGAGGGCTGCAAGGGGCCAGGTGCCTGTGGGGAGGTGGCTGGTCAGTGCTGGTCTGGCCAAAGCCTGTGCCTGATCACCGCGGTCTGTCCTGCTTATTCTAGTGGTTTCAGTTGTGGTAGAGTTAACTAACTTCATAGCAAATTGTATGGGGCTATGTTTTAGATTTGTGATGGAAACAGTGTTGCTAACACACCAATGTTTTAGTCACTGCTGAGCAGTGCTTGCACAGCGCCAAGGCATTTTCTGCTTCTCACGCTGCCCTGCCAGCGAGTAGGCTGGGGGTGCAGAAGATGTTGGGAGGGGACACAGCTGGGACAGCTGACCCCAACCAACCAAAGCGATCTTCTGTACCTTAGAATGTTATGCTCAGCTATAAAAGCTGGGGGAAGAAGGAGGAAAGGGGAAGGGTTCAGAGTGATGGTGTTTGTCTTCCCAGGTAACCATTATGCATGATGGAGCCCTGCTTTCCTGGAGATGACTGAACACCTGCCTGTTGATGGGAAGCAGTGAATGAATTCCTTATTTTGCTTTGCTTGAGTGCACAGCTTTTGCTTTACTTATTAAACTGTTTTGATCTCAGCCAATGAGTTTTCTCACTTTACCTTTCCCGTCATCTCTCCTATCCTGCTGTGGAGGAATGAGCAAGCTGCAGCTGTGTTCTGCTTCACTGACTACTGGGGTTAAACTACAACATTTATTAAATTCTGCTCCTGTCTTTTTTCTGTGTGAGTAGGCTCACTGCTGCGTGTGTGTTTGGGCGTGAATGTGTGTACATGCTTTGCTGGTCAATTGTAATATACAGACCACTTATGGAACCTTCGCACCCGCTCAGCCTGAGAGGGGGAACGGGATGGAGCCCATTGTGTTGCTCATGGTTGTGTAAGTGCTGCTGTCAAGGTGCTGCTGCCCCTTGGTGTTGGTCTGTGTTGGGTTGGCTGTGTCCATCTTTGTTTCCTTGCAGATACCTGGATTTAGTGCTTTCCTTTTGGTTGACTCCGCCTTGGGCCATCTCTCACTTTGTGGGGCTCCAGTCAGTGCCCACCCCAGGCACACACGGTCCACGCATATCTCCCGGGCTCTGCAGGCAACTCCAGATTCCTCTCCCGGAGGATGTACTCTGCCCTGGCACGTGTTGGGACAGCGCAGTATGACAGTCTCTCAGTGAGCATTCACCATCTCCACTGTCAATAGACAACAAGGGACGTGTCCTAAATCCAACCCTTGTTCTCTAACAGCTACCAATGTGAAAATGAGCTTTTTACTCAGGCCCTTTTGGAGTGAAGTTCCTGGGCACGTTGTTGACATCAGCTGTGGAAGAGCATCCAAACCTTGAGGAACCGCATGTGGGAGATGGCATTTTTCTATAGAGATGCTATGATAGAATCAGCTCTGAAACAGTGTTAGGAACACATTTACACAGGTGTGAGGGGAGAGAGAGAGATGGGTTCCTTTCTTAGGAGAGTGAGCTGAATACAAGCAATTATGTAGGAACAATTTAACCATAAGTAAGAATACAGGCAATGCTAACAAAAAAATGCATAATAAAGTACAGGCCTGCATTGCGATACACTAGAGGTCACTTGTGGAGAGTGATGGAAAGTTTATCAAGATTGACCAACATCCATGAAATCCCTTTCCTGAGAGACTCCTTGAGCTCCTGGTTCCTGACTCTGTAGAGGAGGGGGTTCACTGCTGGATGCACCACCAAGTACAGAACTGCCACCACCAGATCGAAGGATGGGGAGGAGATGGAAGGCGGGGCTACAGGCAGGCAGCCGTGCCAGTGCTGATAACCAGGGAGACCTCGGCTAGGTGAGGGAGGCATGTAGAAAAGGTTCTGTTGGCTTCCTATTGCCATCTGCGATCCCCTGCAGCATGTCTCTGCTCTCAAGCACAGCTTTTGCAGACATTGGGTCTTGGGCATTTGGTACTGGGTTTGCCTGTGACAAGTCTGAGCTTTTACTTAGTGAGTGCCACAGTGGAGGTGCTGCAGTCCAAATGTGGTCCCATGCCCTCATTCTGGGGCACAGACAGGAGGAGCTGCAGTCCCATGTGCCACTATAGACTTTTGACACTGATGGAAGAAATGGCGCGGGGTGGTGGGACAGCTCACAGTGGTGCTGCCATGGTGCCTGTGGGCTGTGCAGGAGAGGCAGGCTGGAATGATGAGGAGGGGGATGCCCTCCATCTGAAGGAGCTTGTCATTTGTGTGGAGCTCCTCTATGAGACATGCAACAGGTTGGGTGAGCCCTTGTGGGTGAGGATGAGAGGACAGGCCCCTTGGCGTGGCATCCCGGTGGGTGATGAAGGACCTGCAACCAGGCTAAGGAAGTGGAATAAGCGTTATTTAAGCAACCCAGGGAAGACTCCAGGTACATGACCCCTGGTCTTATTGGGGACTTTAATGACCCTGACACTCACTGGAAGGGGAGCACAGCAGGATGCATGCTGTCCAGCAGATGTCGGGCATCTCTTGGGATAACTTCTTTGCACAGGTGCCAGGCCAACAAAGGTGACGCTTACCTGAATCTGGTCCTTGCAAGGGAGGGAGAGCTGATCATGGATGTGGAAAGTAGCATCAGCCTGGGCTGCAGTAGCCATGAAATAGTGGGAGAAGATTTTAGCCTCTTCAGGGCACTTTTTGTGGTAGTGCCATGGGTAGCAGCACTCCAGGTCAAGCAGCGGTCTTTCAGGAAAGCATCTTCCAAGCACAAGACCTGTCCAGACTGCTGAGCAGGAAAACAACCTGACATTTCAGGAGAGCAGCTTGGCTAAAGAAGGAACACATCGAGAAGCTCCGCAGAAGAAAGGAAGCATTCAGAAGGTGGATGCAGGGACTGATGATGGAGGAAACGGGAAATAGGGATGGCTTTAAGGAAGCCAATGCTTCCCTAGTGTGTATCCTTGAAAGAGGTTCAAGGGCATCAAGAGAAGCTGTTACTCCTTCAAGAAGAGTTTAAGGAAAAAAAGCCAAAGGTAGTATGTGGCCACTGCTGAATGTAGTAAGGGCAGGTATAGATAGAGCTGACATACTCTATATCCTCTTTGCCTTAGTCTTCCCCAGCAAGGTCTCCCAAGCCTTTGTGCCTCGAGGCAGGACTCTGGAGGAAAACAGCCAGAGGTGGATGGGTGTCAAGCCAGGGATCACTTGAGCAAACACAATCATTACCAGTCTATGGGACAGGAGGGGCAGCATCCCCAGGAGCTGAGCGAGCAGGCCAATGTCACTGTGAGGCCACTCGCCGTCATCTTTGAAATGTCGTAGAGACTGGGGCAACTTCCTGATGACTGGAAGCAGGCAAATGTTGTACGCACCTTTCAAAAATGCTCAAAGAATGAGCAGGGGAATGGAAGGCTGTGCTCCTAAGCGTGTCTACTAAAGTCCCCTTTCTGGGTGTCTGAAAGGAAGGTGAATGTATTCACCCAGAGTCGATTGTGTCTGGCCATCCTCTTTGCTTTCTAGGATGAAAGGACAGGATTGCTGGACAGGGGAAGAGCAAAGGGTGTCTTCTACCTGGAGATCAGCAATGCTTTCGGCATCATCCCCCACCATATTCAATGTGAGGATGTTATGGTCTGCATGGATGGATAAATAGAGGGGTATAAAACAGCTGGAGGGGTGGGCTCGTAGGGACGTGGTCAATGCCTGGTACTCTGCCTGGAGGCATCGAGCTAGTAGGGTCTGGCAGGGGTCTATCAGGCAAGCTGCCCTGTTTAATGTCTTTTAAATGGTCTGGAGGAGATGAGAGAGTGATTTTGCATAACATTTGTCAAAGAGATCACATTGAAGAGAGCGCCCAACGTGGGGCACGACAACGGCAGTTTTGCATTAAGCGTTCTATAGCTAGTTATTAAGTGGCAAGCTCCTGTGCAGGTCACGGAGCTTGTTAGCTGCTTGCTTATCTCTAGCTTGCTGAGTTTGGGAACATGTTAATGCAAATAATGGCTGCGTGCTTTGTCCTGGCACTGATAGCTTTGTTGTGCTGTGGGAGCTATCTTGTGGGGAGAAAGAAGGAACGCGGGAACGTGCTAATACAAATAATGTCGATGTGCTTTGTCCTGGCACTGATGGCTTTGCTGTGTTGTGGGAGCTATCTTGTGGAGGAGATGAGGGAACACATCTCCCTCTCTCTACCAGGCATTGATGTGAATGGTTTTATTATGCAGGCTCCCGAGGTCCTTGTTCACCCTTATGTAAGCTGTTTAATACTAATAATTAATACTGGTGGCATATTATGGGTATTGTGGAATCTGGTCTCGTCCTGGTATAAGAGAAGGCAAGTTTTAGGTGAGGCAATACTTAAATGTGCCCTCAAGCGACTGGTGCCTGGGTGGCAGGGTATATGGAAGGATTTGGGCAGATTCCTAGGACGGTTATCACCTCCCATAATCTGGGATTTTACATCTGAACAGGCAAGTAACCCTGGCAAACTGACACGCCACCTGATAGAAGGGTGCCTTGCCTATCCCAATGAAAACCAGCAGCTTCTCGCACTGTACTGGGGCCTGGCCTATGCCTACCGAGCCATAGTTCAACACTGTCAGAGGACCATGGTCGAGGCAGGGACCCAGACTGCATCTGAGGACACCATGCTCGAGATAGGGACCCAAACAACAACAACTACAGTAATTGCCCCAATAGTGAAAAGGAAGCAGTGGACAAGGAGATCAACGGGTCCATACCATCGATTAGTGAGGGAAGAAGAAGAAGAGGAAAAGCTTGATCTAGAAGCTGGTCCTTCAATAAGGAAATTGGAGGAAGGAGTGAGGGAACTTAAACAGGAAGCGGAAACTACCCGGTCCCTGACGTCCTCAGAACTTCGGGACTTGCGGAAAGATTACAGCCGCCAGCCAGGTGAGCGGATTGCTGCCTGGCTGCTCCGATGCTGGGATAACGGGGCTGATAGTCAGCAACTGGAAGGCAAGGAAGCCCAACAGCTGGGATCCCTCGCTAGAAACCGGGGAATTGAAAGAGGAATTGGAAAAGAGGCAGCAGTTTGCAGTCTCTGGAGCCGGCTCCTCTCAAGTGTGAGGGCAAGATATCCATTCAAGGAAGATCTTGTCAGTTCCTCAGAAAAGTGGACTACCGCAGATGAAGGCATCCAGTACCTGAGAGAGTTAGCAGTGGTGCAAGTCATCTACAGTGATCTAGATGATGAGGAAGTTTCCAAAGATCCAGAGGATGCCCTGTGCACACGGGCCATGTGGCGAAAGGTGATTCAAGGTGCCCCAGCATCGTATTCTAACAGCTTGGCAGCAATGTATTGTCCAGATATGGAAACACCAACTGTGGAGAAAGTGTCGTCTTGGCTCCAAAACTTTGAGGAAAATCTCTGTGTCTCCTCATCCCTACAGGACAGTGCTTTGGCTGTTAGGGATGCTCCAAGAAATCAGTCCTCTCGTGCCCCAGTCAGAGGGAAAGGGAGCCCAAGGCGTATGCCACGTGGTACACTCTGGTTCTTCCTGCGTGACCAAGGGGAGGACATGAGGAAGTGGGATGGTGAACCCACCTTTAAGCTGGAAGCCCGTGTGCGTGAACTGAGAGGGAAGACAGCTGTTAAGAAGGGGTCACCCAAGAAGAAGGCTGTCAGCGTAGTTGCTGTAGAGGCCCAAGAAAGCACTCAGCGATCCTCCAGGCACAGAAGAACTGAAACTACCTCCCTTGATTCTGGTGAGGGGACTTCTGGTCTGGTACCGCAAGGATCGGACAGTGAATATTCTGATGAGGAACAGCAATAGAGGGTCCCTGCCTTCAGCCAGGAGGAGGAAAGGGATGACCGGATATACTGGACTGTGTGGATTCGATGGCCTGGCACATCAGACCCACAGAAGTATAAGGCTTTGGTAGACACTGGTGCACAGTGTACACTGATGCCATCAGGATACAGGGGCACGGAACCCATCTGGATCTCTGGAGTGACAGGGGGATGCCAAGAATTGACTATACTGGAGGCTGAAGTGAGCTTGACAAGGGACAAGTGGGAAAAGCACCCCATTGTGACCGGCCCAGAGGCCCCTTGTATCCTTGGCATTGACTACCTCAAGAGAGGGTACTTCAAGGACCCAAAGGGGTACCGATGGGCTTTTGGTGTAGCCACTGTAAATGCAGAGAAGATCAAACAGCTATCTACTCTGCCTGGCCTCTCGGAAGATCCCTTCATTGTGGGATTGTTGCAAGTTGAAGAACAGCAGGTGCCAATCGCTACCAGGACGGCACACCGTCGGCAATATCGGACAAACCGAGACTCCCTGGCTCCCATCCATGAGCTGATTCATCACCTAGAGAGCCAAGGAGTCATCAGCAAGACTCATTCACCTTTTAATAGTCCTATATGGCCAGTGCAAAAGTCTGATGGAGGGTGGAGGTTAACAGTAGATTATCGCGGCCTGAATGAAGTGACACCGCCACTGAGTGCTGCTGTACCAGACATGTTAGAGCTCCAATATGAACTGGCATCAAAGGCAGCCACGTGGTATGCTACAACTGATATTGCCAATGCATTTTTCTCCATTCCTTTGGCAGCAGAGTGCAGGCCACAGTTTGCTTTCACATGGAGAGGTGTCCAATACACCTGGAATCGACTGCCCCAGGGGTGGAAGCACAGTCCTACCATTTGTCACGGATTAATCCAAACAGCACTGGAACAAGGCGATGCCCCTGAACATTTACAATACATAGATGACATCATTGTGTGGGGCAACGAGGCAGAAGAAGTGTTTGAGAAGGGGAAAAGAATAATTCAGATTCTTCTGAAAGCTGGTTTCGCCATAAAGAAAAGCAAGGTCAAGGGACCTGCACAGGAGATTCAGTTCTTGGGAATAAAATGGCAGGATGGACGCCGTCATGTCCCTATGGATGTGGTTAACAAGATAGCATCTATGTCTCCACCAGCTAACAAGAAAGAAACACAAGCTTTCCTAGGCCTTGTGGGGTTCTGGAGAATGCATATTCCAGGTTATAGTCAGCTTGTGAGCCCTCTCTATCGAGTAACGCGGAAAAAGAACTATTTTGAATGGGGCCCTGAACAACAACAAGCCTTTGAGCATATCAGACAAGAAATAGCTCGTGCAGGAGCTCTTGGGCCTGTCCGGACAGGACCAGATGTGCAAAATATACTCTACACTGCAGCTGGGGATCATGGTCTCACCTGGAGCCTGTGGCAGAAAACACCAGGAGAAACCCGAGGTCGACCATTAGGGTTTTGGAGCCGGGGGTACCGAGGATCAGAAGCCCACTACACCCCGACTGAAAAAGAGATACTAGCAGCATATGAGGGGGTTCGAGCCGCTTCAGAAGTTGTTGGTACAGAAGCATATCTCCTCTTGGCACCACGATTGCCCGTGCTACACTGGATGTTCAAAGGAAACATCCCCTCTACACATCATGCAACCAGCGCTACATGGAGTAAGTGGATAGCATTGATCACGCAACGGGCTCGACTGGGGAAATCTAACCGCCCAGGAATTCTGGAAGAGATCATGGACTGGCCAGAAGGCAGAGATTTTGGAGCATCACCTGAGGAGGTGGCTCGTGCCCAAGAGGCACCACCATATAATGAGTTACCAGAAGACGAAAGGTGTTATGCTTTGTTTACTGATGGATCCTGTCGTGTGGTAGGGAACCATCGGAAGTGGAAAGCTGCTGTGTGGAGTCCCACACGCCAAGTCGTTGAGGCCACTGAAGGAGAAGGCGAGTCAAGTCAGTTTGCAGAAGTGAAAGCCATCCAACTAGCCCTAGACATTGCTGAACGAGAAAAATGGCCGGTACTCTACCTCTATACCGACTCCTGGATGGTGGCTAATGCCCTATGGGGGTGGCTACAGCAGTGGAAGAAGACTAATTGGCAACGCAGGGGTAAACCCATCTGGGCAGCAGCATTGTGGCAGGACATTGCTGCCCGTGTAGAACACATAACTCTAAGGGTACGTCATGTAGATGCTCACGTGCCCAAAAGCCGTGCCACTGAAGAACATCGAAATAATGAACAGGTAGACAAGGCTGCCAAAATAGAAATAGCTCAGGTGGACCTGGACTGGGAGCGTAAAGGTGAGCTATTTGTAGCTCGCTGGGCCCATGAGACATCGGGACATCTAGGGAGAGATGCAACATATAGGTGGGCTCGTGATCGAGGGGTGGACCTGACCATGGAGGCCATTACACAGGTCACTCAGGAATGTGAAACATGTGCTGCAATCAAACGAGCCACCAGAGTAAAGTCTCCCTGGAACAGAGGGCGGTGGCTGGGTTTTCGATATGGCGAGGCCTGGCAAATTGACTACATTGGACCACTGCCGCGAACACGCCAAGGCAAGCGCTACATACTCACCATGGTGGAAGCAACTACTGGTTGGCTAGAAACATATCCTGTAAACCATGCCACTGCCCGAAACACCATCTTAGGCCTCGAAAGGCAAATTTTATGGCGACACGGTACCCCAGAAAGAATTGAATCAGACAATGGGACTCATTTCCGAAATAACCTCATAAGCTCCTGGGCAAAGAAACATGGCATTGAGTGGGTGTACCACATACCCTATCACCCGCAAGCATCTGGGAAAATTGAGAGATATAATGGACTGTTGAAGACTATGTTGAGAGCGCTAGGCAATGGGACATGGAAGGATTGGGATACAAATTTAGCAGAAGCCACTTGGCTAGTTAACACCAGAGGATCTGCTAACCGTCCTGGTCCTGCCCAAACAAAACCCCTACATACTGTGGGAGGGGATAAGGTCCCCGTAGTGCACATGGGGAAGTGGCTGGGGAAGGCAGTGTGGATTGCACCTCCCATGGGAAAAGGCAAACCCATTCGTGGGATTGTCTTTGCTCAGGGACCTGGGTGTACTTGGTGGGTAATGCGGAAGGATGGGGAGACCCAGTGTGTGCCTCAAGGACATTTAACCTTGGGGGGAAAAATAATCTGTGATGTGAGTTGTATGTTGTAGGAAGTAATGTAGCAGGAATGACCTGAACTGCAGAGGAGTGAACTTCGCAAGGAACCAGACAAGTGCATCGGTGACCCAAACCAAGCCAGTGTTGGGGCCCAACGATCGAACATACTGCTTCTCCTGTCCTGACCGACCACTCATCTTGATGGATGGGGCCCAAGTCATAACCTGTGTGTGAACATCAGGAAGAGTGGAAGAAGCCCATGGAATATCTATCTCTTAAAGGACAGGGGATAGTAATTAATAAGAATGTATAAATCCGTACGTTGGGTATAAAAGTGGTTTAAGTATGTAGTTTCAGTTGTAAGTGTTCGTAAGAAAGGATTTCAGTAATGAGAATTCAATACAATAGTATGGTTAGAAGATATCTGTATTAAGTTATGTGGAACCTGAGCAGGACGCAAATGGTATGGAATAAGGGGTGGAGATTGTATTGGGTCTGGCTGAGATGGAGTTAATACTCCCCATAGCAGCCCTCATAGCACTGTGCTCTGCATCAGTAGCTAGAAAGGTGTTGATAGCACACCAGTGTTTTGGCTACTGCTGAGCAGTGCTGGCACAGCATCAAGGCTGTCTCTCCAACATTTCTGCCCCCCCTCAATGGCAGGCTGGGGCAGGGCAAGATCTTGGGAGGGGACATAACCAGGACAGCTGACCTAAACCAACCAACCAGATATTCCATACCATATGACGTCAGCTCAGATAGAAAAGCTAAGTTAAGGGAGACGGAGTGGGGGGCATTTTGTCTTCCGGAGCAACCACTACGCATACTGAAGCCCTGCTTCCCGAGAAGCGGCTAGACATCGCCTGCTGATAGGAAGTAGAGAATAACATCATTTGTTTTTCTTTGCTTTCGCGCGCGCAACCTTTGCTATCACTTTATTAAACTGTCCTTATCTTGACCCACGAGCCTTTTGTTATATTTTCTCCCCCCGTCCAGCTGAGGAGGGGGAGTGATAGAGCGGCTTTGGTGGGCACCTGGCATCCAACCAGGGTCAACCCACCACAATAGTAAAAGCATTGGAATATACAAATGATGCACAGTGCAACTGCTCACCACCCGCCAACTGATGCCCAGTTAGTCCCCGAGTGGTGATCCCCCTGCCCCCACTCCCCCCAGTTCACATACTAGATGTGATGTCACATTGCATTGAATGCCCCTTTGGCCACTTTGGGACAGCTGCCCTGGCTCTGTCCTGTACCAACTTCTTGTGCCCCTCCAGCTTTCTCGCTAACTGGTCATCAGAAGCTGAAAATTCCTTGACTTTAGGCTAAACCCTACTTAGCAACAACTGAAAACATCAGCGTTACTGACATTCTTCTCATACCTAACTCAAAAACATAGCACTATACCAGCCACTAGGAAGATAATTAACTCTATCCCAGCTGAAACCAGGACACTATCCACCCCTTATTCTATACCATTGACGTCATGCTTACTTCCCATACTTTCAGTTATATCCTGGTCAATAATCATCACCCTTTCTGTCCTTTTGGGATATATAGACAATGATATATGTGTATATATATATGTATACACACACAGAGATATCATTCCTTTAGTTTATGGGTCATGTTCATAAAAAGTTCATTGAGTTCATTTAGTTCCTGACTCTGGGCTCCATCTGTCATACCAATCTTTCTGGGCAGGAGGGATGGTGCAAAGTCCTCTCAGTCGGCAGAGCAGGATTAGGCTTCAGTGTGGTGTGATGAGCAGGCGACATTGGACGCAGCAGGACAATGGTGTGCACTGTTGGATTGTTGCCTGCTGGAGTCAGTTCTGGTTCCATCACTACTGCACTTCACTCAGTTTTATCACAGTTCATTCTTGCTTGATCTAAGTGATTCTTACTGTAGTACTATGGATATAGCAGATAACAGTTATAGTACTGACAACAGACAGTAGCGGGGTTATATAGCAACTAATGTCATACAGTTTAATTCTGGCTATTCTCACTTAAAATCATATCCCCTTGAGGCACACATCGGACTTCCCCATCTTTTTGCATCACCCACCAAATGCACCCGGGCCCTTGAGCTAAAGCAATCCCACCAACGGGCTTGCCTTTGCCTGAGGCAGGAGTAACCCAGACTGTCCTCCCTAACATATGTCGCCTCCTCAGGTCCCTCACAGTATTTTGAGGTGTTGCACTCCTTTAACTCATAATCTTCATGAGTAAAATTCCCCTGTTCTCCACACATCTCTACAGTACAGCTATTCATGTTTGATGGTGCTTTTCTAGCCCGTCTTTAGTCCTTGAAAAGGGAACCACACTATATCTGAACACTTTCCAAAAATCACGCATGGACGCAAAATTAACCTGAATTAAACCTTATGTATTAGAACAAAATTCAGCTGTGTATGGATCGAGCAAGAAATGATGACCCCCTCTCCTTTCACTTTTTTTTCCCATCATTTTCTCAGGCTTTGGGAAGACAGAAAACTAGTAAATGTGAAATTCATGGGTGCCAATGATTGAATTCTCATCCTCAGCCTCAGCTGAATCCCTTCTCCTTGGGCAACACTGAAAAGCACAGGCTAAGATGTTTTGGTACATGGGCAGATGCCTGATCCCCTATCAAGACAGCAATGGGAGCAATTGCATGATGCTGCAGGTAATGAAAGGGGGCACATACTTCATGGGTTTGCTGCCCGGGGTAGAAAATAGCCCAGAAACCAGCTCAGAAACAACAAAGGAGGGTACAAAATAAGAAAAGCATGGCTAATGGGGGAAGGATTAACAGGTGTGGCAGGTAAACCCCAGCCAGCAACTAAGCCCATACCCAGTCCTCGCTCATTCCCCCCAACAGCAAGATAGGGGAGAGGATCAGAAGGGCAAAAGCAAAAAACTCATTGGTTAAATTAAGTCCAGTTTAATAAGTGTAGTAACGAGGCAAATGCAAGCAAAGCAAATGAGGAATGAATTCAGTACTTCCCATTGGCAGGCAGGTGTTCAGCCATCTCCAGGAAAGCAGGGCTCCATCATGTCCAACAGTTACTTGGGAAGATAACCACCATCACTCTGAACCTTCCCCATTTCCTCCTTCTTCCCCCAGCTTTCTATTGCTGAGCGTAATGTCTTATGGTATACAAGATCCCTTAAGTCAGTTGGAGTCAGCTGTCCCAGCTGTGTCCCCTCCCACACACTTGTGCCCCCAAAGCCTACTCGCTGGAGAGGCAGGGGGAGAAGAAAAGGGCTTGGCGCTGTGCAAGCACTGCTCAGCAGTGACTAAAACATTGGTGTGTTAGCAACACTGTTTCCGTCACAAATCTAAAACATAGCGCCATACAAGATACTATGAAATTAATTAATTCTGTCATGAGCTCACATACAACAGCCCACCCATGTTGGCTCTGCCTACCTCTACCCCTCTCCACTGAATGAGCTGCCACATGTGCCACATTGGGGTTTGTGATGCAACAAGTCAAGCAGCAAGAGAAATGGCCTCACACTCCACCTCCCAGCCGTTCCATCTTCACCTTCCTCTGCATCTCCCCTCTCCCAAGATCTCAGCGCTGCGGGGTACATTTTCCGACCCTCCAGGTGACAGCACTGGGCCTGCCTCAGCACCTGGCCAATTGGGTTCTTTCCAAAGAAGTGACCTCAAAATCCACCTCCCACCTACCATGCCTCTCCTTGCATCATCCTCTTCTGGAAACAGGAGTCACCTCCCACCCAGCCTCCCACAACCCTGCCCCTTTACCTGCCTCTCCTCTCCCCTCCCCAGCACTGTCTTTCTGCTGGGCAGGCAGAAACGTGCTCCCCCACCCCACGGGGACTGCAGAGCCCTGGTGGGACAGCTGGAGTGGTGGGAGGGCAGCCATGGGTGCCAAGGGCTCCTCAGGAAGGCAGGTGGAGGGTGAGGAGGCGGAGGGGAGCTCTGTGCAAAGGGGAGGCTGGTGTGCACAGAGCCTTGCCTTGGAGGAAGCCTCATGGTCACAGGTCCTCGATGACATGGCAAGTTGAAGCACCCCCACAGTCTGCTGGGAGGGCAGCAGGGCTGGGCACAAGCAAGCCAAGAGACTCCTGCAGGGTGTGGAAGACAGCTTTTTGACAGAGACACTCAATGAGCTGTCTAGGGCTGGTCTCTTCCTGACAGACAGAGTGGATCTGTCTGGGGATGGGAAGGAGGAGGGCAGCCATGGCTGCTACCACCATGAGATGGTGGAGAAGTAGGACAACTAGCAGAATGGCAGTGCGGGACTGCAGGAGAGCTGCTTTCTGGTAGCTGAGGATCTGCTTGGACTGTGTTGTGGTTTCAGCCCAGCTGGTAACAAAGGACCACACAGCCACTCGCTCACTCCTCCTGCCCCCCTCTGGTGGGATGAGGAGGAGAACCAGAAAGTGGAAAAGAAAAAAAAAAAACAAACCGCAGAACCTCATGGGTTGCGATAAGGACAATTTACTGGGACAACACAAAAAGAGAAGTTACAACAACAACAACAACAACGGTACTAATAAAAGAATATACAAAACGAGTGATGCGCAGTGCAACTGCTCACTACCGGGAACCTGACGCTCCACCAGTTCCCCCACTGAAAACAGAGAGACACCTCCCCACCCCGCTCCCCATTTATATGATGAGCATGATGTCACATGGTATGGAATAGCTCTTTGGCGAGTTCAGGTCAGCTGTCCTGGCTGTGCCCCCTCCCAGGTTCCTACGAAAATGAACCCTATCCCAGATGAACCCAGGACAGACTGTCCTGGAGGACAAAGGGCCTTGAGTCCCTCCTGGATCTTCAGGGACAACGTCCTCAAAGCCCAGGCAGAAGCCAGCCTGATGCACAGGGAGTCGAGCAGGACCTGGCAAGAGGTTAGTGTGGATGAACAGGGACCCCCCTGACTTAGGAGGTCCAACACCAGAAGGAAGTGCAGGGAGGCTGGAGGGGGAACAGCCTGCCCGGGAGGCAGGCAGACACCTGGCCTGTGTGTGCAGGGATGGAGCCAGCAAAGCCAGAGCTTGGTCGTGGCTGGAAATGGCCATGCATGGGGAGGGCACCCAGAAGGGCTTCTCTAAATGTGTTCTCAGCACAACGACGGCAACCGAGGGAACCACTGGTCCCAACTGGCAGTGGGGCACGGGGATGGAGTGACAAAGCCAGTGTAAATACAGCAATTCCTCAGAACCAAGATTCTCCCTCGAGAGTCCTGCCACACAGCAGGACTGGGACTGAGCTGCCAGAGCACTCAGGCCTTACACCAAGCCAGGGGCTGAGAAGGAGAGTGTGGGAGTGGAAAGAGAGCAGCTCTGGGAAGACCAAGCACTGGTGCTGCCTGGCAGTGCTGCTGTGCTGAGACTCTTTTCCCCTTCCCTTCCACACACAGACACTGCCCTGCAGCTTCACCAAGATCTCAGAGGAAGGATCTCAGGCAAACAAGTCCCTGCAGGGTCCTTTACTGTGTTGAAATACAGAGAGAGCACTGCGCCTCATTTACACAGCCTCGGGGTCAAATTCTACAGGTAGACAGTGAATTACAAGTGGGATGAATCATAAAATTTCATTGTGAACATTATCACTAGAAAAATAAAGAAAACACCACCGCCACCACAAAGAAGAATCGGAGAAGACAGGCTGGGCCTGTAATGAGTTCCATTATGAATGCTCTGCAGAAGAAAACAGGCAGTTTATTGCTTCTGAAAAGCACCCGCTCATCATTTTCCGCAGGGCATCCTTGAGCTCCTGGTTCCTCATGCTGTAGAGGAGGGGGTTCACTGCTGGAGGCACCACCGAGTACAGAACTGCCACCACCAGATCTAGAACTGGGGAGGTGAGGGATGGGGGCTTCAGGTAGGCAAACACTGCAGTGCTGATAAACAGGGAGACCATGGCCAGGTGAGGGAGGCACGTGGAAAAGGCTTTGTGGCGTCCCTGCTCAGAGGGGATCCTCAGCACGGCCCTGAAGATCTGCACATAGGAGAAAACAATGAAAACAAAACAACCAAATGCTAAACAGGCACTAAGCCCAAGAAGGCCAACTTCCCTGAGGTAGGAGCGTGAGCAGGAGAGCTTGAGGATCTGGGGGATTTCACAGAAGAACTGGCCCACAGCATTACCTTGGCAGAGTGGTAGTGAAAATGTATTGGCCGTGTGCAGCACAGCATTGAGAAACCCACTGGCCCAGGCAGCTGCTGCCATGTGGACACAAGCTCTGCTGCCCAGGAGGGTCCCGTAGTGCAGGGGTTGGCAGATGGCAATGTAGCGGTCGTAGGCCATGACGGTGAGGACACAATACTCCGCTGCGATGAAGAAGAGAAAGAAAAAGACCTGTGCAGCACATCCCCAGTAGGAGATGGCCCTGCTGTCCCACAGGGAATTGGCCATGGATTTGGGGACGGTGGTGGAGATGGAGCCCAGGTCGAGGAGGGAGAGGTTGAGGAGGAAGAAGTACATGGGGGTGTGGAGGTGGTGGGCGCAGGCTACGGCGGTGATGATGAGGCTGTTGCCCAGGAGGGCAGCCAGGTAGATGCCCAGGAAGAGCCAGAAGTGCAAGAGCTGCAGCTGTCGCGTGTCTGCAAATGGCAGGAGGAGGAAGTCAGTGATGGAGCTGCTGTTGGACATTAGCTTCTTCTGGGCATGAGGCACTGTTCAAGAGGGAAAGAGATTGACAAGTTAGAATAGACTTCTCTGAGCTAAACCTAACGCATTTCTCACAGAAACACCACCAAAGCTGCCTCTCCTATTTCAGAAAGATCTTTGGCAGGTCCCTTTCATGAGCTGTGCTTGGTGCTGGCTGAGGGTGCCACTGGGAGCAGCGGGCTCTGCTGTGGGCTACGGGGGAGTCAGTCCTGACCTACAGCAAGAGGCAAATAGGAACATGGTGTCATCTTAGAGTAAATCCATTTGTCATATCAAAGAGCTTTTCAGCATTGTCACTCCCAATGCAACCAAAACTGGGGATTTTGTTTTGAGTATTTGTTCTGGTTTCCACACGCCAATTAAGGAGTTCTTTTGGCAGGGAAAGAAGCGAATGTCCTAAAGATGGGATGTCCTGAAAGGAGAGTTTTGTCATTTGTGTCACTGGGAGCCTGGGGTTTAGGAGGGGATTGGGATATTTTACTCACATGGACAAATGTCTGAAATGCACCCAAATCCCCCCTCCCCATCCCTCTCCAGTGACAAGAACAAGAGGAGCAGGGACAGGAGGACAAAAATGGATAAACACTACAGACCTGCTGCCAATGGAGGCAGGACAGGGACAGATGGCAGGGTATTTGATAATTTCTTCTCTTCAGGGCTGACCCAACTGAGGTGACTGAGTCCCCATGGCCGTAAGGGCAGAGGATCTGCTGGGTGGGAGAAAAGACTACAGGTTTTCTCTAGTGATGACAGGGAGGTGCCCGAATTCCCCCTCCCATGGCATTTCTGGGAGCAGCTCCCTCCTCTCACTCCCTGCCCCTGTCTCTGCTGCCTGGAGCTGTCCCTGTCAGCAGCTGCTTCTCTGTCCCCTTGTCTCCTCCCTCTCCCTGCTCACAGACCCCATCCCACCCGCTGTGTGCTCAGCTCTGCCCTGCAGACCCCTCCTGGCAGCCAGGCACTGCCCAGGGACATCTCTGTGTGTGCAGGGGTTAAGGAGCACCTCAGACAAGTGCTAAGGACAACTGGGGTCTCGGTGCCTTCTCCAGAGGGGACAAATAAATTTTAATGTCACACTGCCCACCCACCCACCAGGAGGATAAAAGTTCAAAGCAAAGACTCCTTACCTTTCAGGAAAATACTGCCTTGATGTTCTTCTTGAAAGTCCCCTCGGAAATGCCCAGGGCTGAGCTGGAGCTCTGAGCAAATGTGACCCATGCAGCAGCCTCTCGACAGCAGAAGCACCCTGCTCTGCCCTTCCAAGGGTCATTTCTTTCACACACACCTTCTGCCCACACTGTCATGGGGAGTTCCCTGCGCAGGCTGAGTGCTGACCCTGGCAGGCAGCAAAGTCCCTGCTGCACCACTCAGCCCCTGAAACACCAGGACCCTGCTCTGAAGGACAGCCCTGGGCACCCCTGCATGCACACCCGGCTTCACAGCCCTGCAGCTGGTGCCAGGAGAAGGCAGCCCTCATGCCCTGTCCCTCTGACAGGGCAGCAGGGAAGCCCTGCTCTGGAGCACACCCTTCTCTTCTACACCAGAGAAATGAAGCCAGTCCCCCTGCCAGATCCCATACACTGTCAGCTGTGGCGGTTTTCGGAGATCCCTGCAGGAACTGAAGCTCTATTGCCCTGCACCCACAGACTTACCATGCAGAGGGCTGGGAAGATTTCTCCCGCAGTGAGCTCTCAGCATCCTCCCACTCCACACTGCCTTTAAGCTCTCTCTGCCTTGCAGGTCTCCTCTCGATGCCTGCAGGCAGTGCCCCCAGCCCTGCTCCTGGGCAGAGCTGTCTCTCTGCAGCGCTGCCCGCTTGCCATGAGCTCCCTCTGTCCCAGGAGCCCAGCCCAGCTCAGCAGCAGAGGACCAGCCCAAGGCAGCACTTGCTCTGCCCCCTCTGGGCTCCCTCCAGCTGTCCCTGGGCCTCCAGGGGAACCTGCTGGGAAACAGGCTGAAGCAATCACGGATGTTCCGTCCCGCACCTGGGGAGAGACACTGCTTTCCAGCAGGGTCATTGCTCTGCTGAGAGACAGACTTAGGTCCAAGAATCAACTTGTCTGAGAATCATAGAATCACTGAGGTTGGAAAAGAACCTTACCAACAATTCCAACAATGAACCTAACACCAGCTAGTCCACCAATAAACTGTGTCCTAAACACAGTGTCTTTTAAATACCTCTAAGGAGGGTGACTCAACCCCTTCCCTGGGCAGCCTCTTTCTTCTGCCATCATTGGGCAGGACACGCAGACAGTGACAGGCAGGGATCTCCTTTAGCCCTGCTGAGGGAAGGGGGCCAGCTGAGTCCATGGAGGCATCTCATCCTGGGTCTGTAGTCCTGGGGCTGGAAGGGGACTCAGCTCCCTCCCATGCCCACCACAAACCCACAGGAGGTAGGATTCCTCTTGCCTCAGTGCAGGTCTGCATTAAATAGGCACCTGCATGTCTGCTCCTTGCCTCAGCTCCCATGCTAACGAACGTTGATGGAGGCCAGGAGTGAGGTGTTCAGATGCAAATGTCTGGTGACATTGGAGGTGCCAGAGGTGGTCAAAGAGGTGTGCAGGTAATAGATACAGATCCAAGATATGTGCAGGCAGATATAGAGACAGGACAACATCTGAGCACCTCTTTTTAGCAGCTCCTGGGAATTTCCTTTGGCCAAGTGAAATGACAGCTGGTGCCCAAATTAAAGGCAATGGAACCTGTCCCTCCTCATGATGTTCAGGGTGGCCTACAGAGGTATTCATCTGATGGAATGTATTCATGTGCCATAGGGAGAGCTCAGTCTTTCTCTTCCTCTTCTCCATCTGTTGGATTTACTAGGTCTTGGCTGACAATATTGGCAGTTGTCTCATGTTCAGCCCCACCTTGGGTTACAAAATTCAGAGCATCTACTTAATTCGGTGTTCAGATCTAGGCCCACAAAGCTACAGGAGATGCCAGGGCTGGCTTGGGAATCACAGGGCCTATACGAAAAAGCAATTCTCCTTCAGGGAGGGTGTGTGACAGTTCCCCCAGATGGCATCTCGGTAAATATGATTTGGTGCTTTTGTGCCATTGACAGTTGCCATCAGTCAGAGGCACCAGTCATCAGATGCCATCAGAGAGGCAAATTCTGTCCCTTCTTCTACCCATTAGTTGCAGACATTGCATGATCACAAAATACATCACACCTGGGTCCTTTCTCACTTCCTTGAATATCCAACCAAGGAACAGCCCAAGCCATTTACCAGTGTTCCTGGGTACATCTTGCCTTCAAAGACAGCATCCTCCAAGCACAGCCATGGTTCATATCAAAACTCAGCTGAAACTCAAAAGGCAATTCAAGGGCACCAAAAGGAGATGTTGCTACGTCAGGAACAGTTAAAGAAGAAAGAAAGATACTACGGGACCACTATTAAATTAATTGATAATAGGAGTAGACAGATCTGAGACTGCCAATGTCGTCTTTGCCTCAGTTACCGCCAGCAAGGTCTCCCAGGCCTTTGTGCTTTGAGGGAGGACACTGGAAGGGAAAGGGGAACAACCAGTGGTGGATGAGGATCACACCAGGGCTTACCTAGCAAACTACACCCTTACCAGTCCATGGGAGCAGAGGGGCTGCAGTCAAGGGTACTGGGGAGGTGCTGGTCTGTTCTGATCCCAGTAAGGAAGGCACTCAGACTCTGTGAGGCATCATTTAAAATGCTCTTCCTTAGGTCTAGGGCTATAAGGAGAGAAGTGTACAGATAATCTTATGTCCCTTTAGATGGCTGGAACCCCAGGAAGTGTAGCATGGATGTAGAAGAATGAGGAGGGTGGAAGCCCCCTGTATGAAGGGGAAGCTTGGAGTTATGGAGGTCCTCCATGTGACGGGCAACAGGTTGGGTTAGCTTTTGTCACTGAGGATCAGAGGAGTCAGTAAGAGTGACATTGTGCTGGCAGTTACAAACTACTTGATGATGGGAGAGGAAACAGAAAAGGTCTTTTGTCAGCAGCCAAGGAAGTCTCCATGTTAATGGTCAGGTGCCTATGGGGGACTGGCAGTGCCCTGGCATTCACTGGCCAGGCAAAGCAACAGGTTGCCAACAGCCTGAAGGACCTTGGGACAACTTCTTAACAGAGCTGCTAGGCGGACCAACGATGCTGATGCTCACCTGGACCTGACCCTGCCTCTCTTTGGGACAGCTTCCTTAGCAACACCTGCAGCCCCGGAGGGTGATTCCCTGGGCCTGCACCAGGCAGCGACCGTGTTTCTCTGCAGCACTTGCCCTTTCCTCCCTGGGTATTGACCATGTCTCTCCATTCCACATTCATGGACCCCAAACTACCAGTTGAGGAAACACATTTTGGTGAGGGGAAGACCTGCCCGAGGCACGCCTGCACTTTGTGAGTCCCAAGAGCTTGTGCAAATCTCGGGGTGGAGCTCATTTGCTACCCACATTTGTATTGCAGATGGTTGGGGAGCACCATTACCAAGCAGGAAGTGAGAGAGTTGCTCCCAGGACAAGATCTGCCTGATGGGGATGGAGCTTACAGCTGCAGTGTCTCCGAGTCATTGCCCCACATAAGGTTTGTTTGATATATGGCCGTGTTCCTGGAAATAATGCCATTTGGGTGACTTCTTCTCACCATCAAAACTAGGCAGGATGAATCCCATCCCTGGCAAAGAGCATGCATAAACTGAAGGAACTGCCCCTCACCTGCCCAGCGTTGGCCTTGGCATGGGGAGCACCTTCTGGGCCTGAATGGACAAGCACAGCTGTGCCCTGCCTGCAAAGCTCAGGAACTGTTCTCCACTCTTAAAGAGAAAATGAGCACATTTTTCATCAGCTGAAATGCATCAAACACTGCTCCTTCACAGACAATGTTTTCCCATGATGTCAAGGTGGAAATTTCCAGCCCAGGTACTATGCTCAGGAGAAGATATCCTGATCTTCCCCATTACACCCGTGACACTGCTCTGCCTAGTATCCTGTGTATTGACTCTCACCACTCTCTCACGGGTTTCCACATGTCCTGCTTGAACTGACCATTTCCAAAGAAATCTTTCCAGCAGCCTGCCTGGATGTCTGCATTTCCCAGTGTCCATCCAGCTTTCCTCCCCTCATTGGTCTCTACCCATTCAAACACCTCTCAGCTACCCAGGTGCTGCTCAGAGTTTCAGGTGCTTTAAAGCTTGCCTTGACTTTCAGTAGTCTGCTTGATGGTCTCTTGAGCCAACTCCTCCATTGTGTTTGTACCTGTTCTCCTGAGTATCTCACTGAAAGTGTTCCACTAAGGTGACACGCAGCGGAAAGTGGACTTCAGTGGAGGAAACATGGACTTCATACATTATTTTTTAATGAATTGTTTTTCTTTGCTCCTTTTTTTTTTAATAATGGCAGGTAAGCAACATTCTTCTGTGATTGTGTGCAGCTGGTTCTCCAAATAAAGCCAGTGGGGATCTGTTCAAATGAGCTGAATCACTCAGCTACAGACTTTACTGGGAAAAGCTTGGATTTGACAAATCATGATGCAAGTCCAGGTGACCACAGAGAGAAATGATGGATGGAGGTGGTGGTGAGGGACCGCTGATGACGATGGGGCACAGGACAATGATCTCCCATACATTGTCTGACAGAAACAATCTTACCACTTCCTACATGTTCAGACATCATCCGCAGATGCTGTGGATCAATATGAATTGAAGGCTGAGATTATGTGTTCTGTAAGCGGCAAGACAAAGAAAACGAAGAGATGCTGATTTTTTTGTTACTTATCATTTCAATCTTCTCTGCTCGGCTACACTCCTGAAATTTCTCCAATGAGGCCCAAAAGACTTGAAGAGTTAGGGAAAGTGATGCACAGAGACATGGCTTGTTAGGGTGTTTTGCATGTTAAGGAGCCCTCTGGTGCCCAGTTCCTGAACTGCAGATACTGAAAGCAGGAACAAGCCTCTGACAAAGTGGAAGGCAGCAGAAAACCCCAAGTTTCTGAGGGTGTTGGAGGCCTCACTGAGGGCCAACACTGACAAAGCCATGCAGGGAATGCCCAGTCAATGTGTCGGTCCCTGGGGGCTAAATAGGCAAAAAACCGTGGAGACACTAGTTGCAGGTGGCAAAGGCAATGAGCTGGTGGCTCTGATCACATGTAAGCCCTTGGTGTTTGTTAATCATCAGAGTGGCCAAGCCCTGACCCCCAGGGCCTGGTAGAAGAGGTCCTTTCCCTCATGCATTGCTCAGGCCTCTACTGAGGGTCAGGGTGAGTGCGGGTGTGTGTACAACTTGGTGGTAGATTTTGTTGCTTTAAACACAAAGCTGTGGTGTTCTGGGGATTTGGCAATGCCTCTGAGTTCCACACAACTCATCCAGCCTCTTTCATAGCCCTGCTGACAGTCCTCAATCACCTGAGATGTCCCAGTCCCAGACTTGTTTGCATCCCCAGATTGGATCCATATCCCACCACTGCACTGCTATTACTCCGGCTGCTGCTGCCGCCCTAAAATCAGATCTTGAACTATTCCACAGTAGCATGACTACCACTTGCTCCTTCAGGTCCTCTTCTGGCCTGTAACACACTCTCTGCTACGCACACTCCACTCTCTCGCTGCACTCGCCCGTGTCTCCCAAAAGGTTCTCACTTCCCCTGCAGTAAGGAGACCTCACTCCAGGAGGTTCATGCATGCTCCAGGCTCATGGATGTTGCCTGAATTCCAGGCAAGTGTGGGTAGTGAAGGAGAGGAAGACAGGAAGGTCGGCTCACAGGCCATGAGGAGCAGTGTTCAGCCACCCCCAGCAATGGGCACTCCCCATCTGCCAGGTTAAGGCATGCTCCCCTGATGGAACATTCTCATGTAACCCCTGGTTTGTGCAGGGTCCTGCAGCCACACTCCCAGGGCACACCTACTCCTCCTCCACCTACACACATCAACTGCTTTCCATTGCTGGGCTCAGGCATGGTTGTAAGGATTTGCTAAAGCCCTGAACCATCTCCTTGCTTCCAAATGATTTCACCCTCTCTCACATCACTACACATCTCCAATCACTGCCTAATCACTAACTGACAAGTTAAGAAGCTCTCAAGGCTTTCCTCAGGTAATGACCATGTTTCTACATTCGTCATTCATGGATCTGAGAAACACCAGTTGAGGAAACACCTCAAGATGTGTGAGGCGAGGACTTCCCTGAGGCACCTCTATGCTCTTGGAGGTCTGAGTGCTTTTGCAAGGCTCCAGGAATTAATTTAGTGACATGTATTTGGTGTTCCTTTCTTGAAACACAAAGCCTTGACCTGATCCTGACTCCCTCAGAGTGTCCTATTGTACCACAGCTCTTTTTGATGTTGATACATTTATTCATTTCATTCCTGTCATTCAGTCTTACTTGACAAGGTAGCTCTTAATTTCATAGTGTGTAACCTCTGGCATGAAGTTTTTAGAGCATTGTTATTTCTCTCATTCCTGACTGTTATCATTTAATGGCAAGAGCTCTCTCCTGAGAGGAATGCTTCTTTGCATGGGTACTTGGAGAGATCATTCCTGTGCTTGGAGGAGGCTGTCCTGTCAGGCCTCTCAGATTTGCTCATGCTCCTTCACCCTTCAGAGCTGCTTCCCATGGCACCACCTGGATCAGTCTCCCAAGTAAGTCAAAGACTTGTCCTCTGGAGTCCAGAGTCTGTGCTCTGCTGCTGGGCTCCCTCACTGCCCTTTGGTGTCTGAGACCCCACTGTTTCATGGTCATGACAGCCAAGGCTGACACTGGTGATCACATCCTGACCAGCATTTCCTTGTGGGCCAGGGTCAGGTCCAGGTGAGCATCAGCCTTGTTGGCCCACCTAGCAGCTCTGTGAAGAAGGTGTCCCAAGATGTTCAGGCTGTTGGCAACCTGTTGCTTTGCCTGGCTGGTGAATGCCAGGGCACTGCCAGTCCCCCATAGGCACCTGACCATTAACATGGAGACTTCCTTGGCTGCTGACAAAAGACCTTTTCTGTTTCCTCTCCCATCATCAAGTAGTTTGTAACTGCCAGCACAATGTCACTCTTACTGACTCCTCTGATCCTCAGTGACAAAAGCTAACCCAACCTGTTGCCCGTCACATGGAGGACCTCCATAACTCCAAGCTTCCCCTTCATACAGGGGGCTTCCACCCTCCTCATTCTTCTACATCCATGCTACACGACCTGGGGTTCCAGCCATCTAAAGGGACATAAGATTATCTGTACAATTCTCTCCTTATAGCCCTAGACCTAAGGAAGAGCATTTTAAATGATGCCTCACAGAGTCTGAGTGCCTTCCTTACTGGGATCGGAACAGACCAGCACCTCCTCAGTACCCTTGATTGCAGCCCCTCTGCTCCCATGGACTGGTAAGGGTGTGGTTTGCTAGGTAAGCCCTGGCGTGATCCTCATCCACCACTGGTTGTTCCCCTTTCCCTTCCAGTGTCCTCCCTCAAAGCACAAAGGCCTGGGAGACCTTGCTGGCGGTAACTGAGGCAAAGATGACATTGGCAGTCTCAGATCTGCCTACTCCTATTATCAATTAATTTAATAGTGGTCCTGTAGTATCTCTCTTTCTTCTTTAACTGTTCCTGACGTAGCAACAGCTCATCTTGGTGCCCTTGAATTGCCTTTTGAGTTTCAGCTGAGTTTTGATATGAACCATGGCTGTGCTTGGAGGATGCTGTCTTTGATGGCAAGATGTACCCAGGAACACTGGTAAATGGCTTGGGCTGTTCCTTGGTTGGATATTCAAGGAAGTGAGAAAGAACCCCGGTGTGATGTATTTTGTGATCATGCAATGTCTGCAGCTAATGGGTAGAAGAAGGGACAGAATTTGCCTCTCTGATGGCATCTGATGACTGGTGCCTCTGACTGATGGCAACTGCCAATGGCACAAAAGCACCAAATCATATTTACCGAGATGCCATCTGGGGGAACTGTCACACACCCTCCCTGAAGGAGAATTGCTTTTTCGTATAGGCCCTGTGATTCCCAAGCCAGCCCTGGCATCTCCTGTAGCTTTGTGGGCCTAGATCTGAACACCGAATTAAGTAGATGCTCTGAATTTTGTAACCCAAGGTGGGGCTGAACATGAGACAACAGCCAATATTGTCAGCCAAGACCTAGTAAATCCAACAGATGGAGAAGAGGAAAAGAAAGACTGAGCTCTCCCTATGGCACATGAATACATACCATCAGATGAATACCTCTATAGGCCACCCTGAACATCATGAGGAGGGACAGGTTGCATTGCCTTTAATTTGGGCACCAGCTGACATTTCACTTGGCCAGAGGAAATTCCCAGGAGCCACCAGAAAGAGGTGCTCATATTTTGTCCTGTCTCTATATCTGCCTGCACATATCTTTGATCTGTCTCTATTAGCTGCACACCTCTTTGACCACCTCTGGCACCTCCAATATCACCAGACATTTGCGTCTGAACACCTCACTCCTGGCCTCCATCAACATTACTTAGCATGGCAGCTGAGGCAAGGAGCTGACATGCAGGTGCCTATTTCATGCAGACCTACACTGAGGCAAGAGGGATCCCAGCTCCTGTGGGTTTGTGATGGGCATGGGAGGGAGCTGAGTCCCCTTCCAGCCCCAGGACTACAGACCCAGGATGAGATGCCTCCATGGACTCCGCTGGCTCCCTTCCCTCAGCAGGGCTAAAGGAGATCCCTGCCTGTCACTGTCTGTGTGTCCTGCCCAATGATGGCAGAAGAAAGAGGCTGCCCAGGGAAGTGGTTGAGTCACCCTCCTTGGAGGTATTTAAAACACACTGTGTTTAGGGACACTGTGTACTGGTGGACTTGCTAGTGTTTCGTTCACAGTTGGACGTGGTGATCTTAAGGGTCTTTTCCAACCTCAATGATTCTCTGATTCTCAGACAAGTGGATTCTTGGACCTAAGTCTGTCTCTCAGCAGAGCAATGACCCTGCTGGAAAGCAGTGTCTCTCCCCAGGTGCGGGACGGAACATCCGTGATTGCTTCAGCCTGTTTCCCAGCAGGTTCCCCTGGAGGCCCAGGGACAGCTGGAGGGAGCCCAGAG
Source organism: Haliaeetus albicilla (assembly GCF_947461875.1). NCBI lineage: Eukaryota > Metazoa > Chordata > Aves > Accipitriformes > Accipitridae > Haliaeetus > Haliaeetus albicilla. The sequence goes on from NC_091511.1 coordinate 6,080,058, forward strand.
GGGGCAGAGCAAGTGCTGCCTTGGGCTGGTCCTCTGCTGCTGAGCTGGGCTGGGCTCCTGGGACAGAGGGAGCTCATGGCAAGCGGGCAGCGCTGCAGAGAGACAGCTCTGCCCAGGAGCAGGGCTGGGGGCACTGCCTGCAGGCATCGAGAGGAGACCTGCAAGGCAGAGAGAGCTTAAAGGCAGTGTGGAGTGGGAGGATGCTGAGAGCTCACTGCGGGAGAAATCTTCCCAGCCCTCTGCATGGTAAGTCTCTGGGTGCAGGGCAATAGAGCTTCAGTTCCTGCAGGGATCTGGGACATCTGACAGTGTATGGGATCTGGCAGGAGGACTGGCTTCATTTCTCTGGTGTAGAGGAGAAGGATGTGCTCCAGAGCAGGGCTTCCCTGCTGCCCTGTCAGAGGGACAGGGCATGAGGGCTGCCTTCTCCTGGCACCAGCTGCAGGGCTGTGAAGCCGGGTGTGCATGCAGGGGTGCCCAGGGCTGTCCTTCAGAGCAGGGTCCTGGTGTTTCAGGGGCTGAGTGGTGCAGCAGGGACTTTGCTGCCTGCCAGGGTCAGCACTCAGCCTGTGCAGGGAACTCCCCATGACAGTGTGGGGAGAAGGTGTGTGTGAAATAAATGACCCCTGGAAGGGCAGAGCAGGGTGCTTCTGCTGTCGAGAGGCTGCTGCATGGGTCACGTTTGCTCAGAGCTCCAGCTCAGCCCTGGGCATTTCCGAGGGGACTTTCAAGAAGAACATCAAGGCAGTATTTTCCTGAAAGGTAAGGAGTCTTTGCTTTGAACTTTTATCCTCCTGGTGGGTGGGTGGGCAGTGTGACATTAAAATTTATTTGTCCCCTCTGGAGAAGGCACCGAGACCCCAGTTGTCCTTAGCACTTGTCTGAGATGCTCCTTAGCCCCTGCACACACAGAGATGCCCCTGGGCAGTGCCCGGCTGCCAGGAGGGGTCTGCAGGGCAGAGCTGAGCACACAGCGGGTGGGAATGGGTCTGTGAGCAGGGACAGGGATCAGACAAGGGGACAGAGAAGCAGCTGCTGACAGGGACAGCTCCAGGCAGCAGAGACAGGGGCAGGGAGTGAGAGGAGGGAGCTGCTTCCAGAAATGCCATGAGAGGGGGGGTTCAGGCATCTCCCTGCCATCAGCGGAGAAAACCCTTGGTCTTTTCTCCCACCCAGCAGAGCCTCTGCCTTTACGGCCATGGGGACTCAGTCACCTTCTCAGTGGCTTCAGCCCTGAAGAGAAGAAATTATCAAATACCCTGCCATCTGTCCCTGTCCTGCCTCCATTGGCAGCAGGTCTGTAGTGTTTATCCATTTTTGTCCTCCTGTCCCTGCTCCTCTTGTTCTTGTCACTGGAGAGGGATGGGGAGGGGGGATTTGGGTGCATTTCAGACATTTGTCCATGTGAGTAAAATATCCCAGTCCCCTCCTAAACCCCAGGCTCCCAGTGATACAAATGACAAAACTCTCCTTTCAGGACATCCCATCTTTAGGACATTCACTTCTTTCCCTGCCAAAAGCACTTCCTTAAGGGGCGTGTGGAAACCAGAACAAATACTCAAAACAAAATCCCCAGTTTTGGTTGAATTGGGAGTGACAATGCTGAAAAGCTCTTTGATATGACAAGTGGATTTAATCTAAGATTCCCCCATGTTCCTATTTACCACCTGCTGTAGGGCAGGACTGACTCCCCTGTACCCCACAGCAGAGCCCGCTGCTCCTAGTGGCACCCTCAGCCAGCACCAAGCGTATCTCATGAAAGGGACCTGCCAAAGGGCTTCCTGAAATAGGAGAGGAGGCTTTGGTGGAGTTTCTATGAGAAATGCATTAGGTTTAGCTCAAAGAATTTTCTTCTAACTTGTCACTGGCTTTACCCTCTTGGACAGTGCCCCATGCCCAGAAGAAGCTAATGCCCAACAGCAGCTCCATCACCGAGTTCCTCCTCCTGGCATTTGCAGACACGCGACAGCTGCAGCTCTTGCACTTCTGGCTCTTCCTGGGCATCTACCTGGCTGCCCTCCTGGGCAACAGCCTCATCATCACCGCCGTAGCCTGCGACCACCACCTCCACACCCCCATGTACTTCTTCCTCCTCAACCTCTCCCTCCTCGACCTGGGCTCCATCTCCACCACTGTTCCCCAATCCATGGCCAATTCCCTGTGGGACAGCAGGGCCATCTCCTACTGGGGATGTGCTGCACAGGTCTTTTTCTTTCTCTTCTTCATCGCAGCAGAGTATTGTGTCCTCACCATCATGGCCTACGACCGCTACGTTGCCATCTGCCAACCCCTGCACTACAGGACCCCCCTGGGCAGCAGAGCTTGTGTCCACATGGCAGCAGCTGCCTGGGCCAGTGGGTTTCTCTATGCTCTGCTGCACACGGCCAATACATTTTCACTACCACTCTGCCAAGGCAATGTTGTGGGCCAGTTCTTCTGTGAAATCCCCCAGATCCTCAAGCTCTCCTGCTCACGCTCCTACCTCAGGGAAGTTGGCCTTCTTGGGCTTAGTGCCTGTTTAGCATTTGGTTGTTTTGTTTTCATTGTTTTCTCCTATGTGCAGATCTTCAGGGCCGTGCTGAGGATCCCCTCTGAGCAGGGACGCCACAAAGCCTTTTCCACGTGCCTCCCTCACCTGGCCATGGTCTCCCTGTTTATCAGCACTGCAGTGTTTGCCTACCTGAAGCCCCCATCCCTCACCTCCCCAGTTCTAGATCTGGTGGTGGCAGTTCTGTACTCGGTGGTGCCTCCAGCAGTGAACCCCCTCCTCTACAGCATGAGGAACCAGGAGCTCAAGGATGCCCTGCGGAAAATGATGAGCGGGTGCTTTTCAGAAGCAATAAACTGCCTGTTTTTTTCTACAGAGCATTCATAATGTAACTCATTAAATACCCAGCCTGCCTTCTCAGGTTCTTGGGCGTGGGGGTGGGGGTTCTTTGTTTTTCTTGTGATAATGTTGTGCTCATTGAAATTTTATTATACATCCCACTTGTAATTCACTGTCTACCTGTAGAATTTGACCTAGAGGCTGTGTAAATGAGGCGCAGTTCTCGCTCTGTTATTCAACAGAATAAAGGACCCTCCAGCAACTTGTTTGTACAAGAATGTTCCTCTGAGAACCTGGTGAAGCTGCAGGGCAGTGCCTGTGTGCAGAGGGGAAGGGGAAAAGAGTCTCAGCACAGCAGCACTGCCAGGCAGCACCAGTGCTTGGTCTTCCCAGAGCTGCTCTCTTTCCACTCCCACACTCTTCTTCTCAGCTCCTGGCTAGGTGTAAGCCCTGAGTGCTCTGACATCTCGGTCCCAGTCCTGCTGTGTGGCAGGACTCCCAAGGGAGAATCTTGGTTCTGAGGAATTGCTGTATTTACACTGGCTTTGTCACTCCATCCCCGTGCCCCACTGGCCACTGTGACCAGGGTTCCCTCGGTTGCCGTCCTTGTGCTGACAACACATTTAGAGAAGCCCTTCTGGGTGCCCTCCCCATGCATGGCCTTTTCCAGCCACGACCAAGCTCTGGCTTTGCTGGCTCCATGCCTGCACATACAGACCAGGTGTCTGTCTGCCTCCCGGGCAGGCTGTTCCCCCTCCAGCCTCCCTGCACTTCCTTCTGGTGTTGGACCTCCTACGTCCATGCTGATCTCTTGCCAGGCCCTGCTTGACTCCCTGCACATCAGGCTGTCTTCTTCCTGGGCTTTGAAGGACGTTGTCCCTGAAGATCCAGGAGGGACTCACAGCCCCTTTGTCCTCCAGGACAGTCCAAGCAGAGCCTCAGCTAACAGAAATCAGCTCTCCTGCAGTCCTGCACAGTGATTCTGCCATTTGTTGTACTTCTCCACCATCTCATGGTGGTAGCAGCCATGGCTGCCCTCCTCCTTCCCATCCCCAGGCAGACCCACCCTGTCTGTCAGGAAGAGACCAGCCCTAGACAGCTCATTGAGTGTCTCTGTCAAAACGCTGTCTTCCACACCCTGCAGGAATCTCCTGGGTTGCTTGTGCCCAGCCCTGCTGCCCTCCCAGCAGACTGTGGGGTGCTTCAACGTGCCATGTCATCGAGGACCTGTGACCATGAGGCTTCCTCCAAGGCAAGGCTCTGTGCATGCCAGCCTCCCCTTTGCACAGAGCTCCCCTCCGCCTCCTCACCCTCCACCTGCCTTCCTGAGGAGCCCTTGGCACCCATGGCTGCCCTCCCACCACTCCAGCTGTCCCACCAGGGCTCTGGCGTCCCCATGGGGTGGGGGAGCACGTTTCTGCCTGCCCAGCAGAAAGGACAGTGCTGGGGAGGGGAGAGGAGAGGCGGGTAAAGGGGCAGGGTTGTGGGAGGTTGTCTGGGAGGTGACTCCTGTTTCCAGAAGAGGATGATGCAAGGAGAGGCATGGTAGGTGGGAGGTGGATTTTGAGGTCACTTCTTTGGAAAGAACCCAATTGGCCAGGTGCTGAGGCAGGCCCAGTGCTGTCACCTGGAGGGTCGGAAAACCTACCCCGCAGCGCTGAGATCTTGGGAGAGGCGAGATGCAGAGGAAGGTGAAGATGGCATGGCTGTGAGGTGGACTGTGAGTCCATTTCTGTTGCAGTAACATGACTGACTTGTGGCAGGCAGGCAGATGCTGTGATATCATCAAGCTCATCACAAACCCCAGGGAGACACAGATGACAGCTCATGCAGTGCAGAGGGGTAGATGTAGGCAAAGGCAACATGGTTGGGCTGTTGCTTGTGAGGTTACCTGATGATAGCAATGTGATTGCCCACAAGTGGGTTGGCACCATGAGGTCATGAAGGACACCAGCTGGGAAGGCTGCAGACAGATGACTGGGCCCCTGGTGAGGCCAGGCCCTGGGGTGAAGCCACCTGTACTTGATATGGGAAGCTATGGGACATGGCAGGAGAAATCGTGGGATGTGACAGACAACACGTTATCACAACACAACATCTTCCTGGCATCATGGAGACACTGTGGGATGGCACCTATGACTGGAGTGTTGGAATGGATGGATACAGGCTCTATAGGAAGGTGAGGCAGGGGAGACAAGGAGGGCTTGTCACCCTCAAAGTCAATGACCAGTTGGCATGCGTCGAGGTCCATCAGGGGATGGATGAGGAACTGACCGAGAGCTTATGGATCAGGAATAAAGGGATGGGAGAGACAGGTGACATTCTTGTGGGGGTCTGCTACAGGCCACCCAACCAGGAAGACCGAGCAGATGAGGCCCTCTTTAGACAGATAGGAGCAGCCTCACATTTAGAAGCCCCGGTCCTCACGGGGGACTTCAAACACCCTGCTATCTGTTGGAGGGACAACACAGCAGGGCATAAGCAATCCAGGAGGTTCCTGGAATGTGTTGATGATAACTGCCTTCTCCAAGTGATAGAGAAGCCAATGAGAAGAGGTGCTATGCTGGACCTTGTTCTCAGCAACAAGGAGGGTCTGGTGGGGAACGTGAAGCTCAAGGGCATCCTTGGCTGCAGTGACCATGAAATGGTGGAGTTCAAGATCCTTAGGGCAGCGAGGAGGGTGCACAGCAGGCTGGCTACCCTGGACTTCAGGAGAGCAGGCTTTGGCCTCTTCAGGGATCTGCTTGATAGAGTAGCATGGGATGAAGCCCTGGAGGGAGGAGGGGCCCAAGAAAGCTGCTTAATAGTTGAGGATCAGCTCCTCCAAGCTCAGGAGCCATGCATCCCAACAAAGAGGAAGTCAGGCAAAACCACCGGGAGGCCTGCATGGATGAACAAGGAGCTCCTGGACAAACTCAAACACAAAAAGGAAGCCTACAGAGGGTGGAAGCAAGGACAGGTAGACTGGGAGGAATACAGAGAAATTGTCTGAGCAGCCAGGCATCAGGTTAAGAAAGCTGAAGCCCTGACAGAATGAAATCCAGAAAGCGATGTCAAGGGCAATAAGAAATGCTTCTGTAGGTATGTCGGTGATAAAAGGAAGACCAGGGAAAATGTGGGACCTCTCTGGAAGGGAGCGGGAGAGCAGGTTACCCAGGACATGGAGAAAGCTGAGGTAAGCAGTGACATGTTTGCCTCAGTTTTCACCGGCAAGTGGTCCAGCCACACCACGCAAGTCACAGAAGGCAAAGGCAGGACCTGGGAGAATGAAGAACCACCCACAGTAGGAGAAGATCAGCATCAAGACCATCTAAGGAACCTGGAGGTGCACAAGTCCATGAGACTTGATGAGATGCATCCACAGGTCCTGAGGGAACTGGCAGATGAAGTGGCTAAGCCACTATCCATCATATTTGAGAAGTGGTGGCAGTCCAGGGAAGTTGCCACTGACTGGAGAAGGGGAATCATAGCCCCCATTTTTAAAAACTTAGATAAAGGAAGACCCAAGATCATGCAGCTGATCCTCCTGGAAACTATGCTAGGGCACATGGAAAATAAGGAGGTGATTGGTGACAGCCAACATGGCTTCTCTAAGGGCCAATCATGCCGGATAATTTTGGTGGCCTTGTAGGACGGCCTTAAATTGTTGGTGGATAAGGGAAGAGCAACAGATGTCATCTTCCTGGACTTGGGCAAAGCATTTGACACTGTCCGGCACAACATCCTTGTCTCTGAATTGGAAGGACATGGATTTGACAGACGGAGCACTCAGTGCATAAGGAATTAGCTGGCTGGTCGCACTCAAAGAGTTGTGGTCAAAGGCTTGATGTCCAAGCAGACAGCAGTGATGAGTGGTGTTCCTCAGGGGTCAGTATTGGGACTGACACTGTTTAACATCTTTGTCGGTGACATGGACAGTGCGATTGAGCACACCCTCTGCAAGTTTACCAACGACACCAAGCTGTGTGGTGTGGTTGACATGCTGGAGGGAAGGGATGCCGACCAGAGGGACCTTGACAGGGCTTGAGAGGTGGGCCCTTGCAAACCTCCTGAAGTCCAACAAGGCCAAGTGTAAAGTCCTGCACGTGGGTCATGGTAATCCCAAGCACAAATACAGGCTGGGCAATGAGTGGATTGAGAGCAGCCCTGAAGAGAAGGACTTGGGTGTTGACAAGAAGCTCAACATGATGCAACAATATGCGCTCGTAGCCCAGAAAGCCAACCTTATCTACAGCTGCATCAAAAGAAGCATGACCAGCAAGTCAAGGGAGGTGACTCTCCCCCTCTACTCTGCATTCGTAAGACCCCACCTGGAGTACTGCGTCCAGCTCTGGGGCCCCCAGCATAAGTAGAACATGGACCTGTTGGAGAGAGTCCAGAGAAGGGCCACGAGGATGATCAGAGGGCTGGAGCATGTCTCCTGTGAAGACAGGCTGAGAGAGTTGAGGTTGTTCAGCCTGGAGAAGAGAGGGTCTGAGGACACCTTCGAGCAGCCTCCCAGTACCTAAAGGGGGCCTACAAGAAAGGCAGAGAGGGACTTTTTCCAAGGGCATATAGTGATAAGAGAAGGGGTAATGTCTTTAAACTGAAAGCGGGTAGACTTAGATTAGATGTAAGGAAGTTCTTCACTGTGAGGGTGGTGAGGCGCTGGAAGAGGTTGCCCAGAGAGGTTTTTGGATGTGCCATCCCTGGAAGTGATGAAGGCCAGGTTGGATGGGGCTTTGAGCAACCTGGTCTAGTGGAAAGTGTCCCTGCCCATGGCAGTAGGGTTGGAACTAGGTGATCTTTAAGGTCCCTTCCAACCCAAAACATTCTATGGTCCATTGCAAGCCCAGACTGCCTTCTATATTTTTTGTTGTTGGTTGTGCTTTTTACTTGCAATAATGTTGTCATCCCCTTTCTAATTCACTGTCTGCTTTGCTTTTCTGAGCAAGTGGCTGTGTAAATGAGGATCTGTGCTCACTGTGAGTTTAAACAAAAGAAAGGGCCCTGCAGCAAGCTGGGTTTTTTTCCCTGAGATGCTTCCTCCAAGGCCTTTTTGGAGCTGCAGGGACAGTCCCTGTGTTCATAGGTGGAGAGGAAGAGTCCTGGCATGGCAGCGCTGCCAGGGAGCACCAGCACTTCCACACCCTCTTTGATCCCTTGCGTTGGCGTAAGGCCTGAGTGCTCTGGCAGATTAGTCACCCCCCCTGCTTTGTGGTAGTCCTGTGACCACAGGCAGGAACAGGCAGCAGACACTTCTGTGACAGAGCTGGTCTCCATAACAGCATTTCTGTAAAGAAACGTGATCTCCTTAGGGCAGTGCCTGAAGGCTTAGGTCTTCTTCCAAAATTTCTCTCAAGAGCATGCCCAACAAAGTGGCCCCCAGTTGAAAAAAAGGGTGTATAGCTAAGCAGTGTGAGTGTGCAGGGTTGGGGCAAGCAGCAGTGTTCTCACACAGCCAGGCCTCCTGTGAGAGACCTGAAGGACCAGCAGAGCAGGGTCTGCCCTGTGCCCGTTTTTGCTGGACACCCTGGGGAAGCTGCCCCAGGGCAATCATCCTCAACTAGCCCCTCACAACCACCATTTCCAGCACTGGCCTGTCACCCCAGCTTGGAGAGGTTCTTTGTCCCTCCATGGAAGGACCCTGAATGAGTAGGTCAAAAGTCCATGTTTGCATTGTCCAGAGGAGATGTAAGCATGCACAACGTGTACGTGAAGTGCGATGAACCCGAGTGAGCACAAACGCCATCAGCTATACCTGGGGGTTCCATGAAGGCTTGTGGCACAGACAGTGCCTCAAGGTCACTTCACGTTGGGAGTAACATCCCAAGGGAAACTGCCTGAATGCAGCACTGGGTGCCATGTGCTTCCTTGAACTGAGGTCCCTGTGTCCATTCCTCATGACAACGGGGCACCTCACAGGAGTGCAGAGCAGGGCGATACACCTGAGTATATGATGGGACAGCAGCAGGCACACGTTGTGTCTATCCGAGAAGCTGAAAGGCCAGCAGCAGTCATGTGATTTAGAAGACCATGGTGGGGTTCCTTCTATCCGGCCAGGTGAAAGACCACAAGAAGGCCAATGGGTTGGGTTCCCTGCTTGAAGGGTAGTTTCTGAGATGGTTGAGATTTCCTTGGTAGCGGGGAAAAGCAGGAGAGAGAAAAACAATGCCACAAAGTGGAACTTGGCAGGTGGACATTGGATGTCAGGGTGAGGAAATGTCACTTGAAGGGTAGTGCTGTGGTGCAAGAGGTTACCCAGAGGGAGTCTGGATCAGCCCATGGCTTTGTGTTTCAAAGAACAGCCAGCGAGGGTGGAGACACACCAGTGAAGGTACAGAAATGCTGGGGTGAGAGCAAGGTGGGGAAGGGAGATGAATGTGTACAGCCTGTAGGGACAGAGGGGCAGGTGTAGGACAGTGTGGAGCAGCCTGCGGTGGAGATGGCAAAGGGTGTTGGCAAGGCTGGAAGGCAGCAACAGAACCCAGATCTTTGTCCCCTTTGGCTGTGGCAGTTGTCTCTGCCACCGAGGCCTATGAGAAGACATGTTGGCCTCATGGCACTTGGACCTTGTTGCCTCCTTGGAACTCCGACAGGATGCTGGAAGTTGTTGCACCATTGCTGTCCTTGCCTCAGCCTTGCACAGCCCGATCCCACATTCCCAGGAGGAGCCCTGAGCTGTGTGTGAAGGACAGGATCCCCTTCCCACTGGCCTGAGATCAGGGCTTGGCCTTTGTGCTTCATAAAGCAAAGCCAGGGCTTTCTCAGCATCAGAGGCACCTGCACAGTGCCTTGGCCTACCTGGAATCACAGCCTCTGATTAACTGCTCTAACGAGTCCATGGGGAGCCTTTGTCAGTCATGGCCCTCAGTGGGGCCCACTAATGCTGCAAGGTACTTCAGGTGTTTGCTTTTGAAAGGTTTTCTCAGCCTCTTCCCAGTACCTGAGCTTTGTGGACTCAGCCCCAAAGACACCATGGGCTCATTAAGATCCCAAAATCCCTAACAAGCCATGACTCTTCCATCATTTTCTTCAGGTACTGCAGACTTGTGTAGCTAATCAGAGAGGTTTCAGGAGGGCAGGTAAAGAGGATGTTTTCAATGAGCACTTTGAAGAAGTGGTAGAAGAATTCTCCACTTGATATTGATGCGGAGTGTCTCCTAAGGAGGTGTGCACATACAGGAAAAGCAGTGCCTTGAGGCTAGACACAGCATGGACAACCTTCCTCCTCACCTCTCCAACATACCTATTTGGCTCATTGGCCCCCTGGAAATTACATCACTTTTCTTTACATCAGACTTCTCCACTGAAGCCTGCCCCTGATTGTTACAGCTTCATTGCAGGAATTCCTACCTGCTTTTCTTAAGAGAACTGGAAGTAAACAGGCAGAAAGGGGTTTTTTTTGGTAAATAGGGAAAGAAATAAAAAATAAACCAAGAGAACTTAATCAACAATAAAACAGACTTGTCAGCTGCATGGTTAGTTTAGGCAACTTCCAATGAGGTCCATCACCACAACTGAAGAGTTGCCGGTAGGGAGTTTGAGAGAGACTACTGACAGACTATGAAGCTTTACTTCCCTGAAGCTCAAAGCAGGGAGACAGGTGAGAGGGATCTGAATGATCAAAGGGTAAGAGGAGGAAGCCCTCTGGAGAACAATGGGAAGTGCACATGTCCAGGTAGGCTTCTGAAGAGATGACTTCAGACATGGTGAGTTTAATAAGGACAGGTAGAAACACTGGGAAGGTTAAATCCACAGCATAATAGGGAGAGTACAGGCAAGGCAAGCACAGGGTAAGGTCAATATTTCTTCTCCCACAATTAATACACATTTTGAAAATTCATGTTTTGGCAGGATAGAAATCCCACCATGGACATGTTCTTGGAAGTATTGAATCATTTCAGCTGATGAAAAAGTGTGGGTTTAATTGTTTCATTTGAACTATTGGGAGCAGTTCTCATGTTTTCAGGCAGAGCTCCATGGTCTGGCCATAAGCACCCAGCGCAAACTGCTGGAAGCCCCAGTGTATCTGAGGTATTTGCCCGGGACTGGCAGTGATCAGAGAAGACTGATGGAGCCATGTCTCTTCCATCATTTACATCTAGTCTTCAAGACTTGCATGCTTAATTAGAGAAGTTTCAAGAGTGTAGTTAAAGAGGAAGTTGTGTAAACAGTACTTTGAAAAATGGATAGAATAATTCTCCCATTGATATTGATGCAGAGTGTCTCCTAAGGAGGTGTGGACACGTAGGAAAAGCAGTCTCCTTGAGGTCCATCACCATATGGACATCCTTGCTCCTCACCTCCCAAACACTGCCATGTCACTCTGTATGGTTGCCTGTGGCCGTGGAAGATATAGATCCATATGACATACACAGGTTTTAGATCCCTCCCAGAGCAGGTCTGAGAATTGCAGCCTATCCAGAAGGTGACCTGGGATCCCCTCATCTCCCCAGTTAGCCCAGAAACAGACAAACATACACACACAACCCCTAATGGGTCCAGCATGGACTATTCTGGAGCTTGGAGATGATAGAATCACAGAATATCTCCGGTTGGAAGGGACCCATAAGGATTTTCTCACAAGAAAAGAACTCTTTTCATCATCTCTACAGTCAAACAGAAACAATGTTCTCATGAGAACTTCTTGCTGCAAGGCTAGGCAGGAGGCGTAAGGGCTGGTACTGCGTGGGAGCTGCCTGCAGGCTCCTTGTGACAATGAGCTCCTGTGGTTGTCCAGCATCCAAGGGATCCATGCAGCACAGCACAGGTGTGAAGGCCAGGCTCTACGTGAAGTGCAGCACAGCTCCCTGCACAACGGTCTTCTGGGCAGGATAAGTGCTCAAGTTTCCCTGTTAGAAGTCTGTGCTCCACCCTGGTGCCACAGCTGAGCTGCTGCAGCCCAAAGGTGCACGGGCAGGAGGAGGTGGCTCACAGGCAGGAGGAGCTGGAGCCCTGTGGCTTGTCCCACAGCTGTGAGGGTTTTGGATTAAATGAGATGTGGTGGGACAGTTTGCCTGCCTGGGGTTCTGCAGTGGAGGAAAACAGCCTCTGCTGGAGAGACTGGCAGGGAGGATGGGTATGGGGAATACCCCCTGTGTTGAGGGGATGCCCCCTGTGTTCTCCTCCTGCGGAGGAGGACAACCAGTGTTGCATGGGGATCAACTCAAGGGTTCCTTGAGCAAACTCAAGCACCGCTACAGAGACGGAGATGGGTCATTTGACCAGATCCCTGAACACAGGTGTTGGTATGCCATGAGCCCTGAGATTCCACCTTTTGGTCCAGAGGAGTATGATGCCCCTTGAGGTGTCCTGGGATATCTCCTGACCCCTGTGGTGTTGTAGGCTGTGAGAAGACTCGGAACACCACCTCTGACTGGAGGAATTTCACTTTCAATGCCGACCTACAGGGCAGATGGAGGGGCTTCAGACCTTGCAGGCACTCTGCTGAAGGGTTAGGCCTTCAGAGATCCAAAATGAAGAGAATGGTGGTGTATCAGTGTCCACCACATAAACATTTGGCCTGCTTTGCGCTTTTACCACTTTTGGATCTGTCCCTTGACATGTTTTTGGTAAAACAAGAAACTCACACAAATAGACACACACAAATACAGACACACTTGAAATAAGGCTGAAAGCTAGAGAGCAGAAATGAATTAGGGGCAACATTGTCTGACAGGTGTTACCATGACAGGATAAGAAAGAGTCAGCAATGAGAGAAAAAGCACTGTTCTAAAAACTTCCTGCCAGAGGCTAAATACTCTGAAATTATAGCTGTCTTGTCAACTAAGAATGAATGACACGAGTAAAGGTCAAGAAATTATGTTTATCATCATCAGGAAGGAGAAGAAATTTTAGGGCATGATAGTGTTACTGTTTTTAGTGAAAATAGAAAACAGTCCACAATGTAGCCGCTAAGCCCCCACCCAGCTGCTCACTCACTGCCCTCTCCTGAGGGATGGGGGAAGAATCAGAAGGGCAATTTCAGAACAACTCATGGGTCAAGATGAGATGACTTGAATAGGTAAAGCAAAAGCTGTGGCTATAAGCGAAGGAAAAGGAATTCATTCACTGCTTCCTCTTGACGGGCAGGTGTTTAGTCATTTCCAGGAAAGCAGGGCTCTGTCACCAGTAACGGTTACTTGGGAAGAGCAATGGTGTATCTCCAAATGCCCCCTCTTCCTTCCTCCTCCTCCAGCTTTAATCGCTGAGCGTGACATCATAGGGGATGGGATATCCCTCTGGTCAGTTGGGGTCAGTCATCCTGACTGTGTCCCCTCATAACTTCTTGCCCACTGCCAGACTACTCACTAGCAGGGAAGCGTGAGGAATGGCAAAAGCCTTGGCCCTGTGCAAGCACTCTTCAACAATAGCTAAGACATGGGAGTGTTATCAACACTGGTTTGGTCACAAATCCCAAATCTGGAACTGTACAGGCTGCTGTGAAGAAAATTACCTCCATCCCAGCCAGCCAGGGGAGGCTGGACTTCTTGGAAGGTGTGAGGATGATAAGAATGCAGAATTTGAGAGGGGGGGAAAAAGGGAACCCGTAAATGAAAGATGAGGCCGGGGATGTCACTGGGACTGTTTGGGGTGCCTGTGATGCTGCCCTGTAGCTGATGTGAATTCCTTCCACAGTCAGAGGGAACCTGAGTGCTTTCCTTCATGTTGAGGACATGAAGGGTAAGGAAGTGTCATCCAGGCTGGAAGGGACCTTCTTAGACATCTGTAGAAAACATTGTACACAAAGCAGGGTCACACCGGGTTTCTCACGGCTTTATCCAGATGGGTCTGAGAAACTGCCAGGGATGGAGGCAGCGCACTCTCTGGGAAACAGCTTCCCATGTCTGACTGTCTTCACGTTGCAAAAGTTTCTCCCTATATTGAGCCTGACCCTCTCGTCCTTCATCTCATTGCCTCCTGTGCTCCTGCCTTGCACCACAGTGTCTTCTTGGAAATCTCATCGTAGGCAAGGCATGTCTGTTATACCCTCTCTGCAAAGCCCTCCACTCTCCAGTCTGAACAAGGGCAGCTCCCTCAGCCTCTCCTAGCAGGGCAAGTGCTCCAACACTGACCATCTCTGTGGCCCTCTGCTGAACTTTTGCGGCTCTCCAGCTTGCCAGTGTGTCTCTGGCACTGTGAGGAACCAAAACCTGGGCAAGTATGCTGGGTGTGGTGTAACAAGCGCTGATCGCTTCTGCTGGCTGTGCTCATGCTCGTACAGCCCAGGATGTTGTTGGCCATCTTTGCTGATGGCTCCTCTTTTGCCTAATGTGACCCAGAGATCAGCAGACCCTTTCTTGTGGAGCTGCTATCCGCCTAGGCAGTCCCTGTCCTATGTCATTTCAGAGCCTTCATCCACTTTAGAGGCAGGACTTTGGATGAACCCTTACTGCATAGCATGAGGTTTCGTGTGGCCAATCCCTCCTGACTGTGACCTGACATCTGCTGGACAGCATGCATCCTGCTGTGTTCCCCTTCTAGTGAGTGTCAGGGTTATTAAAGTCCCCAATAAGACAAGAAGTCATGGACCTGGAGTCTTCCCTGGGTTGCTTAAATAAGCAGCACCTTGACAGCAGCACTTACACAACCATGAGCAACACAATGGGCTCCATCCTCTTCCCCCTCTCAGGCTGATCGGGTGCAAAGGTTCCACAAGTGGTTCATATATTACAATTGACCAGCAAAGCATGTACACACATTCACGCCCAAACACACACACAGCAGTGAGCCTACTCACACAGAAAAAAGCTGGGAGCAGAGTTTAATAAATGTCGTAGTTTGACTCCGGTAGTCACTTAAGCACAATGCAGCTGCTCGCTCGCTCCTCCGCAGCAGGATGGCAGAGATGATGGGAAAGGTAAAAGTGAGAAAACTCATTGGCTGAGATCAAAACAGTTTAATAAGTAAAGCAAAAGCTGTGCACTCAAGCAAAGCAAAATAAGGAATTCATTCACTGCTTCCCATCGACAGGCAGGTGTTCAGTCATCTCCAGGAAAGCAGGGCTCCCTCACACATAACAGTTACTTGGGAAGACAAACAACATCTCTCTGAACATTCCGCCTTTCCTCCTTCTTCCCCCAGCTTTTATAGCTGAGCATAACATCCTATGGTACAGAAGATCCCTTTGGTCAGTTGGGGTCAGCTGTCCCAGCTGTGTCCCCTCCCCACATCTTCTGCACCCCCAGCCTACTCGCTGGCAGGGCAGCGTGAGAAGCAGAAAATGCCTTGGCGCTGTGCAAGCACTGCTCAGCAGTGACTAAAACATTGGTGTGTTAGCAACACTGTTTCCATCACAAATCTAAAACATAGCCCCATACAATTTGCTATGAAGTTAGTTAACTCTACCAGAACTGAAACCACTAGAATAAGCAGGACAGACCGCGGTGATCAGGCACAGGCTTTGGCCAGACCAGCACTGACCAGCCACCTCCCCACAGGCACCTGGCCCCTTGCAGCCCTCTCCTTCCCAAACTTCCACGGGCTGCTTCTTCCATGATATGCCGCGACCCTTGCCTTTCTCTGCCACAGTCTCCACCACAATTCATAACCCTCACCAATTAGTTTTCCCCCAATGGTCTCAGGTTTTCTCCATTTGTACCCAAATCTGATAGCTTGGACACCATTGCCTTGGTCCTCTGGGACTTCAAGGGCATCCCTGATGGCTTCCCCAGGCACTGATGGCCTTGCAAGACAAGACTGCCCAGGAGGTCCCTGGTGCTCCTCTCTGTGCCGTCTGGCCACTTCTCACATCTGCAGCCACCTGTGAGACCCAGCCGGGACACAGGGTGCTGCCCATACTGCTGGTCCCTTCTCACGCTCTTCTCTGTCACGTCCCACAATTTCTCCTGCCATGTCCCATAGGTTCCCATATCACGTACAGGTGGCTTCAC
Organism: Haliaeetus albicilla; assembly: GCF_947461875.1. Taxonomy (NCBI): domain Eukaryota; kingdom Metazoa; phylum Chordata; class Aves; order Accipitriformes; family Accipitridae; genus Haliaeetus; species Haliaeetus albicilla. Next base: position 6,095,760 of record NC_091511.1, read on the forward strand.
CCCAGGGCAGGGCCTCACCAGGGGCACAGTCATCTCTCTGTGGCCTTCCCATCTGGTGTCCTTGATGATCCCATGATGCCTGCCTGCTCCTGGTCACTCACATTGCTGTCATGAGGTGACTTCACATGCAACAGCCCAACCATGCTGGCTCTGCGTACCTCTACCCCTCTCCACGGAATGAGCTGCCACATGTGCCACATGGGGGTTTGTGATGCAACAAGTTGTCGTGGTTTAACCGCAGCCAGCAACTAAGCACCACGCAACACTGTGTCTGTTAGCAACACTGTTTCCATCACAAATCTAAAACATAGCGCCATACAAGATACTATGAAATCAATTAATTCTGTCATGAGCTCACATACAACAGCCCACCCATGTTGGCTCTGCCTACCTCTACCCCTCTCCACTGAATGAGCTGCCACATGTGCCACATCGGGGTTTGTGATGCAACAAGTCAAGCAGCAAGAGAAATGGCCTCACACTCCACCTCCCAGCCGTTCCATCTTCACCTTCCTCTGCATCTCCCCTCTCCCAAGATCTCAGCACTGCTGGGTGGGTTTTCCGACACTCCAGGTGACAGCACTGGGCCTGCCTCAGCACCTGGCCAATTGGGTTCTTTCCAAAGAAGTGACCTCAAAATCCACCTCCCACCTACCATGCCTCTCCTTGCATCATCCTCTTCCGGCAACAGGAGTCACCTCCCAGACAACCTCCCACAACCCTGCCCCTTTACCTGCCTCCCCTCTCCCCTCCCCAGCACTGTCCTTTCTGCTGGGCAGGCAGCAACGTGCCCCCCCACCCCACGGGGACTGCAGAGCCCTGGTGGGACAGCTGGAGTGGTGGGAGGGCAGCCATGGGTGCCATGGGCTCCTCAGGAAGGCAGGTGGAGGGTGAGGAGCTGGAGGGGAGCTCTGTGCAAAGGGGAGGCTGGCGTGCACAGAGCCCTGCCTTGGAGGAAGCCTCATGGTCACAGGTCCTCGATGACATGGCAAGTTGAGCACCCCACAGTCTGCTGGGAGGGCAGCAGGGCTGGACACAAGGAACCCAGGGGATTCCTGCAGGGTTGAAAAAGACAGCATTTTGACAGAGACACTGAATGAGCTGTCTAGGGCTGGTCTCTTCCTGACAGACAGGGTGGGTCTGCCTGGGGATGGGAAGAAGGAGGGCAGCCATGGCTGCTACCACCATGAGATGGTGGAGAAGTAGGACAACTAGCAGAATGGCAGTGCGGGACTGCAGGAGAGCTGCTTTCTGGTAGCTGAGGATCTGCTTGGACTGTGTTGTGGTTTCAGCCCAGCTGGTAACAAAGGACCACACAGCCACTCGCTCACTCCTCCTGCCCCCCTCTGGTGGGATGAGGAGGAGAACCAGAAAGTGGAAAAGAAAAAAAAAAAACAAACCGCAGAACCTCATGGGTTGCGATAAGGACAATTTACTGGGACAACACAAAAAGAGAAGTTACAACAACAACAACAACAACGGTACTAATAAAAGAATATACAAAACGAGTGATGCGCAGTGCAACTGCTCACTACGCGGAACCTGACGCTCCACCAGTTCCCCCACTGAAAACAGAGAGACACCTCCCCACCCCGCTCCCCATTTATATGATGAGCATGATGTCACATGGTATGGAATAGCTCTTCGGCGAGTTCAGGTCAGCGGTCCTGGCTGTGCCCCCTCCCAGGTTCCTATGAAAATGAACTCTATCCCAGCTGAACCCAGGACAGACTGTCCTGGAGGACAAAGGGCCTTGAGTCCCTCCTGGATCTTCAGGGACAGCGTCCTTCAAAGCCCAGGAAGAAGACAGCCTGATGCACAGGGAGTCGAGCAGGACCTGGCAAGAGGTCAGCGTGGATGAACAGGGACCCCCCTGACTTAGGAGGTCCAACACCAGAAGGAAGTGCAGGGAGGCTGGAGGGGGAACAGCCTGCCCGGGAGGCAGGCAGACACCTGGTCTGTATGTGCAGGCATGGAGCCAGCAAAGCCAGAGCTTGGTCGTGGCTGGAAATGGCCATGCATGGGGAGGTGACCCAGAAGGGCTTCTCTAAATGTGTTGTCAGCACAACGACGGCAACCGAGGGAACCACTGGTCCCAACTGGCAGTGGGGCACGGGGATGGAGTGACAAAGCCAGTGTAAATACAGCAATTCCTCAGAACCAAGATTCTCCCTTGAGAGTCCTGCCACACAGCAGGACTGGGACCGAGATGTCAGAGCACTCAGGGCTTACACCTAGCCAGGAGCTGAGAAGAAGAGTGTGGGAGTGGAAAGAGAGCAGCTCTGGGAAGACCAAGCGCTGGTGCTGCCTGGCAGTGCTGCTGTGCTGAGACTCTTTTCCCCTTCCCCTCTGCACAAAGTCAACACCCTGCAGCTTCACCAAGATCTCAGAGGAAGGATCTCAGGCAAACAAGTCACTGCAGGGTCCTTTACTGTGTTGAAATACAGAGAGAGCACCGCGCCTCATTTACACAGCCTCAGGGTCAAATTCTACAGGTAGACAGTGAATTACAAGTGGGGTGAATCATAAAATTTCATTGTGAACATTATCACTAGAAAAATAAAGAAAACACCACCGCCACCACAAAGAAGAATCAGAGAAGACAGGCTGAGCCTGTAATGAGTTCCATTATGAATGCTCTGCAGAAGAAAACAGGGCGTTAATTGCTTCTGAAAAGCACCTGTTCATCATTTTCCTCAGGGCATCCTTGAGCTCCTGGTTCCTCATGCTGTAGAGGAGGGGGTTCACTGCTGGAGGCACCACTGAGTACAGAACTGCCACCACCAGATCTAGAACTGGGGAGGATATGGAGGGGGGCTTAAGGTAGGAAAACAAGGCAGTACTGACAAACATGGAGACCACGGCCAGGTGAGGGAGGCACGTGGAAAAGGCTTTGTGGCGTCCCTGCTCAGAGGGGATCCTCAGCACGGCCCTGAAGATCTGCACATAGGAGAAAACAATGAAAACAAAACAACCAAATGCTAAACAGACACCTAGCACAAGAAGGCCAACTTCCCTGAGGTAGGAGCGTGAGCAGGAGAACTTGAGGATCTGGGGGATTTCACAGAAGAACTGGCCCACAGCATTACCTTGGCAGAGTGGTAGTGAAAATGTATTGGCCGTGTGCAGCAGAGCATAGAGAAACCCACTGGCCCAGGCAGCTGCTGCCATGTGGACACAAGCTCTGCTGCCCAGGAGGGTCCCGTAGTGCAGGGGTTGGCAGATGGCAACGTAGCGGTCGTAGGCCATGATGGTGAGGACACAATACTCTGCTACTGCCAAGAAGGCAAAAAAAAAGACCTGTGTAGCACATCCCCAGTAGGAGATGGCCCTGCTGTCCCACAGGGAATTGGCCATGGATTTGGGGACGGTGGTGGAGATGGAGCCCAGGTCGAGGAGGGAGAGGTTGAGGAGGAAGAAGTACATGGGGGTGTGGAGGTGGTGGTCGCAGGCTACGGCGGTGATGATGAGGCTGTTGCCCAGGAGGGCAGCCAGGTAGATGCCCAGGAAGAGCCAGAAGTGCAAGAGCTGCAGCTGTCGCGTGTCTGCAAATGCCAGGAGGAGGAACTCAGTGATGGAGCTGCTGTTGGACATTAGCTTCTTCTGGGCATGGGGCACTGTTCAAGAGGGAAAGAGATTGACAAGTTAGAATAGACTTCTCTGAGCTAAACCTAATGCATTTCTCATAGAAACTCCACCAAAGCCTCCTCTCCTATTTCAGGAAGCCCTTTGGCAGGTCCCTTTCATGAGATACGCTTGGTGCTGGCTGAGGGTGCCACTAGGAGCAGCGGGCTCTGCTGTGGGGTGCAGGGGAGTCAGTCCTGCCCTACAGCAGGTGGTAAATAGGAACATGGGGGAATCTTAGATTAAATCCACTTGTCATATCAAAGAGCTTTTCAGCATTGTCACTCCCAATGCAACCAAAACTGGGGATTTTGTTTTGAGTATTTGTTCTGGTTTCCACACGCCCCTTAAGGAAGTGCTTTTGGCAGGGAAAGAAGTGAATGTCCTAAAGATGGGATGTCCTGAAAGGAGAGTTTTGTCATTTGTATCACTGGGAGCCTGGGGTTTAGGAGGGGACTGGGATATTTTACTCACATGGACAAATGTCTGAAATGCACCCAAATCCCCCCTCCCCATTCCTCTCCAGTGACAAGAACAAGAGGAGCAGGGACAGGAGGACAAAAATGGATAAACACTACAGACCTGCTGCCAATGGAGGCAGGACAGGGACAGATGGTAGGGTATTTGATAATTTCTTCTCTTCAGGGCTGAAGCCACTGAGAAGGTGACTGAGTCCCCATGGCCGTAAAGGCAGAGGCTCTGCTGGGTGGGAGAAAAGACCAAGGGTTTTCTCCGCTGATGGCAGGGAGATGCCTGAACCCCCCCTCTCATGGCATTTCTGGGAGCAGCTCCCTCCTCTCACTCCCTGCCCCTGTCTCTGCTGCCTGGAGCTGTCCCTGTCAGCAGATGCTTCTCTGTCCCCTTGTCTGATCCCTGTCCCTGCTCACAGACCCATTCCCACCCGCTGTGTGCTCAGCTCTGCCCTGCAGACCCCTCCTGGCAGCCGGGCACTGCCCAGGGACATCTCTGTGTGTGCAGGGGTTAAGGAGCACCTCAGACAAGTGCTAAGGACAACTGGGGTCTCGGTGCCTTCTCCAGAGGGGACAAATAAATTTTAGTCTCACACTGCCCACCCACCCACCAGGAGGATAAAAGTTCAAAGCAAAGACTCCTTACCTTTCAGGAAAATACTGCCTTGATGTTCTTCTTGAAAGTCCCCTCGGAAATGCCCAGGGCTGAGCTGGAGCTCTGAGCAAACCTGACCCACACAGCACGCTGTCGACAGCAGAAGCAACCTGCTCTGCCCTTCCAGGGGTCATTTCTTTCACCCACACCTTCTGCCCACACTGTCATGGGGAGTTCCCTGCGCAGGCTGAGTGCTGACCCTGGCAGGCAGCAAAGTCCCTGCTCCATCACTCAGCCCCTGAAACACCAGGACCCTGCTCTGAAGGACAGCCCTGGGCACCCCTGCATGCACACCCGGCTTCACAGCCCTGCAGCTGGTGCCAGGAGAAGGCAGCCCTCATGCCCTGTCCCTCTGACAGGGCAGCAGGGAAGCCCTGCTCTGCAGCACACCCTTCTCCTCTACACCAGAGAAATGAAGCCAGTCCCCCTGCCAGATCCCATACACTGTCAGCTGTGGCGGTTTTCGGAGATCCCTGCAGGAACTGAAGCTCTATTGCCCTGCACCCACAGACTTACCATGCAGAGGGCTGGGAAGATTTCTCCCGCAGTGAGCTCTCAGCATCCTCCCACTCCACACTGCCTTTAAGCTCTCTCTGCCTTGCAGGTCTCCTCTCGATGCCTGCAGGCAGTGCCCCCAGCCCTGCTCCTGGGCAGAGCTGTCTCTCTGCAGCGCTGCCCGCTTGCCATGAGCTCCCTCTGTCCCAGGAGCCCAGCCCAGCTCAGCAGCAGAGGACCAGCCCAAGGCAGCACTTGCTCTGCCCCCTCTGGGCTCCCTCCAGCTGTCCCTGGGCCTCCAGGGGAACCTGCTGGGAAACAGGCTGAAGCAATCACGGATGTTCCCTCCCGCACCTGGGGAGAGACACTGCTTTCCAGCAGGGTCATTGCTCTGCTGAGAGACAGACTTAGGTCCAAGAATCCACTTGTCTGAGAATCATAGAATCATTGAGGTTGGAAAAGACCCTTAAGATCACCAAGTCCAACTGTGAACCTAACACTAGCAAGTCCACCACTACACCGTGTCCCTAAGGAGGGTGACTCAACCCCTTCCCTGGGCAGCCTCTTTCTTCTGCCATCATTGGGCAGGACACGCAGACAGTGACAGGCAGGGATCTCCTTTAGCCCTGCTGAGGGAAGGGGGCCAGCTGAGTCCATGGAGGCACCTCATGCTGGGTCTGTAGTCCTGGGGCTGGAAGGGGACTCAGCTCCCTCCCATGCCCACCACAATCCCACAGGAGGTGGGATCCCTCTTGCCTCAGTGCAGGTCTGCATGAAATAGGCACCTGCACGTGATCTCCTTGTCTCAGCTCCCATGCTAATCAATGGTGATGGAGGCCAGGAGTGAGGTGTTCAGATGCAAATGTCTGGTGACATTGGAGGTGCCAGACGTGGTCAAAGAGGTGTGCAGCTAATAGAGACAGATCAAAGATATGTGCAGGCAGATATAGAGACAGGACAAAATATGAGCACCTCTTTCTGGTGGCTCCTGGGAATTTCCTCTGGCCAAGTGAAATGACAGCTGGTGCCCAGATTAAGGGCAATGCAACCTGTCCCTCCTCATGATGTTCAGGGTGGCCTATAGAGATATTCATCTGATGGTATGTATTCATGTGCCATAGGGAGATCTCAGTCTTTCTTTTCCTCTTCTCCATCTGTTGGATTTACTAGGTCTTGGCTGACAATATTGGCTGTTGTCTCATGTTCAGCCCCACATTGGGTTACAAAATTCAGAGCATCTACTCAATTCGGTGTTCAGATCTAGGCCCACAAAGCTACAGGAGATGCCAGGGCTGGCTTGGGAATCACAGGGCCTATACGAAAAAGCAATTCTCCTTCAGGGAGGGTGTGTGACAGTTCCCCCAGATGGCATCTCGGTAAATATGATTTGGTGCTTTTGTGCCATTGGCAGTTGCCATCAGTCAGAGGCACCAGTCATCAGATGCCATCAGAGAGGCAAATTCTGTCCCTTCTTCTACCCATTAGCTGCAGACATTGCATGATCACAAAATACATCACACCGGGGTTCTTTCTCACTTCCTTGAATATCCAACCAAGGAACAGCCCAAGCCATTTACCAGTGTTCCTGGGTACATCTTGCCATCAAAGACAGCATCCTCCAAGCACAGCCATGGTTCGTATCAAAACTCAGCTGAAACTCAAAAGGCAATTCAAGGGCACCAAGATGAGCTGTTGCTACGTCAGGAACAGTTAAAGAAGAAAGAGAGATACTACGGGACCACTATTAAATTAATTGATAATAGGAGTAGGCAGATCTGAGACTGCCAATGTCATCTTTGCCTCAGTTACCGCCAGCAAGGTCTCCCAGGCCTTTGTGCTTTGAGGCAGGACGCTGGAAGGGAAAGGGGAACAACCAGTGGTGGATGAGGATCACGCCAGGGCTTACCTAGCAAACCACACCCTTACCAGTCCATGGGAGCAGAGGGGCTGCAGCCAAGGGTACTGAGGAGGTGCTGGTCTGTTCTGATCCCAGTAAGGAAGGCACTCAGACTCTGTGAGGCATCATGAATTCTCCATGTTAATGGTCAGGTGCCTATGGGGGACTGGCAGTGCCCTGGCATTCACTGGCCAGGCAAAGCAACAGGGTGCCAACAGCCTGAAGGATCTTGGGACAACTTCTTAACAGAGCTGCTAGGCGGACCAACGAGGCTGATGCTCACCTGGACCTGACCCTGCCTCTCTTTGGGACAGCTTCCTTAGCAACACCTGCAGCCCCGGAGGGTGATTCCCTGGGCCTGCACCAGGCAGCGACTGTGTTTCTCTGCAGCACTTGCCCTTTCCCCCCTGGGTATTGACCATATCTCTCCATTCCACATTCATGGACCCCAAACTACCAGTTGAGGAAACACATTTTGGTGAGGGGAAGACCTGCCCGAGGCACGCCTGCACTTTGTGAGTCCCAAGAGCTTGTGCAAATCTCGGGGTGGAGCTCATTTGCTACCCACATTTGTATTGCAGATGGTTGGGGAGCACCATTACCAAGCTGGAAGTGAGAGAGTTGGTCCCAGGACAAGATCTGCCTGATGGGGATGGAGCTTACAGCTGCAGTGTCTCTGAGTCATTGCCCCACATAAGGTGTGTTTGATATATGGCCGTGTTCCTGGAAATAATGCCATTTGGGTGACTTCTTCTCACCATCAAAACTAGGCAGGATGAATCCCATCCCTGGCAAAGAGCATGCATAAACTGAAGGAACTGCCCCTCACCTGCCCAGCGTTGGCCTTGGCATGGGGAGCACCTTCTGGGCCTGAATGGACAAGCACAGCTGTGCCCTGCCTGCAAAGCTCAGGAACTGTTCTCCACTCTTAAAGAGAAAATGAGCACATTTTTCATCAGCTGAAATGCATCAAACACTGCTCCTTCACAGACAATGTTTTCCCATGATGTCAAGGTGGGAATTTCCAGCCCAGGTACTATGCTCAGGAGAAGATATCCTGATCTTCCCCATTACACCCGTGACACTGCTCTGCCTAGTATCCTGTGTATTGACTCTCACCACTCTCTCACGGGTTTCCACATGTCCTGCTTGAACTGACCATTTCCAAAGAAATCTTTCCAGCAGCCTGCCTGGATGTCTGCATTTCCCAGTGTCCATCCAGCTTTCCTCCCCTCATTGGTCTCTACCCATTCAAACACCTCTCAGCTACCCAGGTGCTACTCAGAGCTTCAGGTGCTTTAAAACTGGCCTTGACTTTCAGTAGTCTGCTTGATGGTCTCTTGAGCCAACTCCTCCATTGTGTTTGTACCTGTTCTCCTGAGTATCTCACTGAAAGTGTTCCACTAAGGTGACACGCAGCAGAAAGTGGACTTCAGTGGAGGAAACATGGACTTCATACATTATTTTTTAATGAATTGTTTTCCTTTGCTCCTTTTTTTTTTTTTTAATAATGGCAGGTAAGCAACATTCTTCTGTGATTGTGTGCAGCTGGTTCTCCAAATAAAGCCAGTGGGGATCTGTTCAAATGAGCTGAATCACTCAGCTACAGACTTTACTGGGAAAAGCTTGGATTTGAAAAATCATGATGGAAGTCCAGGTGACCACAGAGAGAAATGATGGATGGAGGTGGTGGTGAGGGACCACTGATGACGATGGGGCACAGGACAATGATCTCCCATACATTGTCTGACAGAAACAATCTTACCACTTCCTACATGTTCAGACATCATCCGCAGATGCTGTGGATCAATATGAATTGAAGGCTGAGATTATGTGTTCTGTAAGCGGCAAGACAAAGAAAACGAAGAGATGCTGATTTTTTTGTTACTTATCATTTCAATCTTCTCTGCTCGGCTACACTCCTGAAATTTCTCCAATGAGGCCCAAAAGACTTGAAGAGTTAGGGAAAGTGATGCACAGAGACATGGCTTGTTAGGGTGTTTTGCATGTTAAGGAGCCCTCTGGTGCCCAGTTCCTGAACTGCAGATACTGAAAGCAGGAACAAGCCTCTGACAAAGTGGAAGGCAGCAGAAAACCCCAAGTTTCTGAGGGTGTTGGAGGCCTCACTGAGGGCCAACACTGACAAAGCCATGCAGGGAATGCCCAGTCAATGTGTCGGTCCCTGGGGGCTAAATAGGCAAAAAACCGCGGAGACACTAGTTGCAGGTGGCAAAGGCAATGAGCTGGTGGCTCTGATCACATGTAAGCCCTTGGTGTTTGTTAATCATCAGAGTGGCCAAGCCCTGACCCCCAGGGCCTGGTAGAAGAGGTCCTTTCCCTCATGAATTGCTCAGGCCTCTACTGAGGGTCAGTGTGAGTGCGGGTGTGTGTACAACTTGGTGGTAGATTTTGTTGCTTTAAACACAAAGCTGTGGTGTTCTGGGGATCTGGCAATGCCTCTAAGTTCCCCACAACTCATCCAGCCTCCTTCATAGTCCTGCTGACAGTCCTCAATCACCTGAGATGTCCCAGTCCCAGACTTGTTTGCATCCCCAGATTGGATCCATATGCCCAGCACTACACTGCCATTACTCCGGCTGCCCTAAAATCCCAACTTGAACTATTCCACAGTAGCATGACTGCCACTTGCTCCTTCGGGTCCTCTTCTGGCCTGTAACACACTCTCTGCTATGCACACCCCGCTCTCTCCCTGCACTCGCACGAGTCTCCCAAAACCTTCTCACTTCCCCTGCAGCAATGAGACCTCACTCCAGGAGGTTCATGGATTCTCAAGGCTGATGTATGTGAGACAAGGGGAGCCAAAGGAATCTCAGTAGACATAATAAAGGGGGATGAAAGATGATGTTTAGTGCTTACATTGTTGAAATTAGCTGAGGCAGACAGTTCCTGATAAGAAACAGGAGCTGGCCTCAAGAGCCAGCCAAGACTGGTCTTGCAGCTTGGGTGAATACCAAGAAAACACTGAGCCTGCACAAGGAAAGAGGTTACTAGCGGTGACGGAGTCATCTATCTTCATCTCTGCGACCACCAGATGACCACCATAAAGAGGCACTGTGCAAGCGCAGCTGGGAGGAGACTATGGAAATGACCTCTCAGAGCTAATTTTAATATGAAGCGGGGATAGCTCATGCATATGTATAGGCATATTGTGAATATGTAATACCTGACTGTATAAACTTGAGGCGAACTGCCGAGTCGGGTGCTCACGACTTTGGTGGGACTACCCCCTATGCTGCCAAGCGCTGCATGAACATACCTACTTTACAATCCCACTGACTGTGGAGTCTGCTTTCCACATGTCAGAAGTTTCCTGAATTCCAGGCAAGTGTGGGTAGTGAAGGAGAGGAAGACAGGAAGGTCGGCTCACGGGCCATGAGGAGCAGTGTTCAGCCACCCCCAGCAATGGGCATTCCCCATCTGCCAGGTTAAGGCATGCTCCCCTGATGGAACATTCTCATGTAACCCCTGGTTTGTGCAGGGTCCTGCAGCCACACTCCCAGGGCACACCTACTCCTCCTCCACCTACAGACATCAACTGCTTTCCATTGCTGGGCTCAGGTGTGGTTGTAAGGATTTGCTAAAGCCCTGAACCACCTCCTTGATTGTTGATAACTTCACCCTCTCTCACATCACTACACACCTCCAATCACTGCCTAATCACTAACTGACAAGTTAGGAAGCTCTCAAGGCATTCCTCAGGTAATTACCATGTTTCTCCATTCAAGATTCATGCATTCGAGAAGCACCAGTTGAGGAAACACATCAAGATGTGTGAGGGGAGGATATCCCTGAGTCACCTCTGTACTCTTGGAGGTGTGAGTGCTTTTGCAAGGCTCCAGGAGTTCATCTGGTGCCATGCATTTGGTGTTCCCTTCTTGAAACACAAAGCCTTGAGCTGATCCAGACTCCTTCAGAGTGTCCTATTGTACCACAGCACTTTTTGATGTTGATACATTTATTCATTTCATTCCTGTCATTCAGTCTTACTTGACAAGGTAGCTCTTAATTAATGGTGTGTAACCTCTGGAATGAAGTTTTTAGAGCATTGTTTTTTTCTCTCATTCCTGACTGTTACCATTTAATGGCAAGAGCTCTCTCCTGAGGGGAATGTTTCTTTGCATGGGTACTTGGAGAGATCATTCTTGTGCTTGGAGGAGGCTGTCCTGTCAGGCCTGTCAGATTTGCTCATGCTCCTTCACCCTTCAGAGCTGCTTCCCATGGCACCACCTGGATCAGTCTCCCAAGTAAGTCAAAGACTTCTCCTCTGGAGTCCAGAGTCTGTGCTCTGCTGCTGGGCTCCCTCACTGCCCTTTGGTGTCTGAGACCCCACAGTTTCATGGTCATGACGCCAAGGCTGACGCTGGTGATCACATCCTGACCAGCATTTCCTTGTTGGCCAAGGTCCAGGTGAGCATCAGCCTTGTTGGCCCACCTAGCAGCTCTGTGAAGAAGGTGTCCCAAGATCCTTCAGGCTGTTGGCACCCTGTTGCTTTGCCTGGCCAGTGAATGCCAGGGCACTGCCAGTCCCCCATAGGCACCTGATCATTAACCTGGGGAATTCCTCGGGTGACAAAAGACCTTTTCTGTTTCCTCTCCCATCATCAGGTAGTTTGTAACTGCCAGCACAATGTCACTCTTACTGACTCCTCTGATCCTCAGTGACAAAAGCTAACCCAACCTGTTGCCTGTTACATAGAGGACCTCTATAACTCCAAGCTTCCCCTTCATACAGGGGGCATCCACCCTCCTCATTCTTCTACATCCATGCTACACTTCCTGGGGTTCCACCCATCTAAAGGGACATAAAATTATCTGTACAATTCTCTCCTTAGAGTGCTAGACCTAAGGAAGAGCATTGTAAATGATGCCTCACAGATTCTGAGTGCCTTCCTTACTGGGATGTATTGGGTCTGGCTGAGATGGAGTTAATACTCCCCATGGCAGCCCTCATAGCACTGTGCTCTGCATCAGTAGCTAGAAAGGTGTTGATAGCACACCAGTGTTTTGGCTACAGCTGAGCAATGCTGGCACAGCATCAAGGCTGTCTCTCCAACATTTTTGCCCCCCCCTCAATGGCAGGCTGGGGCAGGGCAAGATCTTGGGAGGGGACATAACCAGGACAGCTGACCTAAACTAACCAAACAGATATTCCATACCATATGACGTCAGCTCAGATATAAAAGCTAAGTAAAGGGAGACGGAAGAGGGGGGGCATTTTGTCTTCCGGAGCAACCACTACGCATACTGAAGCCCTGCTTCCCGAGAAGTGGCTAGACATCGCCTGCTGATGGGAAGTAGAGAATAACATCATTTGTTTTTTTTTCTTTGCTTTCGCGCGCAACCTTTGCTATCACTTTATTAAACTGTCCTTATCTTGACCCACGAGCCTTTTGTTATATTTTCTCCCCCCCATCCAGCTGAGGAGGGGGAGTGATAGAGCGGCTTTGGTGGGCACCTGGCATCCAACCAGGGTCAACCCACCACAGTCCTTTTTGGCGCCCAACGTGGGGCACGACAACGGCAGTTTTGCATTAAGCGTTCTATAGCTAGCTATTAAGTGGCAAGCTCCTGTGCAGGTCACGGAGCTTGTTAGCTGCTTGCTTATCTCTAGCTTGCTGAGTTTGGGAACATGTTAATGCAAATAATGGCTGCGTGCTTTGTCCTGGCACTGATGGCTTTGTTTTGCTGTGGTAGCTATCTTGTGGGGAGAATGAAGGAACGCGGGAACGTGCTAATACAAATAATGTCTATGTGCTTTGTCCTGGCACTGATGGCTTTCCTGTGTTGTGGGAGCTATCTTGTGGAGGAGATGAGGGAACACATCTCCCTCTCCCTACCAGGCATTGATGTGAATGGTTTTATTATGCAGGCTCCCGAGGTCCTTGTTCACCCTTATGTAAGCTGTTTAATACTAATAATTAATACTGGTGGCATATTATGGGTATTGTGGAATCTGGTCTCGTCCTGGTATAAGAGAAGGCAAGTTTTAGGTGAGGCAATACTTAAATGTGCCCTCAAGCGACTGGTGCCTGGGTGGCAGGGTATATGGAAGGATTTGGGCAGATTCCTAGGACGGTTATCACCTCCCATAATCTGGGATTTTACATCTGAACAGGCAAGTAACCCTGGCAAACTGACACGCCACCTGATAGAAGGGTGCCTTGCCTATCCCAATGAAAACCAGCAGCTTCTCGCACTGTACTGGGGCCTGGCCTATGCCTACCGAGCCATAGTTCAACACTGTCAGAGGACCATGGTCGAGGCAGGGACCCAGACTGCATCTGAGGACACCATGCTCGAGATAGGGACCCAACCAACAACAACTACAGTAATTGCCCCAATAGTGAAAAGGAAGCAGTGGACAAGGAGATCAACGGGTCCATACCATCGATTAGTGAGGGAAGAAGAAGAAGAGGAAAAGCTTGATCTAGAAGCTGGTCCTTCAATAAGGAAATTGGAGGAAGGAGTGAGGGAACTTAAACAGGAAGCGGAAACTACCCGGTCCCTGACATCCTCAGAACTTCGGGACTTGCGGAAAGATTACAGCTGCCAGCCAGGTGAGCGGATTGCTGCCTGGCTGCTCCGATGCTGGGATAACGGGGCTGATAGTCAGCAACTGGAAGGCAAGGAAGCCCAACAGCTGGGATCCCTCGCTAGAAACCGGGGAATTGAAAGAGGAATTGGAAAAGAGGCAGCAGTTTGCAGTCTCTGGAGCCGGCTCCTCTCAAGTGTGAGGGCAAGATATCCATTCAAGGAAGATCTTGTCAATTCCTCAGAAAAGTGGACTACCGCAGATGAAGGCATCCAGTACCTGAGAGAGTTAGCAGTGGTGCAAGTCATCTACAGTGATCTAGATGATGAGGAAGTTTCCAAAGATCCAGAGGATGTCCTGTGCACACGGGCCATGTGGCGAAAGGTGATTCAAGGTGCCCCAGCATCGTATTCTAACAGCTTGGCAGCAATGTATTGTCCAGATATGGAAACACCAACTGTGGAGAAAGTGTCATCTTGGCTCCAAAACTTTGAGGAAAATCTCTGTGTCTCCTCATCCCTACAGGACAGTGCTTTGGCTGTTAGGGATGCTCCAAGAAATCAGTCCTCTCGTGCCCCAGTCAGAGGGAAAGGGAGCCCAAGGCGTATGCCACGTGGTACACTCTGGTTCTTCCTGCGTGACCAAGGGGAGGACATGAGGAAGTGGGATGGTGAACCCACCTTTAAGCTGGAAGCCCGTGTGCGTGAACTGAGAGGGAAGACAGCTGTTAAGAAGGGGTCACCCAAGAAGAAGGCTGTCAGCGTAGTTGCTGTAGAGGCCCAAGAAAGCACTCAGCGATCCTCCAGGCATAGAAGAACTGAAACTACCTCCCTTGATTCTGGTGAGGGGACTTCTGGTCTGGTACCGCAAGGATCAGACAGTGAATATTCTGATGAGGAACAGCAATAGAGGGTCCCTGCCTTCAGCCAGGAGGAGGAAAGGGATGACCGGATATACTGGACTGTGTGGATTCGATGGCCTGGCACATCAGACCCACAGAAGTATAAGGCTTTGGTAGACACTGGTGCACAGTGTACACTGATGCCATCAGGATACAGGGGCACGGAACCCATCTGGATCTCTGGAGTGACAGGGGGATGCCAAGAATTGACTATACTGGAGGCTGAAGTGAGCTTGACAGGGGACAAGTGGGAAAAGCACCCCATTGTGACCGGCCCAGAGGCCCCTTGTATCCTTGGCATTGACTACCTCAAGAGAGGGTACTTCAAGGACCCAAAGGGGTACCGATGGGCTTTTGGTGTAGCCACTGTAAATGCAGAGAAGATCAAACAGCTATCTACTCTGCCTGGCCTCTCGGAAGATCCCTTCATTGTGGGATTGTTGCAAGTTGAAGAACAGCAGGTGCCAATCGCTACCAGGACGGCGCACCGTCGGCAATATCGGACAAACCGAGACTCCCTGGCTCCCATCCATGAGCTGATTCATCACCTAGAGAGCCAAGGAGTCATCAGCAAGACTCATTCACCTTTTAATAGTCCTATATGGCCAGTGCAAAAGTCTGATGGAGGGTGGAGGTTAACAGTAGATTATCGCGGCCTGAATGAAGTGACACCGCCACTGAGTGCTGCTGTACCAGACATGTTAGAGCTCCAATATGAACTGGCATCAAAGGCAGCCACGTGGTATGCTACAACTGATATTGCCAATGCATTTTTCTCCATTCCTTTGGCAGCAGAGTGCAGGCCACAGTTTGCTTTCACATGGAGAGGTGTCCAATACACCTGGAATCGACTGCCCCAGGGGTGGAAGCACAGTCCTACCATTTGTCACGGATTAATCCAAACAGCACTGGAACAAGGCGATGCCCCTGAACATTTACAATACATAGATGACATCATTGTGTGGGGCAACGAGGCAGAAGAAGTGTTTGAGAAGGGGAAAAGAATAATTCAGATTCTTCTGAAAGCTGGTTTCGCCATAAAGAAAAGCAAGGTCAAGGGACCTGCACAGGAGATTCAGTTCTTGGGAATAAAATGGCAGGATGGACGCCGTCATGTCCCTATGGATGTGGTTAACAAGATAGCATCTATGTCTCCACCAGCTAACAAGAAAGAAACACAAGCTTTCCTAGGCCTTGTGGGGTTCTGGAGAATGCATATTCCAGGTTATAGTCAGCTTGTGAGCCCTCTCTATCGAGTAACGCGGAAAAAGAACTATTTTGAATGGGGCCCTGAACAACAACAAGCCTTTGAGCATATCAGACAAGAAATAGCTCGTGCAGTAGCTCTTGGGCCTGTCCGGACAGGACCAGATGTGCAAAATATACTCTACACTGCAGCTGGGGATCATGGTCTCACCTGGAGCCTGTGGCAGAAAACACCAGGAGAAACCCGAGGTCGACCATTAGGGTTTTGGAGCCGGGGGTACGGAGGATCAGACGCCCACTACACCCCGACTGAAAAAGAGATACTAGCAGCATATGAGGGGGTTCGAGCCGCTTCAGAAGTTGTTGGTACAGAAGCATATCTCCTCTTGGCACCACGATTGCCCGTGCTACACTGGATGTTCAAAGGAAACATCCCCTCTACACATCATGCAACCAGCGCTACATGGAGTAAGTGGATAGCATTGATCACGCAACGGGCTCGACTGGGGAAATCTAACCGCCCAGGAATTCTGGAAGAGATCATGGACTGGCCAGAAGGCAGAGATTTTGGAGCATCACCTGAGGAGGTGGCTCGTGCCCAAGAGGCACCACCATATAATGAGTTACCAGAAGACGAAAGGTGTTATGCTTTGTTTACTGATGGATCCTGTCGTGTGGTAGGGAACCATCGGAAGTGGAAAGCTGCTGTGTGGAGTCCCACACGCCAAGTCGTTGAGGCCACTGAAGGAGAAGGCGAGTCAAGTCAGTTTGCAGAAGTGAAAGCCATCCAACTAGCCCTAGACATTGCTGAACGAGAAAAATGGCCGGTACTCTACCTCTATACCGACTCCTGGATGGTGGCTAATGCCCTATGGGGGTGGCTACAGCAGTGGAAGAAGACTAATTGGCAACGCAGGGGTAAACCCATCTGGGCAGCAGCATTGTGGCAGGACATTGCTGCCCGTGTAGAACACATAACTCTAAGGGTACGTCATGTAGATGCTCACGTGCCCAAAAGCCGTGCCACTGAAGAACATCGAAATAATGAACAGGTAGACAAGGCTGCCAAAATAGAAATAGCTCAGGTGGACCTGGACTGGGAGCGTAAAGGTGAGCTATTTGTAGCTCGCTGGGCCCATGAGACATCGGGACATCTAGGGAGAGATGCAACATATAGGTGGGCTCGTGATCGAGGGGTGGACCTGACCATGGAGGCCATTACACAGGTCACTCAGGAATGTGAAACATGTGCTGCAATCAAACGAGCCACCAGAGTAAAGTCTCCCTGGAACAGAGGGCGGTGGCTGGGTTTTCGATATGGCGAGGCCTGGCAAATTGACTACATTGGACCACTGCCGCGAACACGCCAAGGCAAGCGCTACATACTCACCATGGTGGAAGCAACTACTGGTTGGCTAGAAACATATCCTGTAAACCATGCCACTGCCCGAAACACCATCTTAGGCCTCGAAAGGCAAATTTTATGGCGACACGGTACCCCAGAAAGAATTGAATCAGACAATGGGACTCATTTCCGAAATAACCTCATAAGCTCCTGGGCAAAGAAACATGGCATTGAGTGGGTGTACCACATACCCTATCACCCGCAAGCATCTGGGAAAATTGAGAGATATAATGGACTGTTGAAGACTATGTTGAGAGCGCTAGGCAATGGGACATGGAAGCATTGGGATACAAATTTAGCAGAAGCCACTTGGCTAGTTAACACCAGAGGATCTGCTAACCGTCCTGGTCCTGCCCAAACAAAACCCCTACATACTGTGGGAGGGGATAAGGTCCCCGTAGTGCACATGGGGAAGTGGCTGGGGAAGGCAGTGTGGATTGCACCTCCCATGGGAAAAGGCAAACCCATTCGTGGGATTGTCTTTGCTCAGGGACCTGGGTGTACTTGGTGGGTAATGCGGAAGGATGGGGAGACCCAGTGTGTGCCTCAAGGACATTTAACCTTGGGGGGAAAAATAATCTGTGATGTGAGTTGTATGTTGTAGGAAGTAATGTAGCAGGAATGACCTGAACTGCAGAGGAGTGAACTTCGCAAGGAACCAGACAAGTGCATCGGTGACCCAAACCAAGCCAGTGTTGGGGCCCAACGATCGAACAT
The DNA here is from genome assembly GCF_947461875.1 of Haliaeetus albicilla. NCBI lineage: Eukaryota > Metazoa > Chordata > Aves > Accipitriformes > Accipitridae > Haliaeetus > Haliaeetus albicilla. The sequence goes on from NC_091511.1 coordinate 6,113,683, forward strand.
ACTGCTTCTCCTGTCCTGACCACTCATCTTGATGGATGGGGCCCAAGTCATAACCTGTGTGTGAACATCAGGAAGAGTGGAAGAAGCCCATGGAATATCTGTCTCTTAAAGGACAGGGGATAGTAATTAATAAGAATGTATAAATCCGTACGTTGGGTATAAAAGTGGTTTAAGTATGTAGTTTCAGTTGTAAGTGTTCGTAAGAAAGGATTTCAGTAATGAGAATTCAATACAATAGTATGGTTAGAAGATATCTGTATTAAGTTATGTGGAACCTGAGCAGGACGCAAATGGTATGGAATAAGGGGTGGAGATTGTATTGGGTCTGGCTGAGATGGAGTTAATACTCCCCATAGCAGCCCTCATAGCACTGTGCTCTGCATCAGTAGCTAGAAAGGTGTTGATAGCACACCAGTGTTTTGGCTACTGCTGAGCAGTGCTGGCACAGCATCAAGGCTGTCTCTCCAACATTTCTGCCCCCCCTCAATGGCAGGCTGGGGCAGGGCAAGATCTTGGGAGGGGACATAACCAGGACAGCTGACCTAAACCAACCAACCAGATATTCCATACCATATGACGTCAGCTCAGATATAAAAGCTAAGTTAAGGGAGACGGAGTGGGGGGCATTTTGTCTTCCGGAGCAACCACTACGCATACTGAAGCCCTGCTTCCCGAGAAGCGGCTAGACATCGCCTGCTGATAGGAAGTAGAGAATAACATCATTTGTTTTTCTTTGCTTTTGCGCGCGCAACCTTTGCTATCACTTTATTAAACTGTCCTTATCTTGACCCACGAGCCTTTTGTTATATTTTCTCCCCCCGTCCAGCTGAGGAGGGGGAGTGATAGAGCGGCTTTGGTGGGCACCTGGCATCCAACCAGGGTCAACCCACCACAATAGTAAAAGCATTGGAATATACAAATGATGCACAGTGCAACTGCTCACCACCCGCCAACTGATGCCCAGTTAGTCCCCGAGTGGTGATCCCCCTGCCCCCACTCCCCCCAGTTCACATACTAGATGTGATGTCACATTGCATTGAATGCCCCTTTGGCCACTTTGGGACAGCTGCCCTGGCTCTGTCCTGTACCAACTTCTTGTGCCCCTCCAGCTTTCTCGCTAACTGGTCATCAGAAGCTGAAAATTCCTTGACTTTAGGCTAAACCCTACTTAGCAACAACTGAAAACATCAGCGTTACTGACATTCTTCTCATACCTAACTCAAAAACATAGCACTATACCAGCCACTAGGAAGATAATTAACTCTATCCCAGCTGAAACCAGGACACTATCCACCCCTTATTCTATACCATTGACGTCATGCTTACTTCCCATACTTTCAGTTATATCCTGGTCAATAATCATCACCCTTTCTGTCCTTTTGGGATATATAGACAATGATATATGTGTATATATATATGTCTACACACACAGAGATATCATTCCTTTAGTTTATGGGTCATGTTCATAAAAAGTTCATTGAGTTCATTTAGTTCCCGACTCTGGGCTCCATCTGTCATACCAATCTTTCTGGGCAGGAGGGATGGTGCAAAGTCCTCTCAGTCGGCAGAGCAGGATTAGGCTTCAGTGTGGCGTGATGAGCAGGCGACATTGGACGCAGCAGGACAATGGTGTGCACTGTTGGATTGTTGCCTGCTGGAGTCAGTTCTGGTTCCATCACTACTGCACTTCACTCAGTTTTATCACAGTTCATTCTTGCTTGATCTAAGTGATTCTTACTGTAGTACTATGGATATAGCAGATAACAGTTATAGTACTGACAACAGACAGTAGCGGGGTTATATAGCAACTAATGTCATACAGTTTAATTCTGGCTATTCTCACTTAAAATCATATCCCCTTGAGGCACACATCGGACTTCCCCATCTTTTCGCATCACCCACCAAATGCACCCGGGCCCTTGAGCTAAAGCAATCCCACCAACGGGCTTGCCTTTGCCTGAGGCAGGAGTAACCCAGACTGTCCTCCCTAACATATGTCGCCTCCTCAGGTCCCTCACAGTATTTTGAGGTGTTGCACTCCTTTAACTCATAATCTTCATGAGTAAAATTCCCCTGTTCTCCACACATCTCTACAGTACAGCTATTCATGTTTGATGGTGCTTTTCTAGCCCGTCTTTAGTCCTTGAAAAGGGAACCACACTATATCTGAACACTTTCCAAAAATCACGCATGGACGCAAAATTAACCCGAATTAAACTTTATGTATTAGAACAAAATTCAGCTGTGTATGGATTGAGCAAGAAATGATGACCCCCTCTCCTTTCACTTTTTTTTCCCATCATTTTCTCAGGCTTTGGGAAGACAGAAAACTAGTAAATGTGAAATTCATGGGTGCCAATGATTGAATTCTCATCCTCAGCCTCAGCTGAATCCCTTCTCCTTGGGCAACACTGAAAAGCACAGGCTAAGATGTTTTGGTACATGGGCAGATGCCTGATCCCCTATCAAGACAGCAATGGGAGCAATTGCATGATGCTGCAGGTAATGAAAGGGGGCACATACTTCATGGGTTTGCTGCCCGGGGTAGAAAATAGCCCAGAAACCAGCTCAGAAACAACAAAGGAGGGTACAAAATAAGAAAAGCATGGCTAATGGGGGAAGGATTAACAGGTGTGGCAGGTAAACCCCAGCCAGCAACTAAGCCCATACCCAGTCCTCGCTCATTCCCCCCAACAGCAAGATAGGGGAGAGGATCAGAAGGGCAAAAGCAAAAAACTCATTGGTTAAATTAAGTCCAGTTTAATAAGTGTAGTAACGAGGCAAATGCAAGCAAAGCAAATGAGGAATGAATTCAGTACTTCCCATTGGCAGGCAGGTGTTCAGCCATCTCCAGGAAAGCAGGGCTCCATCATGTCCAACAGTTACTTGGGAAGATAACCACCATCACTCTGAACCTTCCCCATTTCCTCCTTCTTCCCCCAGCTTTCTATTGCTGAGCGTAATGTCTTATGGTATACAAGATCCCTTAAGTCAGTTGGAGTCAGCTGTCCCAGCTGTGTCCCCTCCCACACACTTGTGCCCCCAAAGCCTACTCGCTGGAGAGGCAGGGGGAGAAGAAAAGGGCTTGGCGCTGTGCAAGCACTGCTCAGCAGTGACTAAAACATTGGTGTGTTAGCAACACTGTTTCCGTCACAAATCTAAAACATAGCGCCATACAAGATACTATGAAATTAATTAATTCTGTCATGAGCTCACATACAACAGCCCACCCATGTTGGCTCTGCCTACCTCTACCCCTCTCCACTGAATGAGCTGCCACATGTGCCACATCAGGGTTTGTGATGCAACAAGTCAAGCAGCAAGAGAAATGGCTTCACACTCCACCTCCCAGCCGTTCCATCTTCACCTTCCTCTGCATCTCCCCTCTCCCAAGATCTCAGCGCTGCGGGGTACATTTTCCGACCCTCCAGGTGACAGCACTGGGCCTGCCTCAGCACCTGGCCAATTGGGTTCTTTCCAAAGAAGTGACCTCAAAATCCACCTCCCACCTACCATGCCTCTCCTTGCATCATCCTCTTCCAGCAACAGGAGTCACCTCCCACCCAGCCTCCCACAACCCTGCCCCTTTACCTGCCTCCCCTCTCCCCTCCCCAGCACTGTCTTTCTGCTGGGCAGGCAGAAACGTGCTCCCCCACCCCATGGGGACGCCAGAGCCCTGGTGGGACAGCTGGAGTGGTGGGAGGGCAGCCATGGGTGCCAAGGGCTCCTCAGGAAGGCAGGTGGAGGGTGAGGAGGCGGAGGGGAGCTCTGTGCAAAGGGGAGGCTGGTGTGCACAGAGCCTTGCCTTGGAGGAAGCCTCATGGTCACAGGTCCTCGATGACATGGCAAGTTGAAGCACCCCCACAGTCTGCTGGGAGGGCAGCAGGGCTGGGCACAAGCAAGCCAAGAGACTCCTGCAGGGTGTGGAAGACAGCTTTTTGACAGAGACACTCAATGAGCTGTCTAGGGCTGGTCTCTTCCTGACAGACAGAGTGGATCTGTCTGGGGATGGGAAGGAGGAGGGCAGCCATGGCTGCTACCACCATGAGATGGTGGAGAAGTAGGACAACTAGCAGAATGGCAGTGCGGGACTGCAGGAGAGCTGCTTTCTGGTAGCTGAGGATCTGCTTGGACTGTGTTGTGGTTTCAGCCCAGCTGGTAACAAAGGACCACACAGCCACTCGCTCACTCCTCCTGCCCCCCTCTGGTGGGATGAGGAGGAGAACCAGAAAGTGGAAAAGAAAAAAAAAAAACAAACCGCAGAACCTCATGGGTTGCGATAAGGACAATTTACTGGGACAACACAAAAAGAGAAGTTACAACAACAACAACAACAACGGTACTAATAAAAGAATATACAAAACGAGTGATGCGCAGTGCAACTGCTCACTACGCGGAACCTGACGCTCCACCAGTTCCCCCACTGAAAACAGAGAGACACCTCCCCACCCCGCTCCCCATTTATATGATGAGCATGATGTCACATGGTATGGAATAGCTCTTTGGCGAGTTCAGGTCAGCTGTCCTGGCTGTGCCCCCTCCCAGGTTCCTACGAAAATGAACCCTATCCCAGCTGAACCCAGGACAGACTGTCCTGGAGGACAAAGGGCCTTGAGTCCCTCCTGGATCTTCAGGGACAACGTCCTCAAAGCCCAGGCAGAAGCCAGCCTGATGCACAGGGAGTCGAGCAGGACCTGGCAAGAGGTCAGCGTGGATGAACAGGGACCCCCCTGACTTAGGAGGTCCAACACCAGAAGGAAGTGCAGGGAGGCTGGAGGGGGAACAGCCTGCCCGGGAGGCAGACAGACACCTGGCCTGTGTGTGCAGGGATGGAGCCAGCAAAGCCAGAGCTTGGTCGTGGCTGGAAATGGCCATGCATGGGGAGGGCACCCAGAAGGGCTTCTCTAAATGTGTTGTCAGCACAAGGAAGGCAGCTGAGGGATCCCTTTTCCCAGTGACCAGTGGAGCAGGGGACAGAGTGACAAAGCAACTATGAATACAGCAATTCCTCAGAACCAAGATTCTCCCTCGAGAGTCCTGCCACACAGCAGGACTGGGACCGAGCTGCCAGAGCACTCAGGGCTTACACCAAGCCAGGGGCTCAGAAGGAGAGTGTGGGAGTGGAAAGAGAGCAGCTCTGGGAAGACCAAGCACTGGTGCTGCCTGGCAGTGCTGCTGTGCTGAGACTCTTTTCCCCTTCCCTTCCACACACAGACACTGCCCTGCAGCTTCACCAAGATCTCAGAGGAAGGATCTCAGGCAAACAAGTCCCTGCAGGGTCCTTTACTGTGTTGAAATACAGAGAGAGCACTGCGCCTCATTTACACAGCCTCGGGGTCAAATTCTACAGGTAGACAGTGAATTACAAGTGGGATGAATCATAAAATTTCATTGTGAACATTATCACTAGAAAAATAAAGAAAACACCACCGCCACCACAAAGAAGAATCAGAGAAGACAGGCTGAGCCTGTAATGAGTTCCATTATGAATGCTCTGCAGAAGAAAACAGGGCGTTAATTGCTTCTGAAAAGCACCCGCTCATCATTTTCCTCAGGGCATCCTTGAGCTCCTGGTTCCTCATGCTGTAGAGGAGGGGGTTCACTGCTGGAGGCACCACCGAGTACAGAACTGCCACCACCAGGTCTAGAACTGGGGAGGAGATGGAGGGGGGCTTAAGGTAGGAAAACAAGGCAGTACTGACAAACATGGAGACCACGGCCAGGTGAGGGAGGCACATGGAAAAGGCTTTGTGGCGTCCCTGCTCAGAGGGGATCCTCAGCACGGCCCTGAAGATCTGCACATAGGAGAACAGAATGAAAACAAAACAACCAAATGCCAAACAGACACCTAGCACAAGAAACCCAACTTCCCTGAGGTAGGAGCGTGAGCAGGAGAGCTTGAGGATCTGGGGGATTTCACAGAAGAACTGGCCCACAGCATTACCTTGGCAGAGTGGTAGTGAAAATGTATTGGCCGTGTGCAGCACAGCATAGAGAAACCCACTGGCCCAGGCAGCTGCTGCCATGTGGACACAAGCTCTGCTGCCCAGGAGGGTCCCGTAGTGCAGGGGTTGGCAGATGGCAACGTAGCGGTCGTAGGCCATGACGGTGAGGACACAATACTCTGCTGCGATGAAGAAGAGAAAGAAAAAGACCTGTGCAGCACATCCCCAGTAGGAGATGGCCCTGCTGTCCCACAGGGAATTGGCCATGGATTTGGGGACGGTGGTGGAGATGGAGCCCAGGTCGAGGAGGGAGAGGTTGAGGAGGAAGAAGTACATGGGGGTGTGGAGGTGGTGGTCGCAGGCTACGGCGGTGATGATGAGGCTGTTGCCCAGGAGGGCAGCCAGGTAGATGCCCAGGAAGAGCCAGAAGTACAAGAGCTGCAGCTGTCGCGTGTCTGCAAATGGCAGGAGGAGGAAGTCAGTGATGGAGCTGCTGTTGGACATTAGCTTCTTCTGGGCATGGGGCACTGTTCAAGAGGGAAAGAGATTGACAAGTTAGAATAGACTTCTCTGAGCTAAACCTAACGCATTTCTCACAGAAACACCACCAAAGCTGCCTCTCCTATTTCAGAAAGATCTTTGGCAGGTCCCTTTCATGAGCTGTGCTTGGTGCTGGCTGAGGGTGCCACTGGGAGCAGCGGGCTCTGCTGTGGGGTACAGGGGAGGCAGTCCTGCCCTACAGCAAGAGGCAAATAGGAACATGGTGTCATCTTAGAGTAAATCCACTTGTCATATCAAAGAGCTTTTCAGCATTGTCGCTTCCAATGCAACCAAAACTGGGGATTTTGTTTTGAGTATTTGTTCTGGTTTCCACACGCCAATTAAGGAGTTCTTTTGGCAGGGAAAGAAGCGAATGTCCTAAAGATGGGATGTCCTGAAAGGAGAGTTTTGTCATTTGTGTCACTGGGAGCCTGGGGATTAGGAGGGGATTGGGATATTTTACTCACATGGACAAATGTCTGAAATGCACCCAAATCCCCCCTCCCCATCCCTCTCCAGTGACAAGAACAAGAGGAGCAGGGACAGGAGGACAAAAATGGATAAACACTACAGACCTGCTGCCAATGGAGGCAGGACAGGGACAGATGGCAGGGTATTTGATAATTTCTTCTCTTCAGGGCTGACCCAACTGAGGTGACTGAGTCCCCATGGCCGTAAGGGCAGAGGATCTGCTGGGTGGGAGAAAAGACTACAGGTTTTCTCTAGTGATGACAGGGAGGTGCCCGAATTCCCCCTCCCATGGCATTTCTGGGAGCAGCTCCCTCCTCTCACTCCCTGCCCCTGTCTCTGCTGCCTGGAGCTGTCCCTGTCAGCAGATGCTTCTCCATCCCCTTGTCTCCTCCCTGTCCCTGCTCACAGACCCCATCCCACCCGCTGTGTGCTCAGCTCTGCCCTGCAGACCCCTCCTGGCAGCCGGGCACTGCCCAGGGGCATCTCTGTGTGTGCAGGGGCTAAGGAGCACCTCAGACAAGTCCTAAGGACAACCGGGGTCTCGGTGCCTTCTCCAGAGGGGACAAATAAATTTTAGTCTCACACTGCCCACCCACCCACCAGGAGGATAAAAGTTCAAAGCAAAGACTCCTTACTTTTCAGGAGAATGCAGCCTTGACATTCTTCTTGAAAGTCCCCTCGGAAATGCCCAGGGCTGAGCTGGAGCTCTGAGCAAACCTGACCCATGCAGCAGCCTCTCGACAGCAGAAGCACCCTGCTCTGCCCTTCCAAGGGTCATTTCTTTCATGCACTCCTTCTCCCCACACTGTCATGGGGAGTTCCCTGCACAGGCTGAGTGCTGACCCTGGCAGGCAGCAAAGTCCCTGCTCCATCACTCAGCCCCTGAAACACCAGGACCCTGCTCTGAAGGACAGCCCTGGGCACCCCTGCATGCACACCCGGCTTCACAGCCCTGCAGCTGGTGCCAGGAGAAGGCAGCCCTCATGCCCTGTCCCTCTGACAGGGCAGCAGGGAAGCCCTGCTCTGGAGCACACCCTTCTCCTCTACACCAGAGAAATGAAGCCAGTCCTCCTGCCAGATCCCATACACTGTCAGATGTGCCAGTGTTCGGAGATCCCTGCAGGAACTGAAGCTCTATTGCCCTGCACCCACAGACTTACCATGCAGAGGGCTGGGAAGATTTCTCCCGCAGTGAGCTCTCAGCATCCTCCCACTCCACACTGCCTTTAAGCTCTCTCTGCCTTGCAGGTCTCCTCTCGATGCCTGCAGGCAGTGCCCCCAGCCCTGCTCCTGGGCAGAGCTGTCTCTCTGCAGCGCTGCCCGCTTGCCATGAGCTCCCTCTGTCCCAGGAGCCCAGCCCAGCTCAGCAGCAGAGGACCAGCCCAAGGCAGCACTTGCTCTGCCCCCTCTGGGCTCCCTCCAGCTGTCCCTGGGCCTCCAGGGGAACCTGCTGGGAAACAGGCTGAAGCAATCACAGATGTTCCCTCCCGCACCTGCAGAGAGACACTGCTTTCCAGCAGGGTCATTGCTCTGCTGAGAGACAGACTTAGGTCCAAGAATCCACTTGTCTGAGAATCAGAGAATCATTGAGGTTGGAAAAGACCCTTAAGATCACCAAGTCCAACTGTGAACCTAACACTAGCAAGTCCACCACTACACCGTGTCCCTAAGGAGGGTGACTCAACCCCTTCCCTGGGCAGCCTCTTTCTTCTGCCATCATTGGGCAGGACACGCAGACAGTGACAGGCAGGGATCTCCTTTAGCCCTGCTGAGGGAAAGGGAGCCAGCGGAGTCCATGGAGGCACCTCATGCTGGGTCTGTAGTCCTGGGGCTGAAAGGGGACTCAGCTCCCTCCCATGCCCACCACCAACCCACAGGAGGTGGGATTCCTCTTGCCTCAGTGCAGGTCTGCATTAAATAGGCACCTGCATGTCTGCTCCTGGGTACATCTTGCCTTCAAAGACAGCATCCTCCAAGCACAGCCATGGTTCATATCAAAACTCAGCTGAAACTCAAAAGGCAATTCAAGGGCAGCAAGATAAGCTGTTGCTACGTCAGGAACAGTTAAAGAAGAAAGAGAGATACTACGGGACCACTATTAAATTAATTGATAATAGGAGTAGGCAGATCTGAGACTGCCAATGTCGTCTTTGCCTCAGTTACTGCCAGCAAGGTCTCCCAGGCCTTTGTGCTTTAAAGCAGGACACTGGAAGGGAAAGGGGAACAACCAGTGGTGGATGAGGATCACGCCAGGGCTTACCTAGCAAACTACACCCTTACCACTCAGTGGGACCTGAGGGGCTGCAGTCAAGGGTACTGAGGAGGTGCTGGTCTGTTCTGATCCCAGTAAGGAAGGCACTCAGACTCTGTGAGGCATCATTTAAAATGCTCTTCCTTAGGTCTAGGGCTATAAGGAGAGAATTGTACAGATAATCTTATGTCCCTTTAGATGGCTGGAACCCCAGGTCATGTAGCATGGATGTAGAAGAATGAGGAGGGTGGAAGCCCCCTGTATGAAGGGGAAGCTTGGAGTTATGGAGGTCCTCCATGTGACGGGCAACAGGTTGGGTTAGCTTTTGTCACTGAGGATCAGAGGAGTCAGTAAGAGTGACATTGTGCTGGCAGTTACAAACTACTTGATGCTGGGAGAGGAAACAGAAAAGGTCTTTTGTCAGCAGCCAAGGAAGTCTCCATGTTAATGGTCAGGTGCCTATGGGGGACTGGCAGTGCCCTGGCATTCACTGGCCAGGCAAAGCAACAGGTTGCCAACAGCCTGAAGGATCTTGGGACACCTTCTTCACAGAGCTGCTAGGTGGGCCAACGATGCTGATGCTCACCTGGACCTGACCCTGCCTCTCTTTGGGACAGCTTCCTTAGTAACACCTGCAGCCCGGAGGGTGATTCCCTGGGCCTGCACCAGGCAGCAGCCGTGTTTCTCAGCAGCACTTGCCCTTTCCTCCCTGGGTATTGACCATGTCTCTCCATTCCACATTCATGGACCCCAAACTACCAGTTGAGGAAACACATTTTGGTGAGGGGAAGACCTGCCCGAGGCACGCCTGCACTTTGTGAGTCCCAAGAGCTTGTGCAAATCTCGGGGTGGAGCTCATTTGCTACCCACATTTGTATTGCAGATGGTTGGGGAGCACCATTACCAAGCAGGAAGTGAGAGAGTTGGTCCCAGGACAAGATCTGCCTGATGGGGATGGAGCTTACAGCTGCAGTGTCTCCGAGTCATTGCCCCACATAAGGTGTGTTTGATGAAATAATGCCATTTGGGTGACTTCTTCTCACCATCAAAACTAGGCAGGATGAATCCCATCCCTGGCAAAGAGCATGCATAAACTGAAGGAACTGCCCCTCACCTGCCCAGCGCTGGCCTTGGCATGGGGAGCACCTTCTGGGCCTGAATGGACAAGCACAGCTGTGCCCTGCCTGCAAAGCTCAGGAACTGTTCTCCACTCTTAAAGAAAAAATGAGCACATTTTTCATCAGCTGAAATGCATCAAACACTGCTCCTTCACAGACGATGTTTTCCCATGATGTCAAGGTGGAAATTTCCAGCCCAGGTACTATGCTCAGGAGAAGATATCCTGATCTTCCCCATTACACCCATGACACTGCTCTGCCTAGTATCCTGTGTATTGACTCTCACCACTCTCTCACGGGTTTCCACATGTCCTGCTTGAACTGACCATTTCCAAAGAAATCTTTCCAGCAGCCTGCCTGGATGTCTGCATTTCCCAGTGTCCATCCAGCTTTCCTCCCCTCATTGGTCTCTACCCATTCAAACACCTCTCAGCTACCCAGGTGCTGCTCAGAGCTTCAGGTGCTTTAAAGCTTGCCTTGTCTTTCAGTAGTCTGCTTGATGGTCTCTTGAGCCAACTCCTCCATTGTGTTTGTACCTGTTCTCCTGAGTATCTCACTGAAAGTGTTCCACTAAGGTGACACGCAGCGGAAAGTGGACTTCAGTGGAGGAAACGTGGACTTCATACGTTATTTTTTAATGAATTGTTTTTCTTTGCTCCATTTTTTTTGTTTTAATAATGGCAGGTAAGCAACATTCTTCTGTGATTGTGTGCAGCTGGTTCTCCAAATAAAGCCAGTGGGGATCTGTTCAAATGAGCTGAATCACTCAGCTACAGACTTTACTGGGAAAAGCTTGGATTTGACAAATCATGATGCAAGTCCAGGTGACCACAGAGAGAAATGATGGATGGAGGTGGTGGTGAGGGACCGCTGATGACGATGGGGCACAGGACAATGATCTCCCATACATTGTCTGACAGAAACAATCTTACCACTTCCTACGTGTTCAGACATCATCCGCAGATGCTGTGGATCAATATGAATTGGAGAAGGCTGAGATTATGTGTTCTGTAAGCAGCAAGACAAAGAAAACTGGAAACAGAAGAGATGCTGATTTTTTTGTTACTTATCATTTCAATCTTCTCTGCTCGGCTATACTCCTGAAATTTCTCCAATGAGGCCCAAAAGACTTGAAGAGTTAGGGAAAGTGATGCACAGAGACATGGCTTGTTAGGGTGTTTTGCATGTTAAGGAGCCCTCTGGTGCCCAGTTCCTGAACTGCAGATACTGAAAGCAGGAACAAGCCTCTGACAAAGTGGAAGGCAGCAGAAAACCCCAAGTTTCTGAGGGTGTTGGAGGCCCCACTGAGGGCCAACACTGACAAAGCCATGCAGGGAATGCCCAGTCAATGTGTCGGTCCCTGGGGGCTAAATAGGCAAAAACGTGGAGACACTAGTTGCAGGTGGCAAAGGCAATGAGCTGGTGGCTCTGATCACATGTAAGCCCTTGGTGTTTGTTAATCATCAGAGTGGCCAAGCCCTGACCCCCAGGGCCTGGTAGAAGAGGTCCTTTCCCTCATGCATTGCTCAGGCCTCTACTGAGGGTCAGGGTGAGTGCGGGTGTGTGTACAACTTGGTGGTAGATTTTGTTGCTTTAAACACAAAGCTGTGGTGTTCTGGGGATTTGGCAATGCCTCTGAGTTCCACACAACTCATCCAGCCTCTTTCATAGCCCTGCTGACAGTCCTCAATCACCTGAGATGTCCCAGTCCCAGACTTGTTTGCATCCCCAGATTGGATCCATTTCCCACCACTGCACTGCTATTACTCCGGCTGCTGCTGCCGCCCTAAAATCCCAACTTGAACTATTCCACAGTAGCATGACTGCCACTTGTTCCTTCAGGTCCTCTTCTGGCCTGTAACACACTCTCTGCTACGCACACTCCACTCTCTCGCTGCACTCGCCCGTGTCTCCCAAAACGTTCTCACTTCCCCTGCAGTAATGAGACCTCACTCCAGGAGGTTCATGCGTTCTCCAGGCTCATGGATGTTGCCTGAATTCCAGGCAAGTGTGGGTAGTGAAGCAGAGGAAGACAGGAAGGTCGGCTCACGGGCCATGAGGAGCAGTGTTCAGCCACCCCCAGCAATGGGCATTCCCCATCTGCCAGGTTAAGGCATGCTCCCCTGATGGAACATTCTCATGTAACCCCTGGTTTGTGCAGGGTCCTGCAGCCACACTCCCAGGGCACACCTACTCTTCCTCCACCTACACACATCAACTGCTTTCCATTGCTGGGCTCAGGCATGGTTGTAAGGATTTGCTAAAGCCCTGAACCATCTCCTTGCTTCCAAATGATTTCACCCTCTCTCACATCACTACACATCTCCAATCACTGCCTAATCACTAACTGACAAGTTAAGAAGCTCTCAAGGCTTTCCTCAGGTAATGACCATGTTTCTACATTCGTCATTCATGGATCTGAGAAACACCAGTTGAGGAAACACCTCAAGATGTGTGAGGCGAGGACTTCCCTGAGGCACCTCTATGCTCTTGGAGGTCTGAGTGCTTTTGCAAGGCTCCAGGAATTAATTTAGTGACATGTATTTGGTGTTCCTTTCTTGAAACGCAAAGCCTTGACCTGATCCTGACTCCCTCAGAGTGGCCTATTGTACCACAGCTCTTTTTGATGTTGATACATTTATTCATTTCATTCCTGTCATTCAGTCTTACTTGACAAGGTAGCTCTTAATTAATGGTGTGTAACCTCTGGAATGAAGTTTTTAGAGCATTGTTTTTTCTCTCATTCCTGACTGTTATCATTTAATGGCAAGAGCTCTCTCCTGAGAGGAATGCTTCTTTGCATGGGTACTTGGAGAGATCATTCCTGTGCTTGGAGGAGGCTGTCCTGTCAGGCCTGTCAGATTTGCTCATGCTCCTTCACCCTTCAGAGCTGCTTCCCATGGCACCACCTCTAGAAGTCAAAGACTACTCCTCCTGAGTCCAGAGTCTGTGCTCTGCTGCTGGGCTCCCTCACTGCCCTTTGGTGTCTGAGACCCCACTGTTTCATGGTCATGACAGCCAAGGCTGACACTGGTGATCACATCCTGACCAGCTTTTCCTTGTGGGCCAGGGTCAGGTCCAGGTGAGCATCACCGTCGTTGGTCCGCCTAGCAGCTCTGTTAAGAAGTTGTCCCAAGATCCTTCAGGCTGTTGGCACCCTGTTGCTTTGCCTGGCCGGTGAATGCCAGGGCACTTCCAATCCCCCATAGGCACCTGACCATTAACATGGAGACTTCCTTGGCTGCTGACAAAAGACCTTTTCTGTTTCCTCTCCCATCATCAAGTAGTTTGTAACTGCCAGCACAATGTCACTCTTACTGACTCCTCTGATCCTCAGTGACAAAGGTAACCCAACCTGTTGCCTGTCACATGGAGGACCTCCATAACTCCAAGCTTCCCCTTCATACAGGGGGCTTCCACCCTCCTCATTCTTCTACATCCATGCTACACGACCTGGGGTTCCAGCCATCTAAAGGGACATAAGATTATCTGTACAATTCTCTCCTTATAGCGCTAGACCTAAGGAAGAGCATTTTAAATGATGCCTCACAGAGTCTGAGTGCCTTCCTTACTGGGATCAGAACAGACCAGCACCTCCTCAGTACCCTTGACTGCAGCCCCTCAGGTCCCACTGAGTGGTAAGGGTGTAGTTTGCTAGGTAAGCCCTGGCGTGATCCTCATCCACCACTGGTTGTTCCCCTTTCCCTTCCAGAGTCCTGCCTCAAAGCACAAAGGCCTGGGAGACCTTGCTGGCGGTAACTGAGGCAAAGATGACATTGGCAGTCTCAGATCTGTCTACTCCTATTATCAATTAATTTAATAGTGGTCCCGTAGTATCTTTCTTTCTTCTTTAACTGTTCCTGAAGTAGCAACAGCTTATCTTGCTGCCCTTGAATTGCCTTTTGAGTTTCAGCTGAGTTTTGATATGAACCATGGCTGTGCTTGGAGGATCCTATCTTTGACGGCAAGATGTACCCAGGAACACTGGTAAATGGCTTGGGCTGCTCCTTGGTTAGATATTCAAGGAAGTGAGAAAGGACCCAGGTGTGATGTATTTTGTGATCATGCAATGTCTGCAGCTAATGGGTAGAAGAAGGGACAGAATTTGCCTCTCTGATGGCATCTGATGACTGGTGCCTCTGACTGATGGCAACTGCCAATGGCACAAAAGCACCAAATCATATTTACCGAGATGCCATCTGGGGGAACTGTCACACACCCTCCCTGAAGGAGAATTGCTTTTTCGTATAGGCCCTGTGATTCCCAAGCCAGCCCTGGCATCTCCTGTAGCTTTGTGGGCCTAGATCTGAACACCGAATTGAGTAGATGCTCTGAATTTTGTAACCCAAGGTGGGGCTGAACATGAGACAACTGCCAATATTGTCAGCCAAGACCTAGTAAATCCAACAGATGGAGAAGAGGAAAAGAAAGACTGAGCTCTCCCTATGGCACATGAATACATACCATCAGATGAATGCCTCTATAGGCCACCCTGAACATCGTGAGGAGGGGCAGGTTCCATTGCCCTAGATTTGGGCATCAGCTGTCATTTCACTTGGCCAAAGGAAATTCCCAGGAGCCACCAGAAAGAGGTGCTCATATTTTGTCCTGCCTCTATATCTGCCTGCACATATCTTGGATCTGTCTCTATTACCCGCACACCTCTTTGACCACCTCTGGCACCTCCAATGTCACCAGACATTTGCATCTGAACACCTCACTGCTGGCCTCCATCACCATTCGTTAGCATGGGAGTTGAGACAAGGAGCTGACATGCAGGTGCCTATTTAATGCAGACCTGCACTGAGGCAAGAGGAATCCTACCTCCTGTGGGATTGTGGTGGGCATGGGAGGGAGCTGAGTCCCCTTCCAGCCCCAGGACTACAATCCAGCATGAGATGCCTCCATGGACTCAGCTGACTCCCTTCCCTCAGCAGGGCTAAAGGAGATCCCTGCCTGTCACTGTCTGCGTGTCCTGCCCAATGATGGGAGAAGAAAGAGGCTGCCCAGGGAAGTGGCTGAGTCACCCTCCTTGGAGGTATTTAAAAGACACTGTGTTTAGGACACAGTTTACTGGTGGACTAGCTGGTGTTAGGTTCATTGTTGGAATTGTTGGTAAGGTTCTTTTCCAACCTCAGTGATTCTATGATTCTCAGACAAGTGTATTCTTGGACCTAAGTCTGTCTCTCAGCAGAGCAACGACCCTGCTGGAAAGCAGTGTCTCTCCCCAGGTGCGGGAGGGAACATCCGTGATTGCTTCAGCCTGTTTCCCAGCAGGTTCCCCTGGAGGCCCAGGGACAGCTGGAGGGAGCCCAGAGGGGGCAGAGCAAGTGCTGCCTTGGGCTGGTCCTCTGCTGCTGAGCTGGGCTGGGCTCCTGGGACAGAGGGAGCTCATGGCAAGCGGGCAGCGCTGCAGAGAGACAGCTCTGCCCAGGAGCAGGGCTGGGGGCACTGCCTGCAGGCATCGAGAGGAGACCTGCAAGGCAGAGAGAGCTTAAAGGCAGTGTGGAGTGGGAGGATGCTGAGAGCTCACTGCGGGAGAAATCTTCCCAGCCCTCTGCATGGTAAGTCTGTGGGTGCAGGGCAATAGAGCTTCAGTTCCTGCAGGGATCTGGGACATCTGACAGTGTATGGGATCTGGCAGGAGGACTGGCTTCATTTCTCTGGTGTAGAAGAGAAGGACGTGCTCCAGAGCAGGGCTTCCCTGCTGCCCTGTCAGAGGGACAGGGCATGAGGGCTGCCTTCTCCTGGCACCAGCTGCAGGGCTGTGAAGCCGGGTGTGCATGCAGGGGTGCCCAGGGCTGTCCTTCAGAGCAGGGTCCTGGTGTTTCAGGGGCTGAGTGATGGAGCAGGGACTTTGCTGCCTGCCAGGGTCAGCACTCAGCCTGTGCAGGGAACTCCCCATGGCAGTGTGGGGAGAAAGAGTGCATGAAAGAAATGACCCCAGGAAGGGCAGAGCAGGGTGCTTCTGCTGTCGAGAGGGTGCTGTGTGGGTCAGGTTTGCTCACAGCTCCAGCATAGCCCTGGGCATTTCTGAGGGCACTTTCAAGAAGAATGTCAAGGCAGCATTTTCCTGAAAGGTAAGAGTCTTTGTTTTCAATTTTTATCCTCCTGGTGGGTGGTTCTGCAGTGTGACATTAAAATATGTTTCTCCCCTCTGGCGAAGGCACCGAGAGCCCCTTGACCTCAGGACTTGCCTGAGGTGCTCCTTAGACCGTGCACACACAGAGATGTCCCTGGTCGGTGCTTGGCTGGTGGTGTTGGGGGTGGATCTGCAGGGCAGAGCTGAGCACACTCCTGGCTCCAAGCAGAGGACAGGGCACACAGCACACAGAGCACACAGCACACAGAGCACACAGCACACATCTGAGCACACCCCAGGCTCCCAGTGATACAAATGACAAAACTCTCCTTTCAGGACACCCCATCCTTAGGACATTTGCTTCTTTCCCTGCCAAAAGTACTCCTTTAAGTGTGTGGGGGAAACCAGAACAAAATACTCAAAACAAAATCCCCTCGGGTCTTCCTCATTTTTGGTTGAACAATGTTGAAAGCTGTTTGACATGATAGTGGATTTAATATAAGATGACCCCATTTTCCTATTTACGTCCTGCTGTAGGGCAAGACTGACTCCCCCAGAGCCCACAGCACAGCCTGCTGCTCCCAGTGTCACCCTCAGCCAGCACCAAGCATATATCTCAAGGAAAGGACCTGCCAAAGGTCTTTCTGAAATAGGAGAGGCAGCTTTGGTGGGGTTTCTATGAGAAACACGTTGGGTTTAGCTCAGAGAAGTCTCTTCTAACTTGTTACCATCTTTCCCTCTTAAACAGTGCCCCATGCCCAGAAGAAGCTAATGTCCAACAGCAGCTCCATCACTGAGTTCCTCCTCCTGGCATTTGCAGACACGCGACAGCTGCAGCTCTTGCACTACTGGCTCTTCCTGGGCATCTACCTGGCTGCCCTCCTGGGCAATGGCCTCATCATTAGCGCTGTAGCCTGCGCCCACCACCTCCACACCCCCATGTACTTCTTCCTCCTCAACCTCTCCCTCCTCGACCTGGGCTCCATCTCCACCACTGTTCCCCAATCTATGGCCAATTCCCAGTGGGACAGCAGGGCTATCTCCTACTGGGGATGTGCTGCACAGGTCTTTTTCTTTGCCGTCTTCATCACAGCGGAGTATTGTGTCCTCACCGTCATGGCCTACGACCGCTACGTTGCCATCTGCCAACCCCTGCACTACGGGACCCTCCTGGGCAGCAGAGCTTGTGTCCACATGGCAGCAGCTGCCTGGGCCAGTGGGTTTCTCTATGCTGTGCTGCACACGGCCAATACATTTTCACTACCACTCTGCCAAGGTAATGCTGTGGGCCAGTTCTTCTGTGAAATCCCCCAGATCCTCAAGCTCTCCTGCTCACGCTCCTACCTCAGGGAAGTTGGCCTTCTTGGGCTTAGTGCCTGTTTAGCATTTGGTTGTTTTGTTTTCATTGTTTTCTCCTATGTGCAGATCTTCAGGGCCGTGCTGAGGATCCCCTCTGAGCAGGGACGCCACAAAGCCTTTTCCATGTGCCTCCCTCACCTGGCCGTGGTCTGCCTGTTTATCAGCACTGGCACGTTTGCCTACCTGAAGTCCCCCTCCATCTCCTCCCCATCCCTCAGTCTGGTGGTGGCAGTTCTGTACTCGGTGGTGCCTCCAGCAGTGAACCCCCTCCTCTACAGCATGAGGAACCAGGAGCTGAAGGATGCCCTGAGGAAAATCATGAGCAGGTGCTGTTCAGAATGAATTTTTCCTGTTTTCTTTTGCAGAGCATTCATAATGGAACTCATTACAGGCCCAGCCTGTCTTCTCCGATTCTTCTTTGTGGTGGCGGTGGTGTTTTCTTTATTTTTCTAGTGATAATGTGCACAATGAAATTTTATGATTCATCCCACTTGTAATTCACTGTCTACCTGTAGAATTTGACCCCGAGGCTGTGTAAATGAGGCGCAGTGCTCTCTCTGTATTTCAACACAGTAAAGGACCCTGCAGCGACTTGTTTGCCCAAGGTCCTTCCTCTGAGAACTTGGTGAAGCTGCAGGGCAGTGTCTGTGTGTGGAAGGGAAGGGGAAAAGAGTCTCAGCACAGCAGCACTGCCAGGCAGCACCAGTGCTTGGTCTTCCCAGAGCTGCTCTCTTTCCACTCCCACACTCTCCTTCTCAGCTCCTGGCTTGGTGTAAGGCCTGAGTGCTCTGGCAGCTCAGTCCCAGTTCTGCTGTGTGGCAGGACTCTCGAGGGAGAATCTTGGTTCTGAGGAATTGCTGTATTCATAGTTGCTTTGTCACTCTGTCCCCTGCTCCACTGGTCACTGGGAAAAGGGATCCCTCAGCTGCCTTCCTTGTGCTGACAACACATTTAGAGAAGCCCTTCTGGGTGCTCTCCCCATTGTTGTGGTTTAACCCCAGCCAGCAACTAAGCACCACGCAGCCGCTCACTGACTCCCCCCCATCCAGTGGGATGGGGGAGAAAATCGGGAATAAGAAGTAAAACTCCTGGGTTGAGATAAGAACGGTTTAATAGAACAGAAAAGAAGAAACTAATAATGATAATGATAACACTAATAAAATGACAACAGTAGTAATAAAAGGATTGGAATGTACAAATGATGTGCAGGGCAATTGTTCACCACCCGCCGACCGACACCCAGCCAGTCACTGAGCGGCGAATCCCTGCCCCCACTTCCCAGTTCCTAAACTAGATGGGACGTCACATGGTATGGAATACACCGTTGGCCAGTTTGGGTCAGGTGCCCCGGCTGGGCATGAGAAGCTGAAAAATCCTTGACTATAGTTTAAACACTACTGAGCAACAACTGAAAACATCAGTGTTACCAACATTCTTCACATACTGAACTCAAAACATAGCACTGTACCAGCTACTAGGAAGACAGTTAACTCTATCCCAGCTGAAACCAGGACACCCACACATGGCCATTTCCAGCCACGACCAAGCTCTGGCTCTGCTCGCTCCATCCCTGTTTTCTCATTGAAAACATCCTCTTTACCTACCCCCCTGAAACCTCTCTGATTAGCTACACAAGTCTTCAGTACTTGAAGAAAATGATGGAAGAGTCATGGCTTGTTAGGGCTTTTGGGATTTCAATGAGCCCCTGGTGTCTTTGGGGCTGTGTCCATGATGCTCAGGTACTGGGAAGAGGCTGAGCAAACCTTTCAAAAGCAAAAACCTCAAGTGCCTTGGTGAGGTAAGGAAGAGGGTCAGCAAATCCACTACTATGGACTTCCGGAGGGCAAACTTTGGCCTCTTCAAGGCACTGGTTGAGAGAGTTCCTTGGGAGACATTTCTGAAGGGCAAAGTGGTCCAGGAAAACTGGACATTCATCAAGACAGAAGTCTTAAAAGCTCAGGAACAGGCTATTGTCATGCACCACAAAGAGAATTGTCGGGGAAGATGACCAGCCTGGCTGAACAGGGAGCTTTTGCTGGGACTCAGGAAAAAAAAAGGAGAGTTTACCATCTTTGGAAGAAAGGGCGGGCAACTTGGGAGGAGTACAGGGACCTTGTTAGGTCATGCAGAGAGAAAATGAGAAAGGCAAAAGCTCAGCTAGATCTCAATCTGGCCACTATTGTAAAAGAGACAACCAAAAATGCTTTTACATCTATGTTAACAACAAAGAGAGAGCCAAGGAGAATATGCACCCTTTATTGGATGCAGAGGGGAACATTGCCACCAGAGATGAGGAAAAGGCTGAGGTGCTTACTGCCACCTTTGCCTCAGTCTTTAGCAGTGAGACCAGTTATCCTCAGGGTACTTAGCCCCCTGAGCTGGAAGACAGGGATGGAGAGCAGAATACACCCCCCATAATCCAGCAGGAAGTAGTTAATGACCTGCTACACCACCTGGACACTCACAAGCCTATGGGACCAGATGGGATCCACCCGAGAGTACTGAGGGAGCTGGCAGAGGAGTGTGCCAAACCACTCTCCATCATTTATCAGCAATCCTGGTCAACAGGGGAGCTCCCAGAGGACTGGAGGCTTGCCAATGTGATGCCCATCTACAAGAAGAGTCGGAGGGAGGATCCGGGGAACTACAGGCCTGTCAGCTTGACCTCGGTTCTGGGGAAGATTATGCAGCAGCTCCTCTTGAGTGCGCTCACATGGCATGTGCAGCACAATCAGGGGATCAGGCCCAGCCAGCATGGGTTCATGAAAGGCAGGTCCTGCTTGACCAACCTGATCTCCTTCTATGACCAGGTGACCCGCCTAGTGGATGAGGGAAAGGCTGTGGCTGTTGTCTTCCTGGACTTCAGCAAGGCCTTTGACACTGTCTCTCATGGCATACTCCTTGAGAAGCTGGCGTCTCATGGCTTGGGCAAGTGTACCTGTTGCTGGGTGAAACACTGGCTGGCTGGCTGAGCCCAGAGGGTTGTGGTGAATGGAGTTAAATCCAGCTGGTGGCCAGTCACAAGTGGTGTTCCCCAGGGCTCAGTATTGGGGCCAGTTCTGTGTAATATCTTTATCAATGATCTGAATGAGGGGATTGAGTGCACCCTCAGTAAGTTCGCAGACGACACCAAGTTGGGAGGGAGGCTTGATCTGCTCGAGGGTAGGAAGGTTCTACAGAGGTATCTGGACAGGCTGGATCGATGAGCTGAGGACAATTGTATGAGGTTCAACAAGGTCAAGTGCCGGGTGCTGCACTTGGGTCACAACAACCCCACACAACGATACAGGCTTGGGGAAGAGTGGCTGGAAAGCTGCCCAGCAGAAAAAGACCTGGGTGTCCTGTTTGACAGCTGGTTGAATATGAGCCAGCAGTATGCCCATGTGGCCAAGAAGGCCAATGGCATCATGGCCTGTATCAGAAATACTGTGGCCAGCAGGAGCAGGGAGGTGATTGTTCTCCCGTACTCGGCACTGGTGAGGCCGCACCTCGAGTCCTGTGTTCAGTGTTGGGCCCCTCACTACAGGAAAGACATGGAGGTGCTGGAGCCTGTCCAGAGAAGGGCAACCAAGCTGGTGAGGGGCCTGGAGCACAAGTCTTATGAGGAGCGGCTGAGGGAGGTGGGGCTCTTTAGTCTGGAGAAATGGAGGCTGAGGGGAGACCTTATTGCTCTCTACAACTACGTGAAAGGAGGTTGTATTGCATTGGGTACTGGTCTCTCCTATCAAGTAACTAGTGATAGGAAGAGAGGAAATGGCCTCAAGTTGTGCCAGGGGAGGTTTAGATTGGGTATTAGAAAAAAATTCTTTACAGAAAGGGTTGTCAGGCATTGGAACAGGCTGCCCAGGGAAGTGGTGGAGTCACCATCCCTGGAGGTGTTCAAAAAATGCATAGACGTGGCACTTCAGGACATGGTGTAGCGGGCATGGTGGTGTTGGGTTGATGGCAGGACTCGATCTTGAAGGTGTTTTCCAACCTAAATGATTCTGTGATTCTATGAGATGTCCCAGTCCTAAACTTGCTTGCATCCTCAATTTGGATGCATTTCCAGCACTGCACTGCCCATCCTCCTGCTGCTGCTGCCCCAAAATCAGAACTTGAACTATTCCACAGTAGCATGACTGCCACTTGTTCCTTCAGGTCCTCTTCTGGCCTGTAACACACTCTCTGCTACGCACACTCCACTCTCTCGCTGCACTCGCCCGTGTCTCCCAAAACGTTCTCACTTCCCCTGCAGTAAGGAGACCTCACTCCAGGAGGTTCATGCATGCTCCAGGCTCATGGATGTTGCCTGAATTCCAGGCAAGTGTGGGTAGTGAAGCAGAGGAAGACAGGAAGGTCGGCTCACGGGCCATGAGGAGCAGTGTTCAGCCACCCCCAGCAATGGGCATTCCCCATCTGCCAGGTTAAGGCATGCTCCCCTGATGGAACATTCTCATGTAACCCCTGGTTTGTGCAGGGTCCTGCAGCCACACTCCCAGGGCACACCTACTCCTCCTCCACCTACACACATCAACTGCTTTCCATTGCTGGGCTCAGGCGTGGTTGTAAGGATTTGCTAAAGCCCTGAATCATCACCTTGCTTCTCAATGACTTCATCCTCTCTCACATCACTACACACCTCCAACCGCTGCCTAATCACTACTGAGAAGTTAAGCAGCTCTCAAGGCTTTCTCAGCTAATGACCATGTTTCTCCATTCACCATTCATGGATCCAAGACACACCAGTTGAGGAAACACCTCAAGATGTGTGAGGGGAAGACCTCCCTGAGGCACCTCTGTGCTCTTGGAGGTGTGAGTGCTTTTGCAAGGCTCCAGGAATTCATTTGGTGCCATGCATTTGGTGTTCCTTTCTTGAAACACAAAGCCTTTTGCTGATCCAGACTTCCTCAGGGTGGCCTATTGTAACACAGCACTTAATGATGTTGATACGTTTATTCATTTAATTCCTGTCATTCAGTCTTACTTGACAAGGTAGCTATTAATTTCAAGGTGTGTAAGCTCTGGCATGAAGTTATTAGTCCAATGATTTTTCTCTCATTGCTAACTGTTGTCATTTAATGGCAAGAGCTCTCTCCTGAGAGGAATGCTTCTTTGCATGGGTACTTGGAGAGATCATTCCTGTGCTTGGAGGAGGCTGTCCTGTCAGTCCTGTCAGATTTGCTCATGCTCCTTCACCCTTCAGAGCTGCTTCCCATGGCACCACCTGGATCAGTCTCCCAAGTAAGTCAAAGACTTCTCCTCCTGAGTCCAGAGTCTGTGCTCTGCTGCTGGGCTCCCTCACTGCCCTTTGGTGTCTGAGACCCCACTGTTTCATGGTCATGACAGCCAAGGCTGACGCTGGTGATCACATCCTGACCAGCTTTTCCTTGTGGGCCAGGGTCAGGTCCAGGTGAACCATCAGCCTGGTTGGCCCACCTAGCAGCTCTGTGAAGAAGGTGTCCCAAGATCCTTCAGGCTGTTGGCAACCTGTTGCTTTGCCTGGCCTGTGAATGCCAGGGCACTTCCAGTCCCCCATAGGCACCTGACCATTAACCTGGAGACTTCCTCGGGTGCTGACAAAAGACCTTTTCTGTTTCCTCTCCCATGATGAAGTAGTTTGTATGTGCCAGCACAATATCACTGTTACTGACTCCTCTGATCCTCAGTGACAAAAGCTAACCCAACCTGTTGACTGTCACAGAGAGGACCCCCATAAATCCAAGCTTCCCCTTCATACAGGGGGCTTCCACCCTCATCATTGTTTCTGCCTCCATGCTACACGACCTGGGGTTCCAGCCATCTAAAGGGACATAAGATTATCTGTACAATTCTCCCCTTGGAGTGCTAGATATAAGGAAGAGCATTTTAAATGATGCCTCACAGAGTCTGAGTGCCTTCCTTACTGCGATCAGAACAGACCAGAACATCCTGGTGAAAAACACTCTCTCAGTACCCTTGATAGAAGCCCCTCTGGTCCCATGGTCTGGTAAGGGTGTAGTTTGCTAGGTAAGCCCTGGCGTGATCCTCATCCACCACTGGTTGTTCCCCTTTCCCTTCCAGTGTCCTGCTTTAAAGCACAAAGGCCTGGGAGATCTTTCTGGTGGTAACTGAGGCAAAGAGGACATAGGCTATGTCAGACCTAGCTACACCTACTCTCACTTAATGTATTAGTGGTCCCATAGCACCTCTCTTTCTTCTTTAACTGTTCCTGACGTAGCAACAGCTTATCTTGCTGCCCTTGAATTGCCTTTTGAGTTTCAGCTGAGTTTTGGTACGAACCATGGCTGTGCTTGGAGGATGCTGTCTTTGAAGGCAAGATGTACCCAGGAACACTGTTCAAATGCTTGGGCTGTTCCTTGGTTGGATATTCAAGGGAGTGAGAAAGGAACCCGGTGTGATGTATTTTGTGATCACGCAATGCCTGCAGCTAACGGGTAGAAGAAGGGACAGAATTTGCATCTCTGATGGCATCTGATGACTGGTATCTGATGACCGGTGCCTCTGACTGATGGCAACTGTCAGTGGCACAAAGGCACCAAATCGTACTCTCTGAGATGCCATCTGGGGTGTCTGTCGCACACCCTCCCTGAAGGAGAATTGCTTTTGGTGTTGGACCTGTAATTTCTATGCCAGCCCTGGCATCTCCTGTAGCTTTGTGGGCCTGGATCTGAACCTGGAATTGAGTAGCCGCTCTGAATTCTGTAACACAATGTGGGGCTGAACATGAGGCAACTGCCAATATTTTCAGCCCAGATATAGTCAATACAACAGATGGAGAAGAGGAAGAGGGAGATTGATCTAACCCTATGGCACATGACTCCATTCCGTCGGAGGAATAGCTCCATATGCCACCCTGAACATCGTGAGGAGGGGCAGGTTCCATTGCCCTAGATTTGGGCATCAGCTGTCATTTCACTTGGCCAAAGGAAATTCCCAGGAGCCACCAGAAAGAGGTGCTCATATTTTGTCCTGCCTCTATATCTGCCTGCACATATCTTGGATCTGTCTCTATTACCCGCACACCTCTTTGACCACCTCTGGCACCTCCAATGTCACCAGACATTTGCATCTGAACACCTCACTGCTGGCCTCCATCACCATTCGTTAGCATGGGAGTTGAGACAAGGAGCTGACATGCAGGTGCCTATTTAATGCAGACCTGCACTGAGGCAAGAGGAATCCTACCTCCTGTGGGATTGTGGTGGGCATGGGAGGGAGCTGAGTCCCCTTCCAGCCCCAGGACTACAGACCCAGCATGAGATGCCTCCATGGACTCAGCTGGCCCCCTTCCCTCAGCAGGGCTAAAGGAGATCCCTGCCTGTCACTGTCTGTGTGTCCTGCCCAATGATGGCAGAAGAAAGAGGCTGCCCAGGGAAGGGGTTGAGTCACCCTCCTTAGAGGTATTTAAAAGACACTGTGTTTAGGACACAGTTTACTGGTGGACTAGCTGGTGTTAGGTTCATTGTTGGAATTGTTGGTATTAAGGTTCTTTTCCAACCTCAATGATTCTCTGATTCTCAGACAAGTGGATTCTTGGACCTAAGTCTGTCTCTCAGCAGAGCAATGACCCTGCTGGAAAGCAGTGTCTCTCCCCAGGTGCGGGACGGAACATCCGTGATTGCTTCAGCCTGTTTCCCAGCAGGTTCCCCTGGAGGCCCAGGGACAGCTGGAGGGAGCCCAGAGGGGGCAGAGCAAGTGCTGCCTTGGGCTGGTCCTCTGCTGCTGAGCTGGGCTGGGCTCCTGGGACAGAGGGAGCTCATGGCAAGCGGGCAGCGCTGCAGAGAGACAGCTCTGCCCAGGAGCAGGGCTGGGGGCACTGCCTGCAGGCATCGAGAGGAGACCTGCAAGGCAGAGAGAGCTTAAAGGCAGTGTGGAGTGGGAGGATGCTGAGAGCTCACTGCGGGAGAAATCTTCCCAGCCCTCTGCATGGTAAGTCTGTGGGTGCAGGGCAATAGAGCTTCAGTTCCTGCAGGGATCTGGGACATCTGACAGTGTATGGGATCTGGCAGGAGGACTGGCTTCATTTCTCTGGTGTAGAGGAGAAGGATGTGCTCCAGAGCAGGGCTTCCCTGCTGCCCTGTCAGAGGGACAGGGCATGAGGGCTGCCTTCTCCTGGCACCAGCTGCAGGGCTGTGAAGCCGGGTGTGCATGCAGGGGTGCCCAGGGCTGTCCTTCAGAGCAGGGTCCTGGTGTTTCAGGGGCTGAGTGATGGAGCAGGGACTTTGCTGCCTGCCAGGGTCAGCACTCAGCCTGTGCAGGGAACTCCCCATGACAGTGTGGGGAGAAGGAGTGCATGAAAGAAATGACCCTTGGAAGGGCAGAGCAGGGTGCTTCTGCTGTCGAGAGGCTGCTGCATGGGTCAGGTTTGCTCAGAGCTCCAGCTCAGCCCTGGGCATTTCCGAGGGGACTTTCAAGAAGAATGTCAAGGCTGCATTCTCCTGAAAAGTAAGGAGTCTTTGCTTTGAACTTTTATCCTCCTGGTGGGTGGGTGGGCAGTGTGAGACTAAAATTTATTTGTCCCCTCTGGAGAAGGCACCGAGACCCCGGTTGTCCTTAGGACTTGTCTGAGGTGCTCCTTAGCCCCTGCACACACAGAGATGCCCCTGGGCAGTGCCCGGCTGCCAGGAGGGGTCTGCAGGGCAGAGCTGAGCACACAGCGGGTGGGAATGGGTCTGTGAGCAGGGACAGGGAGGAGACAAGGGGATGGAGAAGCATCTGCTGACAGGGACAGTTCCAGGCAGCAGAGACAGGGGCAGGGAGTGAGAGGGAGCTGCTTCCAGAAATGCGATAGAAGGGGGGATTCAGGCACCTCCCTGTCATCACTAGAGAAAACTTGTAGTCTTTTCTCCCACCCAGCAGATCCTCTGCCCTTACAGCCATGGGGACTCAGTCATCTCAGTTGGGTCAACCCTGAAGAGAAGAAATTATCAAATACCCTGCCATCTGTCCCTGTCCTGCCTCCATTGGCAGCAGGTCTGTAGTGTTTATCCATTTTTGTCCTCCTGTCCCTGCTCCCTTTTTTCTTGTCACTGGAGAAGAATGGGGAGGGGGGATTTGGGTGCATTTCAGAGATTTGGCCATGTGAGTAAAATATCCCAATCCCCTCCTAATCCCCAGGCTCCCAGTGACACAAATGACAAAACTCTCCTTTCAGGACATCCCTTCTTTAGGAAATTCACTTCTTTCCCTGCCAAAAGCACTCCTTAATTGGCGTGTGGAAACCAGAACAAATACTCAAAACAAAATCCCCAGTTTTGGTTGCATTGGGAGTGACAATGCTGAAAAGCTCTTTGATATGACAAATGGATTTACTCTAAGATGACACCATGTTCCTATTTACCTCTTGCTGTAGGGCAGGACTGCCTCCCCTGTACCCCACAGCAGAGCCCGCTGCTCCCAGTGGCACCCTCAGCCAGCACCAAGCACAGCTCATGAAAGGGACCTGCCAAAGATCTTTCTGAAATAGGAGAGGCAGCTTTGGTGGTGTTTCTGTGAGAAATGCGTTAGGTTTAGCTCAGAGAAGTCTATTCTAACTTGTCAATCTCTTTCCCTCTTGAACAGTGCCTCATGCCCAGAAGAAGCTAATGTCCAACAGCAGCTCCATCACTGAGTTCCTCCTCCTGGCATTTGCAGACACGCGACAGCTGCAGGTCTTGCACTTCTGGCTCTTCCTGGGCATCTACCTGGCTGCCCTCCTGGGCAACAGCCTCATCATCACCGCCGTAGCCTGCGACCACCACCTCCACACCCCCATGTACTTTTTCCTCCTCAACCTCTCCCTCCTCGACCTGGGCTTCATCTCCACCACTGTCCCCAAATCCATGGCCAATTCCCTGTGGGACACCAGGGCCATCTCCTACTGGGGATGTGCTGCACAGGTCTTTTTCTTTCTCTTCTTCATCACAGCAGAGTATTGTGTCCTCACCATCATGGCCTACGACCGCTACGTTGCCATCTGCCAACCCCTGCACTACGGGACCCTCCTGGGCAGCAGAGCTTGTGTCCACATGGCAGCAGCTGCCTGGGCCAGTGGGTTTCTCTATGCTCTGCTGCACACGGCCAATACATTTTCCCTACCACTCTGCCAAGGCAATGCTGTGGGCCAGTTCTTCTGTGAAATCCCCCAGATCCTCAAGCTCTCCTGCTCACGCTCCTACCTCAGGGAAGTTGGCCTTCTTGGGCTTAGTGCCTGTTTAGCATTTGGTTGTTTTGTTTTCATTGTTTTCTCCTATGTGCAGATCTTCAGGGCCGTGCTGAGGATCCCCTCTGAGCAGGGACGCCACAAAGCCTTTTCCACGTGCCTCCCTCACCTGGCCGTGGTCTCCATGTTTGTCAGTACTGCCTTGTTTTCCTACCTTAAGCCCCCCTCCATCTCCTCCCCAGTTCTAGATCTGGTGGTGGCAGTTCTGTACTCGGTGGTGCCTCCAGCAGTGAACCCCCTCCTCTACAGCATGAGGAACCAGGAGCTCAAGGATGCCCTGAGGAAAATGATGAGCGGGTGCTTTTCAGAAGCAATTAACGCCCTGTTTTCTTCTGCAGAGCATTCATAATGGAACTCATTACAGGCTCAGCCGTTGTTGTTGTTGTTGTTGTTGTTGTAACTTCTCTTTTTGTATTGTCCCAGTAAATTGTCCTTATCGCAACCCATGAGGTTCTGCGGTTTGGTTTTTTTTTTCTTTTCCACTTTCTGGTTCTCCTCCTCATCCCACCAGAGGGGGGCAGGAGGAGTGAGCGAGTGGCTGTGTGGTCCTTTGTTACCAGCTGGGCTGAAACCACAACACAGTCCAAGCAGATCCTCAGCTACCAGAAAGCAGCTCTCCTGCAGTCCCGCACTGCCATTCTGCTAGTTGTCCTACTTCTCCACCATCTCATGGTGGTAGCAGCCATGGCTGCCCTCCTCCTTCCCATCCCCAGGCAGACCCACCCTGTCAGGAAGAGACCAGCCCTAGACAGCTCATTCAGTGTCTCTATCAGTACGCTGTCTTCCACACCCTGCAGGAATCTCCTGGCTTGCTTGTGCCCAGCCCTGCTGCCCTCCCAGCAGACTGTGGGGTGCTTCAACTTGCCATGTCATCGAGGACCTGTGACCATGAGGCTTCCTCCAAGGCAAGGCTCTGTGCACGCCAGCCTCCCCTTTGCACAGAGCTCCCCTCCGCCTCCTCACCCTCCACCTGCCTTCCTGAGGAGCCCTTGGCACCCATGGCTGCCCTCCCACCACTCCAGCTGTCCCACCAGGGCTCTGGCGTCCCCATGGGGTGGGGGAGCACGTTTCTGCCTGCCCAGCAGAAAGGACAGTGCTGGGGAGGGGAGAGGAGAGGCAGGTAAAGGGGCAGGGTTGTGGGAGGCTGGGTGGGAGGTGACTCCTGTTTCCAGAAGAGGATGATGCAAGGAGAGGCATGGTAGGTGGGAGGTGGATTTTGAGGTCACTTCTTTGGAAGCAACCCAATTGGCCAGGTGCTGAGGCAGGCCCAGTGCTGTCACCTGGAGGGTCGGAAAACCCACCCCGCAGCACTGAGATCTTGGGAGAGGGGAGATGCAGAGGAAGGTGAAGATGGCATTGCTGTGAGCTGGAGTGTGAGTCCATTTCTCTTGCTGCTTGACTTGTGTCCTGGTTTCAGCTGGGATAGAGTTAAGTGTCTTCCTAGTAGCTGGTACAGCGCTATGTTTTGACTTCAGTATGCGAAGAATGTTGATAACACTGATGTTTTCAGTTGTTGCTCAGTAGTGTTTAGACTATAGTCAAGGATTTTTCAGCTTCTCATGCCCAGCCGGCGCACCTGACCCAAACTGGCCAACAGTGTATTCCATACCATGTGAAGTCCCATCTAGTTTAGGAACTGGGAAGTGGGGGGCAGGGATTCGCCGCTCGGGGACTGGCTGGGTGTCGGTCGGCGGGTGGTGAACAATTGCCCTGCACATCATTTGTACATTCCAATCCTTTTATTACTACTGTTGTCATTTTATTAGTGTTATCATTACTAGTTTCTTCTTTTCTGTTCTGTTAAACCGTTCTTATCTCAACCCACGAGTTTTACTTCTTTTTCCAATTTTCTCCCCCATCCCACTGGGTGGGGGGGGGGAGTGAGTGAGCGGCTGCGTGGTGCTTAGTTGCTGGCTGGGGTTAAACCACGACAATTTGTTGCATCACAAACCCCAATGTGGCACATGTGGCAGCTCATTCCGTGGAGAGGGGTAGAGATACGCAGAGCCAGCATGGTTGGGCTGTTGCATGTGAAGTCACCTCATGACAGCAATGTGAGTGACCAGGAGCAGGCAGGCATCATGGGATCATCAAGGACACCAGATGGGAAGGCCACAGAGAGATGACTGTGCCCCTGGTGAGGCCCTGCCCTGGGGTGAAGCCACCTGTACGTGATATGGGAACCTATGGGACATGGCAGGAGAAATTGTGGGACGTGACAGAGAAGAGCGTGAGAAGGGACCAGCAGTATGGGCAGCACCCTGTGTCCCGGCTGGGTCTCACAGGTGGCTGCAGATGTGAGAAGTGGCCAGATGGCACAGAGAGGAGCACCAGGGACCTTCTGGGCAGTCTTGTCTTGCAAGGCCATCAGTGCCTGGGGAAGCCATCAGGGATGCCCTTGAAGTCCCAGAGGACCAAGGCGATGGTGTCCAAACTATCAAATTTGGGTACAAATGGAGAAAACCTGAGACCATTGGGGGGAAAGTAATTGGTGATGGTTATGAATTGTGGAGCAGACTGTGGCAGAGAAAGGCTAGGGTCACGGCGTATCGTGGAAGAAGCAGCCTGTGGAAGTTTGGGAAGGAGAGGGCTGCAAGGGGCCAGGTGCCTGTGGGGAGGTGGCTGGTCAGTGCTGGTCTGGCCAAAGCCTGTGCCTGATCACCGCGGTCTGTCCTGCTTATTCTAGTGGTTTCAGTTGTGGTAGAGTTAACTAACTTCATAGCAAATTGTATGGGGCTATGTTTTAGATTTGTGATGGAAACAGTGTTGCTAACACACCAATGTTTTAGTCACTGCTGAGCAGTGCTTGCACAGCGCCAAGGCATTTTCTGCTTCTCACGCTGCCCTGCCAGCGAGTAGGCTGGGGGTGCAGAAGATGTGGGGAGGGGACACAGCTGGGACAGCTGACCCCAACCGACCAAAGGGATCTTCTGTACCTTAGAATGTTATGCTCAGCTATAAAAGCTGGGGGAAGAAGGAGGAAAGGGGAAGGGTTCAGAGTGATGGTGTTTGTCTTCCCAGGTAACCATTATGCATGATGGAGCCCTGCTTTCCTGGAGATGACTGAACACCTGCCTGTTGATGGGAAGCAGTGAATGAATTCCTTATTTTGCTTTGCTTGAGTGCACAGCTTTTGCTTTACTTATTAAACTGTTTTGATCTCAGCCAATGAGTTTTCTCACTTTACCTTTCCCGTCATCTCTCCTATCCTGCTGTGGAGGAATGAGCAAGCTGCAGCTGTGTTCTGCTTCACTGACTACTGGGGTTAAACTACAACATTTATTAAATTCTGCTCCTGTCTTTTTTCTGTGTGAGTAGGCTCACTGCTGCGTGTGTGTTTGGGCGTGAATGTGTGTACATGCTTTGCTGGTCAATTGTAATATACAGACCACTTATGGAACCTTCGCACCTGCTCAGCCTGAGAGGGGGAACGGGATGGGGCCCATTGTGTTGCTCATGGTTGTGTAAGTGCTGCTGTCAAGGTGCTGCTGCCCCTTGGTGTTGGTCTGTGTTGGGTTGGCTGTGTCCATCTTTGTTTCCTTGCAGATACCTGGATTTAGTGCTTTCCTTTTGGTTGACTCCGCCTTGGGCCATCTCTCACTTTGTGGGGCTCCAGTCAGTGCCCACCCCAGGCACACACGGTCCACGCATATCTCCCGGGCTCTGCAGGCAACTCCAGATTCCTCTCCCGGAGGATGTACTCTGCCCTGGCACGTGTTGGGACAGCGCAGTATGACAGTCTCTCAGTGAGCATTCACCATCTCCACTGTCAATAGACAACAAGGGACGTGTCCTAAATCCAACCCTTGTTCTCTAACAGCTACCAATGTGAAAATGAGCTTTTTACTCAGGCCCTTTTGGAGTGAAGTTCCTGGGCACGTTGTTGACATCAGCTGTGGAAGAGCATCCAAACCTTGAGGAACCGCATGTGGGAGATGGCATTTTTCTATAGAGATGCTATGATAGAATCAGCTCTGAAACAGTGTTAGGAACACATTTACACAGGTGTGAGGGGAGAGAGAGAGATGGGTTCCTTTCTTAGGAGAGTGAGCTGAATACAAGCAATTATGTAGGAACAATTTAACCATAAGTAAGAATACAGGCAATGCTAACAAAAAAATGCATAATAAAGTACAGGCCTGCATTGCGATACACTAGAGGTCACTTGTGGAGAGTGATGGAAAGTTTATCAAGATTGACCAACATCCATGAAATCCCTTTCCTGAGAGACTCCTTGAGCTCCTGGTTCCTGACTCTGTAGAGGAGGGGGTTCACTGCTGGATGCACCACCAAGTACAGAACTGCCACCACCAGATCGAAGGATGGGGAGGAGATGGAAGGCGGGGCTACAGGCAGGCAGCCGTGCCAGTGCTGATAACCAGGGAGACCTCGGCTAGGTGAGGGAGGCATGTAGAAAAGGTTCTGTTGGCTTCCTATTGCCATCTGCGATCCCCTGCAGCATGTCTCTGGTCTCAAGCACAGCTTTTGCAGACATTGGGTCTTGGGCATTTGGTACTGGGTTTGCCTGTGACAAGTCTGAGCTTTTACTTAGTGAGTGCCACAGTGGAGGTGCTGCAGTCCAAATGTGGTCCCATGCCCTCATTCTGGGGCACAGACAGGAGGAGCTGCAGTCCCATGTGCCACTATAGACTTTTGACACTGATGGAAGAAATGGCGCGGGGTGGTGGGACAGCTCACAGTGGTGCTGCCATGGTGCCTGTGGGCTGTGCAGGAGAGGCAGGCTGGAATGATGAGGAGGGGGATGCCCTCCATCTGAAGGAGCTTGTCATTTGTGTGGAGCTCCTCTATGAGACATGCAACAGGTTGGGTGAGCCCTTGTGGGTGAGGATGAGAGGACAGGCCCCTTGGCGTGGCATCCCGGTGGGTGATGAAGAACCTGCAACCAGGCTAAGGAAGTGGAATAAGCGTTATTTAAGCAACCCAGGGAAGATTCCAGGTACATGACCCCTGGTCTTATTGGGGACTTTAATGACCCTGACACTCACTGGAAGGGGAGCACAGCAGGATGCATGCTGTCCAGCAGATGTCGGGCATCTCTTGGGATAACTTCTTTGCACAGGTGCCAGGCCAACAAAGGTGACGCTTACCTGAATCTGGTCCTTGCAAGGGAGGGAGAGCTGATCATGGATGTGGAAAGTAGCATCAGCCTGGGCTGCAGTAGCCATGAAATAGTGGGAGAAGATTTTAGCCTCTTCAGGGCACTTTTTGTGGTAGTGCCATGGGTAGCAGCACTCCAGGTCAAGCAGCGGTCTTTCAGGAAAGCATCTTCCAAGCACAAGACCTGTCCAGACTGCTGAGCAGGAAAACAACCTGACATTTCAGGAGAGCAGCTTGGCTAAAGAAGGAACACATCGAGAAGCTCCGCAGAAGAAAGGAAGCATTCAGAAGGTGGATGCAGGGACTGATGATGGAGGAAATGGGAAATAGGGATGGCTTTAAGGAAGCCAATGCTTCCCTAGTGTGTATCCTTGAAAGAGGTTCAAGGGCATCAAGAGAAGCTGTTACTCCTTCAAGAAGAGTTTAAGGAAAAAAAGCCAAAGGTAGTATGTGGCCACTGCTGAATGTAGTAAGGGCAGGTATAGATAGAGCTGACATACTCTATATCCTCTTTGCCTTAGTCTTCCCCAGCAAGGTCTCCCAAGCCTTTGTGCCTCGAGGCAGGACTCTGGAGGAAAACAGCCAGAGGTGGATGGGTGTCAAGCCAGGGATCACTTGAGCAAACACAATCATTACCAGTCTATGGGACAGGAGGGGCAGCATCCCCAGGAGCTGAGCGAGCAGGCCAATGTCACTGTGAGGCCACTCGCCGTCATCTTTGAAATGTCGTAGAGACTGGGGCAACTTCCTGATGACTGGAAGCAGGCAAATGTTGTACGCACCTTTCAAAAATGCTCAAAGAATGAGCAGGGGAATGGAAGGCTGTGCTCCTAAGCGTGTCTACTAAAGTCCCCTTTCTGGGTGTCTGAAAGGAAGGTGAATGTATTCACCCAGAGTCGATTGTGTCTGGCCATCCTCTTTGCTTTCTAGGATGAAAGGACAGGATTGCTGGACAGGGGAAGAGCAAAGGGTGTCTTCTACCTGGAGATCAGCAATGCTTTCGGCATCATCCCCCACCATATTCAATGTGAGGATGTTATGGTCTGCATGGATGGATAAATAGAGGGGTATAAAACAGCTGGAGGGGTGGGCTCGTAGGGACGTGGTCAATGCCTGGTACTCTGCCTGGAGGCATCGAGCTAGTAGGGTCTGGCAGGGGTCTATCAGGCAAGCTGCCCTGTTTAATGTCTTTTAAATGGTCTGGAGGAGATGAGAGAGTGATTTTGCATAACATTTGTCAAAGAGATCACATTGAAGAGAGCGCCCAACGTGGGGCACGACAACGGCAGTTTTGCATTAAGCGTTCTATAGCTAGTTATTAAGTGGCAAGCTCCTGTGCAGGTCACGGAGCTTGTTAGCTGCTTGCTTATCTCTAGCTTGCTGAGTTTGGGAACATGTTAATGCAAATAATGGCTGCGTGCTTTGTCCTGGCACTGATAGCTTTGTTGTGCTGTGGGAGCTATCTTGTGGGGAGAAAGAAGGAACGCGGGAACGTGCTAATACAAATAATGTCGATGTGCTTTGTCCTGGCACTGATGGCTTTGCTGTGTTGTGGGAGCTATCTTGTGGAGGAGATGAGGGAACACATCTCCCTCTCTCTACCAGGCATTGATGTGAATGGTTTTATTATGCAGGCTCCCGAGGTCCTTGTTCACCCTTATGTAAGCTGTTTAATACTAATAATTAATACTGGTGGCATATTATGGGTATTGTGGAATCTGGTCTCGTCCTGGTATAAGAGAAGGCAAGTTTTAGGTGAGGCAATACTTAAATGTGCCCTCAAGCGACTGGTGCCTGGGTGGCAGGGTATATGGAAGGATTTGGGCAGATTCCTAGGACGGTTATCACCTCCCATAATCTGGGATTTTACATCTGAACAGGCAAGTAACCCTGGCAAACTGACACGCCACCTGATAGAAGGGTGCCTTGCCTATCCCAATGAAAACCAGCAGCTTCTCGCACTGTACTGGGGCCTGGCCTATGCCTACCGAGCCATAGTTCAACACTGTCAGAGGACCATGGTCGAGGCAGGGACCCAGACTGCATCTGAGGACACCATGCTCGAGATAGGGACCCAAACAACAACAACTACAGTAATTGCCCCAATAGTGAAAAGGAAGCAGTGGACAAGGAGATCAACGGGTCCATACCATCGATTAGTGAGGGAAGAAGAAGAAGAGGAAAAGCTTGATCTAGAAGCTGGTCCTTCAATAAGGAAATTGGAGGAAGGAGTGAGGGAACTTAAACAGGAAGCGGAAACTACCCGGTCCCTGACGTCCTCAGAACTTCGGGACTTGCGGAAAGATTACAGCCGCCAGCCAGGTGAGCGGATTGCTGCCTGGCTGCTCCGATGCTGGGATAACGGGGCTGATAGTCAGCAACTGGAAGGCAAGGAAGCCCAACAGCTGGGATCCCTCGCTAGAAACCGGGGAATTGAAAGAGGAATTGGAAAAGAGGCAGCAGTTTGCAGTCTCTGGAGCCGGCTCCTCTCAAGTGTGAGGGCAAGATATCCATTCAAGGAAGATCTTGTCAGTTCCTCAGAAAAGTGGACTACCGCAGATGAAGGCATCCAGTACCTGAGAGAGTTAGCAGTGGTGCAAGTCATCTACAGTGATCTAGATGATGAGGAAGTTTCCAAAGATCCAGAGGATGCCCTGTGCACACGGGCCATGTGGCGAAAGGTGATTCAAGGTGCCCCAGCATCGTATTCTAACAGCTTGGCAGCAATGTATTGTCCAGATATGGAAACACCAACTGTGGAGAAAGTGTCGTCTTGGCTCCAAAACTTTGAGGAAAATCTCTGTGTCTCCTCATCCCTACAGGACAGTGCTTTGGCTGTTAGGGATGCTCCAAGAAATCAGTCCTCTCGTGCCCCAGTCAGAGGGAAAGGGAGCCCAAGGCGTATGCCACGTGGTACACTCTGGTTCTTCCTGCGTGACCAAGGGGAGGACATGAGGAAGTGGGATGGTGAACCCACCTTTAAGCTGGAAGCCCGTGTGCGTGAACTGAGAGGGAAGACAGCTGTTAAGAAGGGGTCACCCAAGAAGAAGGCTGTCAGCGTAGTTGCTGTAGAGGCCCAAGAAAGCACTCAGCGATCCTCCAGGCACAGAAGAACTGAAACTACCTCCCTTGATTCTGGTGAGGGGACTTCTGGTCTGGTACCGCAAGGATCGGACAGTGAATATTCTGATGAGGAACAGCAATAGAGGGTCCCTGCCTTCAGCCAGGAGGAGGAAAGGGATGACCGGATATACTGGACTGTGTGGATTCGATGGCCTGGCACATCAGACCCACAGAAGTATAAGGCTTTGGTAGACACTGGTGCACAGTGTACACTGATGCCATCAGGATACAGGGGCACGGAACCCATCTGGATCTCTGGAGTGACAGGGGGATGCCAAGAATTGACTATACTGGAGGCTGAAGTGAGCTTGACAAGGGACAAGTGGGAAAAGCACCCCATTGTGACCGGCCCAGAGGCCCCTTGTATCCTTGGCATTGACTACCTCAAGAGAGGGTACTTCAAGGACCCAAAGGGGTACCGATGGGCTTTTGGTGTAGCCACTGTAAATGCAGAGAAGATCAAACAGCTATCTACTCTGCCTGGCCTCTCGGAAGATCCCTTCATTGTGGGATTGTTGCAAGTTGAAGAACAGCAGGTGCCAATCGCTACCAGGACGGCGCACCGTCGGCAATATCGGACAAACCGAGACTCCCTGGCTCCCATCCATGAGCTGATTCATCACCTAGAGAGCCAAGGAGTCATCAGCAAGACTCATTCACCTTTTAATAGTCCTATATGGCCAGTGCAAAAGTCTGATGGAGGGTGGAGGTTAACAGTAGATTATCGCGGCCTGAATGAAGTGACACCGCCACTGAGTGCTGCTGTACCAGACATGTTAGAGCTCCAATATGAACTGGCATCAAAGGCAGCCACGTGGTATGCTACAACTGATATTGCCAATGCATTTTTCTCCATTCCTTTGGCAGCAGAGTGCAGGCCACAGTTTGCTTTCACACGGAGAGGTGTCCAATACACCTGGAATCGACTGCCCCAGGGGTGGAAGCACAGTCCTACCATTTGTCACGGATTAATCCAAACAGCACTGGAACAAGGCGATGCCCCTGAACATTTACAATACATAGATGACATCATTGTGTGGGGCAACGAGGCAGAAGAAGTGTTTGAGAAGGGGAAAAGAATAATTCAGATTCTTCTGAAAGCTGGTTTCGCCATAAAGAAAAGCAAGGTCAAGGGACCTGCACAGGAGATTCAGTTCTTGGGAATAAAATGGCAGGATGGACGCCGTCATGTCCCTATGGATGTGGTTAACAAGATAGCATCTATGTCTCCACC
Source organism: Haliaeetus albicilla (assembly GCF_947461875.1). NCBI lineage: Eukaryota > Metazoa > Chordata > Aves > Accipitriformes > Accipitridae > Haliaeetus > Haliaeetus albicilla. The sequence goes on from NC_091511.1 coordinate 6,151,107, forward strand.
AGCTAACAAGAAAGAAACACAAGCTTTCCTAGGCCTTGTGGGGTTCTGGAGAATGCATATTCCAGATTATAGTCAGCTTGTGAGCCCTCTCTATCGAGTAACGCGGAAAAAGAACTATTTTGAATGGGGCCCTGAACAACAACAAGCCTTTGAGCATATCAGACAAGAAATAGCTCGTGCAGGAGCTCTTGGGCCTGTCCGGACAGGACCAGATGTGCAAAATATACTCTACACTGCAGCTGGGGATCATGGTCTCACCTGGAGCCTGTGGCAGAAAACACCAGGAGAAACCCGAGGTCGACCATTAGGGTTTTGGAGCCGGGGGTACCGAGGATCAGAAGCCCACTACACCCCGACTGAAAAAGAGATACTAGCAGCATATGAGGGGGTTCGAGCCGCTTCAGAAGTTGTTGGTACAGAAGCATATCTCCTCTTGGCACCACGATTGCCCGTGCTACACTGGATGTTCAAAGGAAACATCCCCTCTACACATCATGCAACCAGCGCTACATGGAGTAAGTGGATAGCATTGATCACGCAACGGGCTCGACTGGGGAAATCTAACCGCCCAGGAATTCTGGAAGAGATCATGGACTGGCCAGAAGGCAGAGATTTTGGAGCATCACCTGAGGAGGTGGCTCGTGCCCAAGAGGCACCACCATATAATGAGTTACCAGAAGACGAAAGGTGTTATGCTTTGTTTACTGATGGATCCTGTCGTGTGGTAGGGAACCATCGGAAGTGGAAAGCTGCTGTGTGGAGTCCCACACACCAAGTCGTTGAGGCCACTGAAGGAGAAGGCGAGTCAAGTCAGTTTGCAGAAGTGAAAGCCATCCAACTAGCCCTAGACATTGCTGAACGAGAAAAATGGCCGGTACTCTACCTCTATACCGACTCCTGGATGGTGGCTAATGCCCTATGGGGGTGGCTACAGCAGTGGAAGAAGACTAATTGGCAACGCAGGGGTAAACCCATCTGGGCAGCAGCATTGTGGCAGGACATTGCTGCCCGTGTAGAACACATAACTCTAAGGGTACGTCATGTAGATGCTCACGTGCCCAAAAGCCGTGCCACTGAAGAACATCGAAATAATGAACAGGTAGACAAGGCTGCCAAAATAGAAATAGCTCAGGTGGACCTGGACTGGGAGCGTAAAGGTGAGCTATTTGTAGCTCGCTGGGCCCATGAGACATCGGGACATCTAGGGAGAGATGCAACATATAGGTGGGCTCGTGATCGAGGGGTGGACCTGACCATGGAGGCCATTACACAGGTCACTCAGGAATGTGAAACATGTGCTGCAATCAAACGAGCCACCAGAGTAAAGTCTCCCTGGAACAGAGGGCGGTGGCTGGGTTTTCGATATGGCGAGGCCTGGCAAATTGACTACATTGGACCACTGCCGCGAACACGCCAAGGCAAGCGCTACATACTCACCATGGTGGAAGCAACTACTGGTTGGCTAGAAACATATCCTGTAAACCATGCCACTGCCCGAAACACCATCTTAGGCCTCGAAAGGCAAATTTTATGGCGACACGGTACCCCAGAAAGAATTGAATCAGACAATGGGACTCATTTCCGAAATAACCTCATAAGCTCCTGGGCAAAGAAACATGGCATTGAGTGGGTGTACCACATACCCTATCACCCGCAAGCATCTGGGAAAATTGAGAGATATAATGGACTGTTGAAGACTATGTTGAGAGCGCTAGGCAATGGGACATGGAAGGATTGGGATACAAATTTAGCAGAAGCCACTTGGCTAGTTAACACCAGAGGATCTGCTAACCGTCCTGGTCCTGCCCAAACAAAACCCCTACATACTGTGGGAGGGGATAAGGTCCCCGTAGTGCACATGGGGAAGTGGCTGGGGAAGGCAGTGTGGATTGCACCTCCCATGGGAAAAGGCAAACCCATTCGTGGGATTGTCTTTGCTCAGGGACCTGGGTGTACTTGGTGGGTAATGCGGAAGGATGGGGAGACCCAGTGTGTGCCTCAAGGACATTTAACCTTGGGGGGAAAAATAATCTGTGATGTGAGTTGTATGTTGTAGGAAGTAATGTAGCAGGAATGACCTGAACTGCAGAGGAGTGAACTTCGCAAGGAACCAGACAAGTGCATCGGTGACCCAAACCAAGCCAGTGTTGGGGCCCAACGATCGAACATACTGCTTCTCCTGTCCTGACCGACCACTCATCTTGATGGATGGGGCCCAAGTCATAACCTGTGTGTGAACATCAGGAAGAGTGGAAGAAGCCCATGGAATATCTATCTCTTAAAGGACAGGGGATAGTAATTAATAAGAATGTATAAATCCGTACGTTGGGTATAAAAGTGGTTTAAGTATGTAGTTTCAGTTGTAAGTGTTCGTAAGAAAGGATTTCAGTAATGAGAATTCAATACAATAGTATGGTTAGAAGATATCTGTATTAAGTTATGTGGAACCTGAGCAGGACGCAAATGGTATGGAATAAGGGGTGGAGATTGTATTGGGTCTGGCTGAGATGGAGTTAATACTCCCCATAGCAGCCCTCATAGCACTGTGCTCTGCATCAGTAGCTAGAAAGGTGTTGATAGCACACCAGTGTTTTGGCTACTGCTGAGCAGTGCTGGCACAGCATCAAGGCTGTCTCTCCAACATTTCTGCCCCCCCTCAATGGCAGGCTGGGGCAGGGCAAGATCTTGGGAGGGGACATAACCAGGACAGCTGACCTAAACCAACCAACCAGATATTCCATACCATATGACGTCAGCTCAGATAGAAAAGCTAAGTTAAGGGAGACGGAGTGGGGGGCATTTTGTCTTCCGGAGCAACCACTACGCATACTGAAGCCCTGCTTCCCGAGAAGCGGCTAGACATCGCCTGCTGATAGGAAGTAGAGAATAACATCATTTGTTTTTCTTTGCTTTCGCGCGCGCAACCTTTGCTATCACTTTATTAAACTGTCCTTATCTTGACCCACGAGCCTTTTGTTATATTTTCTCCCCCCGTCCAGCTGAGGAGGGGGAGTGATAGAGCGGCTTTGGTGGGCACCTGGCATCCAACCAGGGTCAACCCACCACAATAGTAAAAGCATTGGAATATACAAATGATGCACAGTGCAACTGCTCACCACCCGCCAACTGATGCCCAGTTAGTCCCCGAGTGGTGATCCCCCTGCCCCCACTCCCCCCAGTTCACATACTAGATGTGATGTCACATTGCATTGAATGCCCCTTTGGCCACTTTGGGACAGCTGCCCTGGCTCTGTCCTGTACCAACTTCTTGTGCCCCTCCAGCTTTCTCGCTAACTGGTCATCAGAAGCTGAAAATTCCTTGACTTTAGGCTAAACCCTACTTAGCAACAGCTGAAAACATCAGCGTTACTGACATTCTTCTCATACCTAACTCAAAAACATAGCACTATACCAGCCACTAGGAAGATAATTAACTCTATCCCAGCTGAAACCAGGACACTATCCACCCCTTATTCTATACCATTGACGTCATGCTTACTTCCCATACTTTCAGTTATATCCTGGTCAATAATCATCACCCTTTCTGTCCTTTTGGGATATATAGACAATGATATATGTGTATATATATATGTCTACACACACAGAGATATCATTCCTTTAGTTTATGGGTCATGTTCATAAAAAGTTCATTGAGTTCATTTAGTTCCCGACTCTGGGCTCCATCTGTCATACCAATCTTTCTGGGCAGGAGGGATGGTGCAAAGTCCTCTCAGTCGGCAGAGCAGGATTAGGCTGCAGTGTGGTGTGATGAGCAGGCGACATTGGACGCAGCAGGACAATGGTGTGCACTGTTGGATTGTTGCCTGCTGGAGTCAGTTCTGGTTCCATCACTACTGCACTTCACTCAGTTTTATCACAGTTCATTCTTGCTTGATCTAAGTGATTCTTACTGTAGTACTATGGATATAGCAGATAACAGTTATAGTACTGACAACAGACAGTAGCGGGGTTATATAGCAACTAATGTCATACAGTTTAATTCTGGCTATTCTCACTTAAAATCATATCCCCTTGAGGCACACATCGGACTTCCCCATCTTTTCGCATCACCCACCAAATGCACCCGGGCCCTTGAGCTAAAGCAATCCCACCAACGGGCTTGCCTTTGCCTGAGGCAGGAGTAACCCAGACTGTCCTCCCTAACATATGTCGCCTCCTCAGGTCCCTCACAGTATTTTGAGGTGTTGCACTCCTTTAACTCATAATCTTCATGAGTAAAATTCCCCTGTTCTCCACACATCTCTACAGTACAGCTATTCATGTTTGATGGTGCTTTTCTAGCCCGTCTTTAGTCCTTGAAAAGGGAACCACACTATATCTGAACACTTTCCAAAAATCACGCATGGACGCAAAATTAACCTGAATTAAACCTTATGTATTAGAACAAAATTCAGCTGTGTATGGATCGAGCAAGAAATGATGACCCCCTCTCCTTTCACTTTTTTTTCCCATCATTTTCTCAGGCTTTGGGAAGACAGAAAACTAGTAAATGTGAAATTCATGGGTGCCAATGATTGAATTCTCATCCTCAGCCTCAGCTGAATCCCTTCTCCTTGGGCAACACTGAAAAGCACAGGCTAAGATGTTTTGGTACATGGGCAGATGCCTGATCCCCTATCAAGACAGCAATGGGAGCAATTGCATGATGCTGCAGGTAATGAAAGGGGGCACATACTTCATGGGTTTGCTGCCCGGGGTAGAAAATAGCCCAGAAACCAGCTCAGAAACAACAAAGGAGGGTACAAAATAAGAAAAGCATGGCTAATGGGGGAAGGATTAACAGGTGTGGCAGGTAAACCCCAGCCAGCAACTAAGCCCATACCCAGTCCTCGCTCATTCCCCCCAACAGCAAGATAGGGGAGAGGATCAGAAGGGCAAAAGCAAAAAACTCATTGGTTAAATTAAGTCCAGTTTAATAAGTGTAGTAACGAGGCAAATGCAAGCAAAGCAAATGAGGAATGAATTCAGTACTTCCCATTGGCAGGCAGGTGTTCAGCCATCTCCAGGAAAGCAGGGCTCCATCATGTCCAACAGTTACTTGGGAAGATAACCACCATCACTCTGAACCTTCCCCATTTCCTCCTTCTTCCCCCAGCTTTCTATTGCTGAGCGTAATGTCTTATGGTATACAAGATCCCTTAAGTCAGTTGGAGTCAGCTGTCCCAGCTGTGTCCCCTCCCACACACTTGTGCCCCCAAAGCCTACTCGCTGGAGAGGCAGGGGGAGAAGAAAAGGGCTTGGCGCTGTGCAAGCACTGCTCAGCAGTGACTAAAACATTGGTGTGTTAGCAACACTGTTTCCGTCACAAATCTAAAACATAGCGCCATACAAGATACTATGAAATTAATTAATTCTGTCATGAGCTCACATACAACAGCCCACCCATGTTGGCTCTGCCTACCTCTACCCCTCTCCACTGAATGAGCTGCCACATGTGCCACATTGGGGTTTGTGATGCAACAAGTCAAGCAGCAAGAGAAATGGCCTCACACTCCACCTCCCAGCCGTTCCATCTTCACCTTCCTCTGCATCTCCCCTCTCCCAAGATCTCAGCGCTGCGGGGTACATTTTCCGACACTCCAGGTGACAGCACTGGGCCTGCCTCAGCACCTGGCCAATTGGGTTCTTTCCAAAGAAGTGACCTCAAAATCCACCTCCCACCTACCATGCCTCTCCTTGCATCATCCTCTTCTGGAAACAGGAGTCACCTCCCACCCAGCCTCCCACAACCCTGCCCCTTTACCTGCCTCTCCTCTCCCCTCCCCAGCACTGTCTTTCTGCTGGGCAGGCAGAAACGTGCTCCCCCACCCCATGGGGACGCCAGAGCCCTGGTGGGACAGCTGGAGTGGTGGGAGGGCAGCCATGGGTGCCAAGGGCTCCTCAGGAAGGCAGGTGGAGGGTGAGGAGGCGGAGGGGAGCTCTGTGCAAAGGGGAGGCTGGCGTGCACAGAGCCTTGCCTTGGAGGAAGCCTCATGGTCACAGGTCCTCGATGACATGGCAAGTTGAAGCACCCCACAGTCTGCTGGGAGGGCAGCAGGGCTGGGCACAAGCAAGCCAAGAGACTCCTGCAGGGTGTGGAAGACAGCTTTTTGACAGAGACACTCAATGAGCTGTCTAGGGCTGGTCTCTTCCTGACAGACAGAGTGGATCTGTCTGGGGATGGGAAGGAGGAGGGCAGCCATGGCTGCTACCACCATGAGATGGTGGAGAAGTGGGACAACTAGCAGAATGGCAGTGCGGGACTGCAGGAGAGCTGCTTTCTGGTAGCTGAGGATCTGCTTGGACTGTGTTGTGGTTTCAGCCCAGCTGGTAACAAAGGACCACACAGCCACTCGCTCACTCCTCCTGCCCCCCTCTGGTGGGATGAGGAGGAGAACCAGAAAGTGGAAAAGAAAAAAAAAAAACCAAACCGCAGAACCTCATGGGTTGCGATAAGGACAATTTACTGGGACAACACAAAAAGAGAAGTTACAACAACAACAACAACGGTACTAATAAAAGAATATACAAAACGAGTGATGCGCAGTGCAACTGCTCACTACCGGGAACCTGACGCTCCACCAGTTCCCCCACTGAAAACAGAGAGACACCTCCCCACCCCGCTCCCCATTTATATGATGAGCATGATGTCACATGGTATGGAATAGCTCTTTGGCGAGTTCAGGTCAGCTGTCCTGGCTGTGCCCCCTCCCAGGTTCCTACGAAAATGAACCCTATCCCAGCTGAACCCAGGACAGACTGTCCTGGAGGACAAAGGGCCTTGAGTCCCTCCTGGATCTTCAGGGACAGCGTCCTCAAAGCCCAGGCAGAAGCCAGCCTGATGCACAGGGAGTCGAGCAGGACCTGGCAAGAGGTCAGCGTGGATGAACAGGGACCCCCCTGACTTAGGAGGTCCAACACCAGAAGGAAGTGCAGGGAGGCTGGAGGGGGAACAGCCTGCCCGGGAGGCAGACAGACACCTGGCCTGTGTGTGCAGGGATGGAGCCAGCAAAGCCAGAGCTTGGTCGTGGCTGGAAATGGCCATGCATGGGGAGGGCACCCAGAAGGGCTTCTCTAAATGTGTTGTCAGCACAACGACGGCAACCGAGGGAACCACTGGTCCCAACTGGCAGTGGGGCAGGGGATGGAGTGACAAAGCCAGTGTAAATACAGCAATTCCTCAGAACCAAGATTCTCCCTCGAGAGTCCTGCCACACAGCAGGACTGGGACTGAGCTGCCAGAGCACTCAGGCCTTACACCAAGCCAGGGGCTGAGAAGGAGAGTGTGGGAGTGGAAAGAGAGCAGCTCTGGGAAGACCAAGCACTGGTGCTGCCTGGCAGTGCTGCTGTGCTGAGACTCTTTTCCCCTTCCCTTCCACACACAGACACTGCCCTGCAGCTTCACCAAGATCTCAGAGGAAGGATCTCAGGCAAACAAGTCCCTGCAGGGTCCTTTACTGTGTTGAAATACAGAGAGAGCACTGCGCCTCATTTACACAGCCTCGGGGTCAAATTCTACAGGTAGACAGTGAATTACAAGTGGGATGAATCATAAAATTTCATTGTGAACATTATCACTAGAAAAATAAAGAAAACACCACGGCCACCACAAAGAAGAATCAGAGAAGACAGGCTGAGCCTGTAATGAGTTCCATTATGAATGCTCTGCAGAAGAAAACAGGGCGTTAATTGCTTCTGAAAAGCACCCGCTCATCATTTTCCTCAGGGCATCCTTGAGCTCCTGGTTCCTCATGCTGTAGAGGAGGGGGTTCACTGCTGGAGGCACCACCGAGTACAGAACTGCCACCACCAGGTCTAGAACTGGGGAGAAGATGGAGGGGAACTTCAGGTAGGCAAACGTGCCAGTGCTGATAAACAGGCAGACCACAGCCAGGTGAGGGAGGCACGTGGAAAAGGCTTTGTGGCGTCCCTGCTCAGAGGGGATCCTCAGCACAGCCCTGAAGATCTGCACATAGGAGAAAACAATGAAAACAAAACAACCAAATGCCAAACAGACACCTAGCACAAGAAGGCCAACTTCCCTGAGGTAGGAGCGTGAGCAGGAGAGCTTGAGGATCTGGGGGATTTCACAGAAGAACTGGCCCACAGCATTACCTTGGCAGAGTGGTAGTGAAAATGTATTGGCCGTGTGCAGCACAGCGTGGAGAAACCCACTGGCCCAGGCAGCTGCTGCCATGTGGACACAAGCTCTGCTGCCCAGGAGGGTCCCGTAGTGCAGGGGTTGGCAGATGGCAACGTAGCGGTCGTAGGCCATGATGGTGAGGACACAATACTCCGCTGTGATGAAGACGGCAAAGAAAAAGACCTGTGCAGCACATCCCCAGTAGGAGATGGCCCTGCTGTCCCACAGGGAATTGGCCATGGATTTGGGGACGGTGGTGGAGATGGAGCCCAGGTCGAGGAGGGAGAGGTTGAGGAGGAAGAAGTACATGGGGGTGTGGAGGTGGTGGGCGCAGGCTACAGTGGTGATGATGAGGCCATTGCCCAGGAGGGCAGCCAGGTAGATGCCCAGGAAGAGCCAGAAGTGCAAGAGCTGCAGCTGTCACGTGTCTGCAAATGCCAGGAGGAGGAACTCAGTGATGGAGCTGCTGTTGGGCATTAGCTTCTTCTGGGCATGGGGCACTGTCCAAGAGGGTAAAGCCAGTGACAAGTTAGAAGAAAATTCTTTGAGCTAAACATAATGCATTTGTCACAGAAACCCCACCAAAGCTGCCTCTCGTATTTCAGAAAGACCTTTGTAGGTCCCTTTCTTGAGCTGTGCTTGGTGCTGGCTGAGGGTGCCACTGGGAGCAGCGGGCTCTGCTTTGGGATCCTGAGGAGTCAGTGCTGCCCTACAGCAAGAGGTAAATGGGAACATGGGGTAATCTTAGTTTACATCCACTTGTCATGTCAAATAGCTTTTCAGCATTGTCACTGCCAATGCAACCAAAACTGGGGATTTTGTTTTGAGTATTTGTTCTGGTTTCCACACACCAATTAAGGAGTGCTTTTGGCAGGGCAAGAAGTGAATGTCCTAAAGATGGGATGTCCTGAAAGGAAAGTTTTGTCATTTGTGTCACTGGGAGCCTGGGGTTTAGGAGGGGATTGGGATATTTTACTCACATGGACAAATGTCTGAAATGCACCCAAATCCCCCCTCCCCATTCCTCTCCAGTGACAAGAACAAGAGGAGCAGGGACAGGAGGACAAAAATGGATAAACACTACAGACCTGCTGCCAATGGAGGCAGGACAGGGACAGATGGTAGGGCATTTGATAATTTCTTCTCTTCAGGGCTGAAGCCACTGAGAAGGTGACTGAGTCCCCATGGCCGTAAAGGCAGAGGCTCTGCTGGGTGGGAGAAAAGACCAAGGGTTTTCTCCGCTGATGGCAGGGAGATGCCTGAACCCCCCCTCTCATGGCATTTCTGGAAGCAGCTCCCTCTCTCACTCCCTGCCCCTGTCTCTGCTGCCTGGAGCTGTCCCTGTCAGCAGCTGCTTCTCCATCCCCTTGTCTCCTTCCTCTCCCTGCTCACAGACCCCATCCCACCCGCTGTGTGCTCAGCTCTGCCCTGCAGACCCCTCCTGGCAGCCAGGCACTGCCCAGGGGCATCTCTGTGTGTGCAGGGGCTAAAGAGCACCTCAGACAAGTGCTAAGGACAACTGGGGTCTCGGTGCCTTCTCCAGAGGGGACAAATAAATTTTAATGTCACACTGCCCACCCACCCACCAGGAGGATAAAAGTTCAAAGCAAAGACTCCTTACCTTTCAGGAAAATACTGCCTTGATGTTCTTCTTGAAAGTCCCCTCGGAAATGCCCAGGGCTGAGCTGGAGCTCTGAGCAAACCTGACGCACGCAGCACGCTCTCGACAGCAGCAGCACCCTGCTCTGCCCTTCCAGGGGTCATTTCTTTCACCCACACCTTCTCCCCACACTGTCATGGGGAGTTCCCTGCGCAGGCTGAGTGCTGACCCTGGCAGGCAGCAAAGTCCCTGCTCCATCACTCAGCCCCTGAAACACCAGGACCCTGCTCTGAAGGACAGCCCTGGGCACCCCTGCATGCACACCCGGCTTCACAGCCCTGCAGCTGGTGCCAGGAGAAGGCAGCTTTCATACCTTGTCCCTCTGACAGGGCAGCAGGGAAGCCCTGCTCTGGAGCACACCCTTCTCCTCTACACCAGAGAAATGAAGCCAGTCCTCCTGCCAGATCCCATACACTGTCAGCTGTGGCGGTTTTCGGAGATCCCTGCAGGAACTGAAGCTCTATTGCCCTGCACCCACAGACTTACCATGCAGAGGGCTGGGAAGATTTCTCCCGCAGTGAGCTCTCAGCATCCTCCCACTCCACACTGCCTTTAAGCTCTCTCTGCCTTGCAGGTCTCCTCTCGATGCCTGCAGGCAGTGCCCCCAGCCCTGCTCCTGGGCAGAGCTGTCTCTCTGCAGCGCTGCCCGCTTGCCATGAGCTCCCTCTGTCCCAGGAGCCCAGCCCAGCTCAGCAGCAGAGGACCAGCCCAAGGCAGCACTTGCTCTGCCCCCTCTGGGCTCCCTCCAGCTGTCCCTGGGCCTCCAGGGGAACCTGCTGGGAAACAGGCTGAAGCAATCACGGATGTTCCCTCCCGCACCTGCAGAGAGACACTGCTTTCCAGCAGGGTCATTGCTCTGCTGAGAGACAGACTTAGGTCCAAGAATACACTTGTCTGAGAATCATACAATCACTGAGGTTGGAAAAGAACCTTACCAACAATTCCAACAATGAACCTAACACCAGCTAGTCCACCAGTAAACTGTGTCCTAAACACAGTGTCTTTTAAATACCTCCAAGGAGGGTGACTCAACCCCTTCCCTGGGCAGCCTCTTTCTTGTGCCATCATTGGGCAGGACACACAGACAGTGACAGGCAGGGATCTCCTTTAGCCCTGCTGAGGGAAGGGAGCCAGCGGAGTCCATGGAGGCATCTCATGCTGGGTCTGTAGTCCTGGGGCTGGAAGGGGACTCAGCTCCCTCCCATGCCCACCACAATCCCACAGGAGCTGGGATCCCTCTTGCCTCAGTGTAGGTCTGCATGAAATAGGCACCTGCATGTCTGCTCCTTGCCTCAGCTCCCATGCTAACGAACGTTGATGGAGGCCAGGAGTGAGGTGTTCAGATGCAAATGTCTGGTGACATTGGAGGTGCCAGAGGTGGTCAAAGAGGTGTGCAGGTAATAGATACAGATCCAAGATATGTGCAGGCAGATATAGAGACAGGACAACATCTGAGCACCTCTTTTTAGCAGCTCCTGGGAATTTCCTTTGGCCAAGTGAAATGACAGCTGGTGCCCAAATTAAAGGCAATGGAACCTGTCCCTCCTCATGATGTTCAGGGTGGCCTACAGAGGTATTCATCTGATGGAATGTATTCATGTGCCATAGGGAGAGCTCAGTCTTTCTCTTCCTCTTCTCCATCTGTTGGATTTACTAGGTCTTGGCTGACAATATTGGCAGTTGTCTCATGTTCAGCCCCACCTTGGGTTACAAAATTCAGAGCATCTACTTAATTCGGTGTTCAGATCTAGGCCCACAAAGCTACAGGAGATGCCAGGGCTGGCTTGGGAATCACAGGGCCTATACGAAAAAGCAATTCTCCTTCAGGGAGGGTGTGTGACAGTTCCCCCAGATGGCATCTCGGTAAATATGATTTGGTGCTTTTGTGCCATTGACAGTTGCCATCAGTCAGAGGCACCAGTCATCAGATGCCATCAGAGAGGCAAATTCTGTCCCTTCTTCTACCCATTAGTTGCAGACATTGCATGATCACAAAATACATCACACCTGGGTCCTTTCTCACTTCCTTGAATATCCAACCAAGGAACAGCCCAAGCCATTTACCAGTGTTCCTGGGTACATCTTGCCTTCAAAGACAGCATCCTCCAAGCACAGCCATGGTTCATATCAAAACTCAGCTGAAACTCAAAAGGCAATTCAAGGGCACCAAAAGGAGATGTTGCTACGTCAGGAACAGTTAAAGAAGAAAGAAAGATACTACGGGACCACTATTAAATTAATTGATAATAGGAGTAGACAGATCTGAGACTGCCAATGTCGTCTTTGCCTCAGTTACCGCCACCAAGGTCTCCCAGGCCTTTGTGCTTTGAGGGAGGACACTGGAAGGGAAAGGGGAACAACCAGTGGTGGATGAGGATCACACCAGGGCTTACCTAGCAAACTACACCCTTACCAGTCCATGGGAGCAGAGGGGCTGCAGTCAAGGGTACTGGGGAGGTGCTGGTCTGTTCTGATCCCAGTAAGGAAGGCACTCAGACTCTGTGAGGCATCATTTAAAATGCTCTTCCTTAGGTCTAGGGCTATAAGGAGAGAAGTGTACAGATAATCTTATGTCCCTTTAGATGGCTGGAACCCCAGGTTGTGTAGCATGGATGTAGAAGAATGAGGAGAGTGGAAGCCCCCTGTATGAAGGGGAAGCTTGGAGTTATGGAGGTCCTCCATGTGACGGGCAACAGGTTGGGTTAGCTTTTGTCACTGAGGATCAGAGGAGTCAGTAAGAGTGACATTGTGCTGGCAGTTACAAACTACTTGATGATGGGAGAGGAAACAGAAAAGGTCTTTTGTCAGCAGCCAAGGAAGTCTCCATGTTAATGGTCAGGTGCCTATGGGGGACTGGCAGTGCCCTGGCATTCACCGGCCAGGCAAAGCAACAGGTTGCCAACAGCCTGAAGGACCTTGGGACAACTTCTTAACAGAGCTGCTAGGCAGACCAACGATGCTGATGCTCACCTGGACCTGACCCTGCCTCTCTTTGGGACAGCTTCCTTAGCAACACCTGCAGCCCCGGAGGGTGATTCCCTGGGCCTGCACCAGGCAGCGACCGTGTTTCTCTGCAGCACTTGCCCTTTCCTCCCTGGGTATTGACCATGTCTCTCCATTCCACATTCATGGACCCCAAACTACCAGTTGAGGAAACACATTTTGGTGAGGGGAAGACCTCCCCGAGGCACGCCTGCACTTTGTGAGTCCCAAGAGCTTGTGCAAATCTCGGGGTGGAGCTCATTTGCTACCCACATTTGTATTGCAGATGGTTGGGGAGCACCATTACCAAGCAGGAAGTGAGAGAGTTGCTCCCAGGACAAGATCTGCCTGATGGGGATGGAGCTTACAGCTGCAGTGTCTCCAAGTCATTGCCCCACATAAGGTGTGTTTGATATATGGCCGTGTTCCTGGAAATAATGCCATTTGGGTGACTTCTTCTCACCATCAAAACTAGGCAGGATGAATCCCATCCCTGGCAAAGAGCATGCATAAACTGAAGGAACTGCCCCTCACCTGCCCAGCGTTGGCCTTGGCATGGGGAGCACCTTCTGGGCCTGAATGGACAAGCACAGCTGTGCCCTGCCTGCAAAGCTCAGGAACTGTTCTCCACTCTTAAAGAGAAAATGAGCACATTTTGCATCAGCTGAAATGCATCAAACACTGCTCCTTCACAGACAATGTTTTCCCATGATGTCAAGGTGGAAATTTCCAGCCCAGGTACTATGCTCAGGAGAAGATATCCTGATCTTCCCCATTACACCCGTGACACTGCTCTGCCTAGTATCCTGTGTATTGACTCTCACCACTCTCTCACGGGTTTCCACATGTCCTGCTTGAACTGACCATTTCCAAAGAAATCTTTCCAGCAGCCTGCCTGGATGTCTGCATTTCCCAGTGTCCATCCAGCTTTCCTCCCCTCATTGGTCTCTACCCATTCAAACACCTCTCAGCTACCCAGGTGCTGCTCAGAGTTTCAGGTGCTTTAAAGCTTGCCTTGACTTTCAGTAGTCTGCTTGATGGTCTCTTGAGCCAACTCCTCCATTGTGTTTGTACCTGTTCTCCTGAGTATCTCACTGAAAGTGTTCCACTAAGGTGACACGCAGCGGAAAGTGGACTTCAGTGGAGGAAACATGGACTTCATACATTATTTTTTAATGAATTGTTTTTCTTTGCTCCTTTTTTTTTTTTTTAATAATGGCAGGTAAGCAACATTCTTCTGTGATTGTGTGCAGCTGGTTCTCCAAATAAAGCCAGTGGGGATCTGTTCAAATGAGCTGAATCACTCAGCTACAGACTTTACTGGGAAAAGCTTGGATTTGACAAATCATGATGCAAGTCCAGGTGACCACAGAGAGAAATGATGGATGGAGGTGGTGGTGAGGGACCGCTGATGACGATGGGGCACAGGACAATGATCTCCCATACATTGTCTGACAGAAACAATCTTACCACTTCCTACATGTTCAGACATCATCCGCAGATGCTGTGGATCAATATGAATTGAAGGCTGAGATTATGTGTTCTGTAAGCGGCAAGACAAAGAAAACGAAGAGATCCTGATTTTTTTGTTACTTATCATTTCAATCTTCTCTGCTTGGCTACACTCCTGAAATTTCTCCAATGAGGCCCAAAGGACTTGAAGAGTTAGGGAAAGTGATGCACAGAGACATGGCTTGTTAGGGTGTTTTGCATGTTAAGGAGCCCTCTGGTGCCCAGTTCCTGAACTGCAGATACTGAAAGCAGGAACAAGCCTCTGACAAAGTGGAAGGCAGCAGAAAACCCCAAGTTTCTGAGGGTGTTGGAGGCCTCACTGAGGGCCAACACTGACAAAGCCATGCAGGGAATGACCAGTCAATGTGTCGGTCCCTGGGGGCTAAATAGGCAAAAAAACGTGGAGACACTAGTTGCAGGTGGCAAAGGCAATGAGCTGGTGGCTCTGATCACATGTAAGCCCTTGGTGTTTGTTAATCATCAGAGTGGCCAAGCCCTGACCCCCAGGGCCTGGTAGAAGAGGTCCTTTCCCTCATGCATTGCTCAGGCCTCTACTGAGGGTCAGGGTGAGTGCGGGTGTGTGTACAACTTGGTGGTAGATTTTGTTGCTTTAAACACAAAGCTGTGGTGTTCTGGGGATTTGGCAATGCCTCTGAGTTCCACACAACTCATCCAGCCTCTTTCATAGCCCTGCTGACAGTCCTCAATCACCTGAGATGTCCCAGTCCCAGACTTGTTTGCATCCCCAGATTGGATCCATTTCCCACCACTGCACTGCTATTACTCCGGCTGCTGCTGCCGCCCTAAAATCAGAACTTGAACTATTCCACAGTAGCATGACTGCCACTTGCTCCTTCAGGTCCTCTTCTGGCCTGTAACACACTCTCTGCTACGCACACTCCACTCTCTCGCTGCACTCGCCCGTGTCTCCCAAAAGGTTCTCACTTCCCCTGCAGTAAGGAGACCTCACTCCAGGAGGTTCATGCATGCTCCAGGCTCATGGATGTTGCCTGAATTCCAGGCAAGTGTGGGTAGTGAAGCAGAGGAAGACAGGAAGGTCGGCTCACGGGCCATGAGGAGCAGTGTTCAGCCACCCCCAGCAATGGGCATTCCCCATCTGCCAGGTTGAGGCATGCTCCCCTGATGGAACATTCTCATGTAACCCCTGGTTTGTGCAGGGTCCTGCAGCCACACTCCCAGGGCACACCTACTCCTCCTCCACCTACACACATCAACTGCTTTCCATTGCTGGGCTCAGGCATGGTTGTAAGGATTTGCTAAAGCCCTGAACCATCTCCTTGCTTCCAAATGATTTCACCCTCTCTCACATCACTACACATCTCCAATCACTGCCTAATCACTAACTGACAAGTTAAGAAGCTCTCAAGGCTTTCCTCAGGTAATGACCATGTTTCTACATTCGTCATTCATGGATCTGAGAAACACCAGTTGAGGAAACACCTCAAGATGTGTGAGGCGAGGACTTCCCTGAGGCACCTCTATGCTCTTGGAGGTCTGAGTGCTTTTGCAAGGCTCCAGGAATTAATTTAGTGACATGTATTTGGTGTTCCTTTCTTGAAACGCAAAGCCTTGACCTGATCCTGACTCCCTCAGAGTGGCCTATTGTACCACAGCTCTTTTTGATGTTGATACATTTATTCATTTCATTCCTGTCATTCAGTCTTACTTGACAAGGTAGCTCTTAATTAATAGTGTGTAACCTCTGGAATGAAGTTTTTAGAGCATTGTTTTTTCTCTCATTCCTGACTGTTATCATTTAATGGCAAGAGCTCTCTCCTGAGGGGAATGTTTCTTTGCATGGGTACTTGGAGAGATCATTCTTGTGCTTGGAGGAGGCTGTCCTGTCAGGCCTGTCAGATTTGCTCATGCTCCTTCACCCTTCAGAGCTGCTTCCCATGGCACCACCTCTAGAAGTCAAAGACTACTCCTCCTGAGTCCAGAGTCTGTGCTCTGCTGCTGGGCTCCCTCACTGCCCTTTGGTGTCTGAGACCCCACTGTTTCATGGTCATGACAGCCAAGGCTGACACTGGTGATCACATCCTGACCAGCTTTTCCTTGTGGGCCAGGGTCAGGTCCAGGTGAGCATCACCGTCGTTGGTCCGCCTAGCAGCTCTGTTAAGAAGTTGTCCCAAGATCCTTCAGGCTGTTGGCACCCTGTTGCTTTGCCTGGCCGGTGAATGCCAGGGCACTTCCAATCCCCCATAGGCACCTGACCATTAACATGGAGACTTCCTTGGCCGCTGACAAAAGACCTTTTCTGTTTCCTCTCCCATCATCAGGTAGTTTGTAACTGCCAGCACAATGTCACTCTTACTGACTCCTCTGATCCTCAGTGACAAAAGCTAACCCAACCTGTTGACTGTCACAGAGAGGACCCCCATAAATCCAAGCTTCCCCTTCATACAGGGGGCATCCACCCTCCTCATTCTTCTACATCCATGCTACACGACCTGGGGTTCCAGCCATCTAAAGGGACATAAGATTATCTGTACAATTCTCTTCTTATAGCGCTAGACCTAAGGAAGAGCATTTTAAATGATGCCTCACAGAGTCTGAGTGCCTTCCTTACTGGGATCACAATAGACCAGCACCTCCTCAGTACCCTTGATTGCAGCCCCTCTGCTCCCATGGACTGGTAAGGGTGTAGTTTGCTAGGTAAGCCCTGGTGTGATCCTCATCCACCACTGGTTGTTCCCCTTTCCCTTCCAGAGTCCTGCCTCAAAGCACAAAGGCCTGGGAGACCTTGCTGGTGGTAACTGAGGCAAAGATGACATTGGCAGTCTCAGATCTGTCTACTCCTATTATCAATTAATTTAATAGTGGTCCCGTAGTATCTTTCTTTCTTCTTTAACTGTTCCTGAAGTAGCAACAGCTCATCTTCGTGCCCTTGAATTGCCTTTTGAGTTTCAGCTGAGTTTTGATATGAACCATGGCTGTGCTTGGAGGATGCTGTCTTTGAAGGCAAGATGTACCCAGGAACACTGGTAAATGGCTTGGGCTGCTCCTTGGTTAGATATTCAAGGAAGTGAGAAAGGACCCAGGTGTGATGTATTTTGTGATCATGCAATGTCTGCAGCTAATGGGTAGAAGAAGGGACAGAATTTGCCTCTCTGATGGCATCTGATGACTGGTGCCTCTGACTGATGGCAACTGCCAATGGCACAAAAGCACCAAATCATATTTACCGAGATGCCATCTGGGGGAACTGTCACACACCCTCCCTGAAGGAGAATTGCTTTTTCGTATAGGCCCTGTGATTCCCAAGCCAGCCCTGGCATCTCCTGTAGCTTTGTGGGCCTAGATCTGAACACCGAATTGAGTAGATGCTCTGAATTTTGTAACCCAAGGTGGGGCTGAACATGAGACAACTGCCAATATTGTCAGCCAAGACCTAGTAAATCCAACAGATGGAGAAGAGGAAAAGAAAGACTGAGCTCTCCCTATGGCACATGAATACATACCATCAGATGAATGCCTCTATAGGCCACCCTGAACATCATGAGGAGGGACAGGTTCCATTGCCCTAGATTTGGGCATCAGCTGTCATTTCACTTGGCCAAAGGAAATTCCCAGGAGCCACCATAAAGAGGTGCTCAGATTTTGTCCTGCCTCTATATCTGCCTGCACATATCTTGGATCTGTCTCTATTACCCGCACACCTCTTTGACCACCTCTGGCACCTCCAATGTCACCAGACATTTGCATCTGAACACCACACTCCTGGCCTCCATCACCATTCGTTAGCATGGGAGTTGAGACAAGGAGCTGACATGCAGGTGCCTATTTAATGCAGACCTGCACTGAGGCAAGAGGAATCCTACCTCCTGTGGGATTGTGGTGGGCATGGGAGGGAGCTGAGTCCCCTTCCAGCCCCAGGACTACAGACCCAGCATGAGGTGCCTCCATGGACTCCGCTGGCTCCCTTCCCTCAGCAGGGCTAAAGGAGATCCCTGCCTGTCAGTGTCTGTGTGTCCTGCCCAATGATGGGAGAAGAAAGAGGCTGCCCAGGGAAGTGGCTGAGTCACCCTCCTTGGAGGTATTTAAAAGACACTGTGTTTAGGACACAGTTTACTGGTGGACTAGCTGGTGTTAGGTTCATTGTTGGAATTGTTGGTAAGATTCTTTTCCAACCTCAGTGATTGTATGATTCTCAGACAAGTGGATTCTTGGACCTAAGTCTGTCTCTCAGCAGAGCAATGACCCTGCTGGAAAGCAGTGTCTCTCCCCAGGTGCGGGAGGGAACATCCGTGATTGCTTCAGCCTGTTTCCCAGCAGGTTCCCCTGGAGGCCCAGGGACAGCTGGAGGGAGCCCAGAGGGGGCAGAGCAAGTGCTGCCTTGGGCTGGTCCTCTGCTGCTGAGCTGGGCTGGGCTCCTGGGACAGAGGGAGCTCATGGCAAGCGGGCAGCGCTGCAGAGAGACAGCTCTGCCCAGGAGCAGGGCTGGGGGCACTGCCTGCAGGCATCGAGAGGAGACCTGCAAGGCAGAGAGAGCTTAAAGGCAGTGTGGAGTGGGAGGATGCTGAGAGCTCACTGCGGGAGAAATCTTCCCAGCCCTCTGCATGGTAAGTCTGTGGGTGCAGGGCAATAGAGCTTCAGTTCCTGCAGGGATCTGGGACATCTGACAGTGTATGGGATCTGGCAGGAGGACTGGCTTCATTTCTCTGGTGTAGAAGAGAAGGACGTGCTCCAGAGCAGGGCTTCCCTGCTGCCCTGTCAGAGGGACAGGGCATGAGGGCTGCCTTCTCCTGGCACCAGCTGCAGGGCTGTGAAGCCGGGTGTGCATGCAGGGGTGCCCAGGGCTGTCCTTCAGAGCAGGGTCCTGGTGTTTCAGGGGCTGAGTGATGGAGCAGGGACTTTGCTGCCTGCCAGGGTCAGCACTCAGCCTGTGCAGGGAACTCCCCATGACAGTGTGGGGAGAAGGTGTGGGTGAAAGAAATGACCCCTGGAAGGGCAGAGCAGGGCGCTTCTGCTGTCGACAGCGTGCTGTGTGGGTCAGGTTTGCTCAGAGCTCCAGCTCAGCCCTGGGCATTTCCGAGGGGACTTTCAAGAAGAACATCAAGGCAGTATTTTCCTGAAAGGTAAGGAGTCTTTGCTTTGAACTTTTATCCTCCTGGTGGGTGGGTGGGCAGTGTGACATTAAAATTTATTTGTCCCCTCTGGAGAAGGCACCGGGACCCCAGTTGTCCTTAGCACTTGTCTGAGGTGCTCTTTAGCCCCTGCACACACAGAGATGTCCCTGGGCAGTGCCCGGCTGCCAGGAGGGGTCTGCAGGACAGAGCTGAGCACACAGCGGGTGGGAATGGGTCTGTGAGCAAGGACAGGGATCAGACAAGGGGACAGAGAAGCAGCTGCTGACAGGGACAGCTCCAGGCAGCAGAGACAGGGGCAGGGAGTGAGAGGAGGGAGCTGCTTCCAGAAATGCCATGGGAGGGGGGGTTCAGGCATCTCCCTGCCATCAGCGGAGAAAACCCTTGGTCTTTTCTCCCACCCAGCAGAGCCTCTGCCTTTACGGCCATGGGGACTCAGTCACCTTCTCAGTGGCTTCAGCCCTGAAGAGAAGAAATTATCAAATGCCCTACCATCTGTCCCTGTCCTGCCTCCATTGGCAGCAGGTCTGTAGTGTTTATCCATTTTTGTCCTCCTGTCCCTGCTCCTCTTGTTCTTGTCACTGGAGAGGAATGGGGAGGGGGGATTTGGGTGCATTTCAGACATTTGTCCATGTGAGTAAAATATCCCAGTCCCCTCCTAAACCCCAGGCTCCCAGTGATACAAATGACAAAACTCTCCTTTCAGGACATCCCATCTTTAGGACATTCACTTCTTTCCCTGCCAAAAGCACTTCCTTAAGGGGCGTGTGGAAACCAGAACAAATACTCAAAACAAAATCCCCAGTTTTGGTTGCATTGGGAGTGACAATGCTGAAAAGCTCTTTGATATGACAAGTGGATTTAATCTAAGATTCCCCCATGTTCCTATTTACCACCTGCTGTAGGTCAGGACTGACTCCCCTGCACCCCACAGCAGAGCCCGCTGCTCCTAGTGGCACCCTCAGCCAGCACCAAGCGTATCTCATGAAAGGGACCTGCCAAAGGGCTTCCTGAAATAGGAGAGGAGGCTTTGGTGGAGTTTCTATGAGAAATGCATTAGGTTTAGCTCAGAGAATTTTCTTCTAACTTGTCACTGGCTTTACCCTCTTGGACAGTGCCCCATGCCCAGAAGAAGCTAATGTCCAACAGCAGCTCCATCACTGAGTTCCTCCTCCTGCCATTTGCAGACACGCGACAGCTGCAGCTCTTGCACTTCTGGCTCTTCCTGGGCATCTACCTGGCTGCCCTCCTGGGCAACAGCCTCATCATCACCGCCGTAGCCTGCGACCACCACCTCCACACCCCCATGTACTTCTTCCTCCTCAACCTCTCCCTCCTCGACCTGGGCTCCATCTCCACCACTGTTCCCCAATCCATGGCCAATTCCCTGTGGGACAGCAGGGCCATCTCCTACTGGGGATGTGCTGCACAGGTCTTTTTCTTTCTCTTCTTCATCGCAGCAGAGTATTGTGTCCTCACCATCATGGCCTACGACCGCTACGTTGCCATCTGCCAACCCCTGCACTACGGGACCCTCCTGGGCAGCAGAGCTTGTGTCCACATGGCAGCAGCTGCCTGGGCCAGTGGGTTTCTCAGCGCTGTGCTGCACACGGCCAATACATTTTCACTACCACTCTGCCAAGGTAATGCTGTGGGCCAGTTCTTCTGTGAAATCCCCCAGATCCTCAAGCTCTCCTGCTCACGCTCCTACCTCAGGGAAGTTGGCCTTCTTGTGCTAGGTGTCTGTTTGGCATTTGGTTGTTTTGTTTTCATTCTTTTCTCCTATGTGCAGATCTTCAGGGCCGTGCTGAGGATCCCCTCTGAGCAGGGACAGTACAAAGCCTTTTCCACGTGCCTCCCTCACCTGGCCATGGTCTCCCTGTTTATCAGCACTGCAGTGTTTGCCTACCTGAAGCCCCCATCCCTCGCCTCCCCAGTTCTAGATCTAGTGGCGGCAGTTCTGTACTCAGTGGTGCCTCCAGCAGTGAACCCCCTCCTCTACAGCATGAGGAACCAGGACCTCAAGGATGCCCTGCGGAAAATGATGAGCGGGTGCTTTTCAGAAGCAATAAACTGCCTGTTTTTTTCTACAGAGCATTCATAATGTAACTCATTAAATACCCAGCCTGCCTTCTCAGGTTCTTGGGCGTGGGGGTGGGGGTTCTTTGTTTTTCTTGTGATAATGTTGTGCTCATTGAAATTTTATTATACATCCCACTTGTAATTCACTGTCTACCTGTAGAATTTGACCCCGAGGCTGTGTAAATGAGGCGCAGTGCTCTCTCTGTATTTCAACACAGTAAAGGACCCTGCAGGGACTTGTTTGCCTGAGATCCTTCCTCTGAGATCTTGGTGAAGCTGCAGGGCAGTGCCTGTGTGCAGAGGGGAAGGGGAAAAGAGTCTCAGCACAGCAGCACTGCCAGGCAGCACCAGTGCTTGGTCTTCCCAGAGCTGCTCTCTTTCCACTCCCACACTCTCCTGCTGAGCCCTGGCTTGGTGTAAGCCCTGAGTGCTCTGACATCTCGGTCCCAGTCCTGCTGTGTGGCAGGACTCCCAAGGGAGAATCTTGGTTCTGAGGAATTGCTGTATTTACACTGGCTTTGTCACTCCATCCCCGTGCCCCACTGGCCACTGGGACCAGGGTTCCCTCGGTTGCCGTCCTTGTGCTGACAACACATTTAGAGAAGCCCTTCTGGGTGCCCTCCCCATGCATGGCCTTTTCCAGCCACAACCAAGCTCTGGCTTTGCTGGCTCCATCCCTGCACACACAGGCCAGGTGTCTGTCTGCCTCCTGGGCAGGCTGTTCCCCCTCCAGCCTCCCTGCACTTCCTTCTGGTGTTGGACCTCCTACGTCAAGAGGGTCCCTGTTGGTCCATGCTGATCTCTTGCCAGGCCCTGCTTGACTCCCTGCTCATTAGGCAGTGAGGCTGGCTTCTTCCTGGGCTTTGAAGGACGTTGTCCCTGAAGATCCAGGAGGGACTCACAGCCCCTTTGTCCTCCAGGACAGTCCAAGCAGAGCCTCAGCTAACTGAAATCAGCTCTCCTGCAGTCCCGCACTGCCATTCTGCTAGTTGTCCTACTTCTCCACCATCTCATGGTGGTAGCAGCCATGGCTGCCCTCCTCCTTCCCATCCCCAGACAGATCCACCCTGTCTGTCAGGAAGAGACCAGCCCTAGACAGCTCATTGAGTGTCTCTGTCAAAACGCTGTCTTCCACACCCTGCAGGAGTCTTCTGGGTTGCTTGTGCCCAGCCCTGCTGCTCTCCCAGCAGACTGTGGGGTGCTTCAACTTGCCATGTCATCGAGGACCTGTGACCATGAGGCTTCCTCCAAGGCAAGGCTCTGTGCACACCAGCCTCCCCTTTGCACAGAGCTCCCCTCCACCTCCTCACCCTCCACCTGCCTTCCTGAGGAGCCCTTGGCACCCATGGCTGCCCTCCCACCACTCCAGCTGTCCCACCAGGGCTCTGGCGTCCCCATGGGGTGGGGGAGCACGTTTCTGCCTGCCCAGCAGAAACAACAGTGCTGGGGAGGGGAGAGGAGAGGCGGGTAAAGGGGCAGGGTTGTGGGAGGCTGGGTGTGAGTTGACTCCTGTTTCCAGAAGAGGATGATGCAAGGAGAGGCATGGTAGGTGGGAGGTGGATTTTGAGGTCACTTCTTTGGAAAGAACCCAATTGGCCAGGTGCTGAGGCAGGCCCAGTGCTGTCACCTGGAGTGTCGGAAAACCCACCCAGCAGTGCTGAGATCTTGGGAGAGGGGAGATGCAGAGGAAGGTGAAGATGGCATGGCTGGGAGGTGGATTGTGAGTCCATTTCTGTTGCAGTAACATGACTGACTTGTGGCAGGCAGGCAGATGCTGTGATATCATCAAGCTCATCACAAACCCCAGGGAGACACAGATGACAGCTCATGCAGTGCAGAGGGGTAGATGTAGGCAAAGGCAACATGGTTGGGCTGTTGCTTGTGAGGTTACCTGATGATAGCAATGTGATTGCCCACAAGTGGGTTGGCACCATGAGGTCATGAAGGACACCAGCTGGGAAGGCTGCAGACAGATGACTGGGCCCCTGGTGAGGCCAGGCCCTGGGGTGAAGCCACCTGTACTTGATATGGGAAGCTATGGGACATGGCAGGAGAAATCGTGGGATGTGACAGACAACACGTTATCACAACACAACATCTTCCTGGCATCATGGAGACATTGTGGGATGGCACCTATGACTGGAGTGTTGGAATGGATGGATACAGGCTCTATAGGAAGGTGAGGCAGGGGAGACAAGGAGGGCTTGTCACCCTCAATGTCAGTGACCAGTTGGCATGCGTCGAGGTCCATCAGGGGATGGATGAGGAACTGACCGAGAGCTTATGGATCAGGAATAAAGGGATGGGAGAGACAGGTGACATTCTTGTGGGGGTCTGCTACAGGCCACCCAACCAGAAAGACCGAGCAGATGAGGCCCTCTTTAGACAGATAGGAGCAGCCTCACATTTAGAAGCCCCGGTCCTCACGGGGGACTTCAAACACCCTGCTATCTGTTGGAGGGACAACACAGCAGGGCATAAGCAATCCAGGAGGTTCCTGGAATGTGTTGATGATAACTGCCTTCTCCAAGTGATAGAGAAGCCAATGAGGAGAGGTGCTATGCTGGACCTTGTTCTCAGCAACAAGGAGGGTCTGGTGGGGAACGTGAAGCTCAAGGGCATCCTTGGCTGCAGTGACCATGAAATGGTGGAGTTCAAGATCCTTAGGGCAGCGAGGAGGGTGCACAGCAGGCTGGCTACCCTGGACTTCAGGAGAGCAGGCTTTGGCCTCTTCAGGGATCTGCTTGATAGAGTAGCATGGGATGAAGCCCTGGAGGGAGGAGGGGCCCAAGAAAGCTGCTTAATAGTTGAGGATCAGCTCCTCCAAGCTCAGGAGCCATGCATCCCAACAAAGAGGAAGTCAGGCAAAACCACCGGGAGGCCTGCATGGATGAACAAGGAGCTCCTGGACAAACTCAAACACAAAAAGGAAGCCTACAGAGGGTGGAAGCAAGGACAGGTAGACTGGGAGGAATACAGAGAAATTGTCTGAGCAGCCAGGCATCAGGTTAAGAAAGCTGAAGCCCTGACAGAATGAAATCCAGAAAGCGATGTCAAGGGCAATAAGAAATGCTTCTGTAGGTATGTCGGTGATAAAAGGAAGACCAGGGAAAATGTGGGACCTCTCTGGAAGGGAGCGGGAGAGCAGGTTACCCAGGACATGGAGAAAGCTGAGGTAAGCAGTGACATGTTTGCCTCAGTTTTCACCGGCAAGTGGTCCAGCCACACCACGCAAGTCACAGAAGGCAAAGGCAGGACCTGGGAGAATGAAGAACCACCCACAGTAGGAGAAGATCAGCATCAAGACCATCTAAGGAACCTGGAGGTGCACAAGTCCATGAGACTTGATGAGATGCATCCACAGGTCCTGAGGGAACTGGCAGATGAAGTGGCTAAGCCACTATCCATCATATTTGAGAAGTTGTGGCAGTCCAGGGAAGTTGCCACTGACTGGAGAAGGGGAATCATAGCCCCCATTTTTAAAAACTTAGATAAAGGAAGACCCAAGATCATGCAGCTGATCCTCCTGGAAACTATGCTAGGGCACATGGAAAATAAGGAGGTGATTGGTGACAGCCAACATGGCTTCTCTAGGGGCCAATCATGCCGGATAATTTTGGTGGCCTTGTAGGACGGCCTTAAATTGTTGGTGGATAAGGGAAGAGCAACAGATGTCATCTTCCTGGACTTGGGCAAAGCATTTGACACTGTCCGGCACAACATCCTTGTCTCTGAATTGGAAGGACATGGATTTGACGGACGGAGCACTCAGTGCATAAGGAATTAGCTGGCTGGTCGCACTCAAAGAGTTGTGGTCAAAGGCTTGATGTCCAAGCAGACAGCAGTGATGAGTGGTGTTCCTCAGGGGTCAGTATTGGGACTGACACTGTTTAACATCTTTGTCGGTGACATGGACAGTGCGATTGAGCACACCCTCTGCAAGTTTACCAACGACACCAAGCTGTGTGGTGTGGTTGACATGCTGGAGGGAAGGGATGCCGTCCAGAGGGACCTTGACAGGGCTTGAGAGGTGGGCCCTTGCAAACCTCCTGAAGTCCAACAAGGCCAAGCGTAAAGTCCTGCACGTGGGTCATGGTAATCCCAAGCACAAATACAGGCTGGGCAATGAGTGGATTGAGAGCAGCCCTGAAGAGAAGGACTTGGGTGTTGACAAGAAGCTCAACATGATGCAACAATATGCGCTCGTAGCCCAGAAAGCCAACCTTATCTACGGCTGCATCAAAAGAAGCATGACCAGCAAGTCAAGGGAGGTGACTCTCCCCCTCTACTCTGCACTTGTAAGACCCCGCCTGGAGTACTGCATCCAGCTCTGGGGCCCCCAGCATAAGTAGAACATGGACCTGTTGGAGAGAGTCCAGAGAAGGGCCACGAGGATGATCAGAGGGCTGGAGCATGTCTCCTGTGAAGACAGGCTGAGAGAGTTGAGGTTGTTCAGCCTGGAGAAGAGAGGCTCTGAGGACACCTTCGAGCAGCCTCCCAGTACCTAAAGGGGGCCTACAAGAAAGGCAGAGAGGGACTTTTTCCAAGGGCATATAGTGATAAGAGAAGGGGTAATGTCTTTAAACTGAAAGCGGGTAGACTTAGATTAGATGTAAGGAAGTTCTTCACTGTGAGGGTGGTGAGGCGCTGGAAGAGGTTGCCCAGAGAGGTTTTTGGATGTGCCATCCCTGGAAGTGATGAAGGCCAGGTTGGATGGGGCTTTGAGCAACCTGGTCTAGTGGAAAGTGTCCCTGCCCATGGCAGTAGGGTTGGAACTAGGTGATCTTTAAGGTCCCTTCCAACCCAAAACATTCTATGGTCCATTGCAAGCCCAGACTGCCTTCTGTATTTTTTGTTGTTGGTTGTGCTTTTTACTTGCAATAATGTTGTCATCCCCTTTCTAATTCACTGTCTGCTTTGCTTTTCTGAGCAAGTGGCTGTGTAAATGAGGATCTGTGCTCACTGTGAGTTTAAACAAAAGAAAGGGCCCTGCAGCAAGCTGGGTTTTTTTCCCTGAGATGCTTCCTCCAAGGCCTTTTTGGAGCTGCAGGGACAGTCCCTGTGTTCATAGGTGGAGAGGAAGAGTCCTGGCATGGCAGCGCTGCCAGGGAGCACCAGCACTTCCACACCCTCTTTGATCCCTTGCGTTGGCGTAAGGCCTGAGTGCTCTGGCAGATTAGTCACCCCCCCTGCTTTGTGGTAGTCCTGTGACCACAGGCAGGAACAGGCAGCAGACACTTCGGTGACAGAGCTGGCCTCCATAACAGCATTTCTGTAAAGAAACGTGATCTCCTTAGGGCAGTGCCTGAAGGCTTAGGTCTTCTTCCAAAATTTCTCTCAAGAGCATGCCCAACAAAGTGGCCCCCAGTTGAAAAAAAGGGTGTATAGCTAAGCAGTGTGAGTGTGCAGGGTTGGGGCAAGCAGCAGTGTCCTCACACAGCCAGGCCTCCTGTGAGAGACCTGAAGGACCAGCAGAGCAGGGTCTGCCCTGTGCCCGTTTTTGCTGGACACCCTGGGGAAGCTGCCCCAGGGCAATCATCCTCAACTAGCCCCTCACAACCACCATTTCCAGCACTGGCCTGTCACCCCAGCTTGGAGAGGTTCTTTGTCCCTCCATGGAAGGACCCTGAATGAGTAGGTCAAAAGTCCATGTTTGCATTGTCCAGAGGAGATGTAAGCATGCACAACGTGTACGTGAAGTGCGATGAACCCGAGTGAGCACAAACGCCATCAGCTATACCTGGGAGTTCCATGAAGGCTTGTGGCACAGACAGTGCCTCAAGGTCACTTCACGTTGGGAGTAACATCCCAAGGGAAACTGCCTGGATGCAGCACTGGGTGCCATGTGCTTCCTTGAACTGAGGTCCCTGTGTCCATTCCTCATGACAACGGGGCACCTCACAGGAGTGCAGAGCAGGGCGATACACCTGAGTATATGATGGGACAGCAGCAGGCACACGTTGTGTCTATCCGAGAAGCTGAAAGGCCAGCAGCAGTCATGTGATTTAGAAGACCATGGTGGGGTTCCTTCTATCTGGCCAGGTGAAAGACCACAAGAAGGCCAACGGGTTGGGTTCCCTGCTTGAAGGGTAGTTTCTGAGATGGTCGAGATTTCCTTGGTAGCGGGGAAAAGCAGGAGAGAGAAAAACAATGCCACAAAGTGGAACTTGGCAGGTGGACATTGGATGTCAGGGTGAGGAAATGTCACTTGAAGGGTAGTGCTGTGGTGCAAGAGGTTACCCAGAGGGAGTCTGGATCAGCCCATGGCTTTGTGTTTCAAAGAACAGCCAGTGAGGGTGGAGACACACCAGTGAAGGTACAGAAATGCTGGGGTGAGAGCAAGGTGGGGAAGGGAGATGAATGTGTACAGCCTGTAGGGACAGAGGGGCAGGTGTAGGACAGTGTGGAGCAGCCTGCGGTGGAGATGGCAAAGGGTGTTGGCAAGGCTGGAAGGCACCAACAGAACCCAGATCTTTGTCCCCTTTGGCTGTGGCAGTTGTCTCTGCCACCGAGGCCTATGAGAAGACATGTTGGCCTCATGGCACTTGGACCTTGTTGCCTCCTTGGAACTCCGACAGGATGCTGGAAGTTGTTGCACCATTGCTGTCCTTGCCTCAGCCTTGCACAGCCCGATCCCACATTCCCAGGAGGAGCCCTGAGCTGTCTGTGAAGGACAGGATGCCCTTCCCACTGGCCTGAGATCAGGGCTTGGCCTTTGTGCTTCGTAAAGCAAAGCCAGGGCTTTCTCAGCATCAGAGGCACCTGCACAGTGCCTTGGCCTACCTGGAATCACAGCCTCTGATTAACTGCTCTAACGAGTCCATGGGGAGCCTTTGTCAGTCATGGCCCTCAGTGGGGCCCACTAATGCTGCAAGGTACTTCAGGTGTTTGCTTTTGAAAGGTTTTCTCAGCCTCTTCCCAGTACCTGAGCTTCGTGGACTCAGCCCCAAAGACACCAGGGGCTCATTAAGATCCCAAAATCCCTAACAAGCCATGACTCTTCCATCATTTTCTTCAGGTACTGCAGACTTGTGTAGCTAATCAGAGAGGTTTCAGGAGGGCAGGTAAAGAGGATGTTTTCAATGAGCGCTTTGAAGAAGTGGTAGAAGAATTCTCCAGTTGATATTGATGCGGAGTGTCTCCTAAGGAGGTGTGCACATACAGGAAAAGCAGTGCCTTGAGGCTAGACACAGCATGGACAACCTTCCTCCTCACCTCTCCAACATACCTATTTGGCTCATTGGCCCCCTGGAAATTACATCACTTTTCTTTACATCAGACTTCTCCACTGAAGCCTGCCCCTGATTGTTACAGCTTCTTTGCAGGAATTCCTACCTGCTTTTCTTAAGAGAACTGGAAGTAAACAGGCAGAAAGGGGTTTTTTTTTGTAAATAGGGAAAGAAATTAAAAATAAACCAAGAGAACTTAATCAACAATAAAACAGACTTGTCAGCTGCATGGTTAGTTTAGGCAACTTCCAATGAGGTCCATCACCACAACTGAAGAGTTGCCGGTAGGGAGTTTGAGAGAGACTACTGACAGACTATGAAGCTTTACTTCCCTGAAGCTCAAAGCAGGGAGACAGGTGAGAGGGATCTGAATGATCAAAGGGTAAGAGGAGGAAGCCCTCTGGAGAACAATGGGAAGTGCACATGTCCAGGTAGGCTTCTGAAGAGATGACTTCAGACATGGTGAGTTTAATAAGGACAGGTAGAAACACTGGGAAGGATAAATCCACAGCATAATAGGGAGAGTACAGGCAAGGCAAGCACAGGGTAAGGTCAATATTTCTTCTCCCACAATTAATACACATTTTGAAAATTCATGTTTTGGCAGGATAGAAATCCCACCATGGACATGTTCTTGGAAGTATTGAATCATTTCAGCTGATGAAAAAGTGTGGGTTTAATTGTTTCATTTGAACTATTGGGAGCAGTTCTCATGTTTTCAGGCAGAGCTCCATGGTCTGGCCATAAGCACCCAGCGCAAACTGCTGGAAGCCCCAGTGTATCTGAGGTATTTGCCCGGGACTGGCAGTGATCAGAGAAGACTGATGGAGCCATGTCTCTTCCATCATTTACATCTAGTCTTCAAGACTTGCATGCTTAATTAGAGAAGTTTCAAGAGTGTAGTTAAAGAGGAAGTTGTGTAAACAGTACTTTGAAAAATGGATAGAATAATTCTCCCATTGATATTGATGCAGAGTGTCTCCTAAGGAGGTGTGGACACGTAGGAAAAGCAGTCTCCTTGAGGTCCATCACCATATGGACATCCTTGCTCCTCACCTCCCAAACACTGCCATGTCACTCTGTATGGTTGCCTGTGGCCGTGGAAGATATAGATCCATATAACATACACAGGTTTTAGATCCCTCCCAGAGCAGGTCTGAGAATTGCAGCCTATCCAGAAGGTGACCTGGGATCCCCTCATCTCCCCAGTTAGCCCAGAAACAGACAAACATACACACACAACCCCTAATGGGTCCAGCATGGACTATTCTGGAGCTTGGAGATGATAGAATCACAGAATATCTCCGGTTGGAAGGGACCCATAAGGATTTTCTCACAAGAAAAGAACTCTTTTCATCATCTCTACAGTCAAACAGAAACAATGTTCTCATGAGAACTTCTTGCTGCAAGGCTAGGCAGGAGGCGTAAGGGCTGGTACTGCATGGGAGCTGCCTGCAGGCTCCTTGTGACAATGAGCTCCTGTGGTTGTCCAGCATCCAAGGGATCCATGCAGCACAGCACAGGTGTGAAGGCCAGGCTCTACGTGAAGTGCAGCACAGCTCCCTGCACAACGGTCTTCTGGGCAGGATAAGTGCTCAAGTTTCCCTGTTAGAAGTCTGTGCTCCACCCTGGTGCCACAGCTGAGCTGCTGCAGCCCAAAGGTGCACGGGCAGGAGGAGGTGGCTCACAGGCAGGAGGAGCTGGAGCCCTGTGGCTTGTCCCACAGCTGTGAGGGTTTTGGATTAAATGAGATGTGGTGGGACAGTTTGCCTGCCTGGGGTTCTGCAGTGGAGGAAAACAGCCTCTGCTGGAGAGACTGGCAGGGAGGATGGGTATGGGGAATACCCCCTGTGTTGAGGGGATGCCCCCTGTGTTCTCCTCCTGCGGAGGAGGACAACCAGTGTTGCATGGGGATCAACTCAAGGGTTCCTTGAGCAAACTCAAGCACCGCTACAGAGACGGAGATGGGTCATTTGACCAGATCCCTGAACACAGGTGTTGGTATGCCATGAGCCCTGAGATTCCACCTTTTGGTCCAGAGGAGTATGATGCCCCTTGAGGTGTCCTGGGATATCTCCTGACCCCTGTGGTGTTGTAGGCTGTGAGAAGACTCGGAACACCACCTCTGACTGGAGGAATTTCACTTTCAATGCCGACCTACAGGGCAGATGGAGGGGCTTCAGACCTTGCAGGCACTCTGCTGAAGGGTTAGGCCTTCAGAGATCCAAAATGAAGAGAATGGTGGTGTATCAGTGTCCACCACATAAACATTTGGCCTGCTTTGCGCTTTTACCACTTTTGGATCTGTCCCTTGACATGTTTTTGGTAAAACAAGAAACTCACACAAATAGACACACACAAATACAGACACACTTGAAATAAGGCTGAAAGCTAGAGAGCAGAAATGAATTAGGGGCAACATTGTCTGACAGGTGTTACCATGACAGGATAAGAAAGAGTCAGCAATGAGAGAAAAAGCACTGTTCTAAAAACTTCCTGCCAGAGGCTAAATACTCTGAAATTATAGCTGTCTTGTCAACTAAGAATGAATGACACGAGTAAAGGTCAAGAAATTATGTTTATCATCATCAGGAAGGAGAAGAAATTTTAGGGCATGATAGTGTTACTGTTTTTAGTGAAAATAGAAAACAGTCCACAATGTAGCCGCTAAGCCCCCACCCAGCTGCTCACTCACTGCCCTCTCCTGAGGGATGGGGGAAGAATCAGAAGGGCAATTTCAGAACAACTCATGGGTCAAGATGAGATGACTTGAATAGGTAAAGCAAAAGCTGTGGCTATAAGCGAAGGAAAAGGAATTCATTCACTGCTTCCTCTTGACGGGCAGGTGTTTAGTCATTTCCAGGAAAGCAGGGCTCTGTCACCAGTAACGGTTACTTGGGAAGAGCAATGGTGTATCTCCAAATGCCCCCTCTTCCTTCCTCCTCCTCCAGCTTTAATCGCTGAGCGTGACATCATAGGGGATGGGATATCCCTTTGGTCAGTTGGGGTCAGTCATCCTGACTGTGTCCCCTCATAACTTCTTGCCCACTGCCAGACTACTCACTAGCAGGGAAGCGTGAGGAATGGCAAAAGCCTTGGCCCTGTGCAAGCACTCTTCAACAATAGCTAAGACATGGGAGTGTTATCAACACTGGTTTGGTCACAAATCCCAAATCTGGAACTGTACAGGCTGCTGTGAAGAAAATTACCTCCATCCCAGCCAGCCAGGGGAGGCTGGACTTCTTGGAAGGTGTGAGGATGATAAGAATGCAGAATTTGAGAGGCAGGAAAAAGGGAACCCGTAAATGAAAGATGAGGCCGGGGATGTCACTGGGACTGTTTGGGGTGCCTGTGATGCTGCCCTGTAGCTGATGTGAATTCTTTCCACAGTCAGAGGGAACCTGAGTGCTTTCCTTCATGTTGAGGACATGAAGGGTAAGGAATGAAAGTGTCATCCAGGCTGGAAGGGACCTTCTTAGACATCTGTAGAAAACATTGTACACAAAGCAGGGTCACACCGGGTTTCTCACGGCTTTATCCAGATGGGTCTGAGAAACTGCCAGGGATGGAGGCAGCGCACTCTCTGGGAAACAGCTTCCCATGTCTGACTGTCTTCACGTTGCAAAAGTTTCTCCCTATATTGAGCCTGACCCTCTCGTCCTTCATCTCATTGCCTCCTGTGCTCCTGCCTTGCACCACAGTGTCTTCTTGGAAATCTCATCGTAGGCAAGGCATGTCTGTTATACCCTCTCTGCAAAGCCCTCCACTCTCCAGTCTGAACAAGGGCAGCTCCCTCAGCCTCTCCTAGCAGGGCAAGTGCTCCAACACTGACCATCTCTGTGGCCCTCTGCTGAACTTTTGCGCCTCCCCAGCTTGCCAGTGTGTCTCTGGCACTGTGAGGAACCAAAACCTGGGCAAGTATGCTGGGTGTGGTGTAACAAGCGCTGATCGCTTCTGCTGGCTGTGCTCATGCTCGTACAGCCCAGGATGTTGTTGGCCATCTTTGCTGATGGCTCCTCTTTTGCCTAATGTGACCCAGAGATCAGCAGACCCTTTCTTGTGGAGCTGCTATCCGCCTAGGCAGTCCCTGTCCTATGTCATTTCAGAGCCTTCATCCACTTTAGAGGCAGGACTTTGGATGAACCCTTACTGCATAGCATGAGGTTTCGTGTGGCCAATCCCTCCTGACTGTGACCTGACATCTGCTGGACAGCATGCATCCTGCTGTGTTCCCCTTCTAGTGAGTGTCAGGGTTATTAAAGTCCCCAATAAGACAAGAAGTCATGGACCTGGAGTCTTCCCTGGGTTGCTTAAATAAGCAGCACCTTGACAGCAGCACTTACACAACCATGAGCAACACAATGGGCTCCATCCTCTTCCCCCTCTCAGGCTGATCGGGTGCAAAGGTTCCACAAGTGGTTCATATATTACAATTGACCAGCAAAGCATGTACACACATTCACGCCCAAACACACACACAGCAGTGAGCCTACTCACACAGAAAAAAGCTGGGAGCAGAGTTTAATAAATGTCGTAGTTTGACTCTGGTAGTCACTTAAGCACAATGCAGCTGCTCGCTCGCTCCTCCGCAGCAGGATGGCAGAGATGATGGGAAAGGTAAAAGTGAGAAAACTCATTGGCTGAGATCAAAACAGTTTAATAAGTAAAGCAAAAGCTGTGCACTCAAGCAAAGCAAAATAAGGAATTCATTCACTGCTTCCCATCGACAGGCAGGTGTTCAGTCATCTCCAGGAAAGCAGGGCTCCCTCACACGTAACAGTTACTTGGGAAGACAAACAACATCTCTCTGAACATTCCGCCTTTCCTCCTTCTTCCCCCAGCTTTTATAGCTGAGCATAACATCCTATGGTACAGAAGATCCCTTTGGTCAGTTGGGGTCAGCTGTCCCAGCTGTGTCCCCTCCCCACATCTTCTGCACCCCCAGCCTACTCGCTGGCAGGGCAGCGTGAGAAGCAGAAAATGCCTTGGCGCTGTGCAAGCACTGCTCAGCAGTGACTAAAAC
This sequence comes from Haliaeetus albicilla, assembly GCF_947461875.1. NCBI lineage: Eukaryota > Metazoa > Chordata > Aves > Accipitriformes > Accipitridae > Haliaeetus > Haliaeetus albicilla. The sequence continues at coordinate 6,184,846 of NC_091511.1, forward strand.
ATTGGTGTGTTAGCAACACTGTTTCCATCACAAATCTAAAACATAGCCCCATACAATTTGCTATGAAGTTAGTTAACTCTACCACAACTGAAACCACTAGAATAAGCAGGACAGACCATGGTGATCAGGCACAGGCTTTGGCCAGACCAGCACTGACCAGCCACTTCCCCACAGGCACCTGGGCCCTTGCAGCCCTCTCCTTCCCAAACTTCCACGGGCTGCTTCTTCCATGATATGCCGTGACCCTTGCCTTTCTCTGCCACAGTCTCCACCACAATTCATAACCCTCACCAATTAGTTTTCCCCCAATGGTCTCAGGTTTTCTCCATTTGTACCCAAATTTGATAGTTTGGACACCATCGCCTTGGTCCTCTGGGACTTCAAGGGCATCCCTGATGGCTTCCCCAGGCACTGATGGCCTTGCAAGACAAGACTGCCCAGGAGGTCCCTGGTGCTCCTCTCTGTGCCGTCTGGCCACTTCTCACATCTGCAGCCACCTGTGAGACCCAGCCGGGACACAGGGTGCTGCCCATACTGCTGGTCCCTTCTCACGCTCTTCTCTGTCACGTCCCACAATTTCTCCTGCCATGTCCCATAGGTTCCCATATCACGTACAGGTGGCTTCACCCCAGGGCAGGGCCTCACCAGGGGCACAGTCATCTCTCTGTGGCCTTCCCATCTGGTGTCCTTGATGATCCCATGATGCCTGCCTGCTCCTGGTCACTCACATTGCTGTCATGAGGTGACTTCACATGCAACAGCCCAACCATGCTGGCTCTGCGTATCTCTACCCCTCTCCACGGAATGAGCTGCCACATGTGCCACATGGGGGTTTGTGATGCAACAAGTTGTCGTGGTTTAACCCCAGCCAGCAACTAAGCACCACGCAGCCGCTCACTCACTCCCCCCCGCCCCCACCCAGTGGGATGGGGGAGAAAATTGGAAAAAGAAGTAAAACTCGTGGGTTGAGATAAGAACGGTTTAACAGAACAGAAAAGAAGAAACTAATAATGATAATGATAACACTAATAAAATGACAACAGTAGTAATAAAAGGATTGAAATGTACAAATGATGCGCAGGGCAACTGCTCACCACCCGCTGACCGACACCCAGCCAGTCCCCGAGCGGCGAATCCCTGCCCCCCACTTCCCAGTTCCTAAACTAGATGGGACTTCACATGGTATGGAATACACTGTTGGCCAGTTTGGGTCAGGTGCGCCGGCTGGGCATGAGAAGCTGAAAAATCCTTGACTATAGTCTAAACACTACTGAGCAACAACTGAAAACATCAGTGTTATCAACATTCTTCGCATACTGAAGTCAAAACATAGCGCTGTACCAGCTACTAGGAAGACACTTAACTCTATCCCAGCTGAAACCAGGACACAAGTCAAGCAGCAAGAGAAATGGACTCACACTCCAGCTCACAGCAATGCCATCTTCACCTTCCTCTGCACCTCCCCTCTCCCAAGATCTCAGCACTGCTGGGTGGGTTTTCCGACACTCCAGGTGACAGCACTGGGCCTGCCTCAGCACCTGGCCAATTGGGTTCTTTCCAAAGAAGTGACCTTAAAATCCACCTCCCACCTACCATGCCTCTCCTTGCATCATCCTCTTCCAGCAACAGGAGTCACCTCCCAGACAACCCACCAAAACCCTTCCCCTTTACCTGCCCCTCCTCTCCCCTCCCCAGCACTGTCCTTTCTGCTGGGCAGGCAGAAACGTGCTCCCCCACCCCATGGGGACTGCAGAGACCTGGTGGGACAGCTGGAGTGGTGGGAGGGCAGCCATGGGTGCCAAGGGCTCCTCAGGAAGGCAGGTGGAGGGTGAGGAGGTGGAGGGGAGCTCTGTGCAGAGGGGAGGCTGGTGTGCACAGAGCCTTGCCTTGGAGGAAGCCTCATGGTCACAGGTCCTCGATGACATGGCAAGTTGAAGCACCCCACAGTCTGCTGGGAGGGCAGCAGGGCTGGGCACAAGCAAGCCAGGAGATTCCTGCAGGGTGTGGAAGACAGCTTTTTGACAGAGACACTCAATGAGCTGTCTAGGTCTGGTCTCTTCCTGACAGACAGGGTGGGTCTGCCTGGGGATGGGAAGAAGGAGGGCAGCCATGGCTGCTACCACCATGAGATGGTGGAGAAGTAGGACAACTAGCAGAATGGCAGTGCGGGACTGCAGGAGAGCTGCTTTCTGGTAGCTGAGGATCTGCTTGGACTGTGTTGTGGTTTCAGCCCAGCTGGTAACAAAGGACCACACAGCCACTCGCTCACTCCTCCTGCCCCCCTCTGGTGGGATGAGGAGGAGAACCAGAAAGTGGAAAAGAAAAAAAAAAAACAAACCGCAGAACCTCATGGGTTGCGATAAGGACAATTTACTGGGACAATACAAAAAGAGAAGTTACAACAACAGCAACAACAACGGTACTAATAAAAGAATATACAAAACGAGTGATGCGCAGTGCAACTGCTCACTACCGGGAACCTGACGCTCCACCAGTTCCCCCACTGAAAACAGAGAGACACCTCCCCACCCCGCTCCCCATTTATATGATGAGCATGATGTCACATGGTATGGAATAGCTCTTTGGCGAGTTCAGGTCAGCGGTCCTGGCTGTGCCCCCTCCCAGGTTCCTATGAAAATGAACTCTATCCCAGCTGAACCCAGGACAGACTGTCCTGGAGGAGAAAGGGCCTTGAGTCCCTCCTGGATCTTCAGGGACAACGTCCTCAAAGCCCAGGCAGAAGCCAGCCTGATGCACAGGGAGTCGAGCAGGACCTGGCAAGAGGTCAGCGTGGATGAACAGGGACCCCCCTGACTTAGGAGGTCCAACACCAGAAGGAAGTGCAGGGAGGCTGGAGGGGGAACAGCCTGCCCGGGAGGCAGACAGACACCTGGTCTGTAAGTGCAGGCATGGAGCCAGCAAAGCCAGAGATTGGAGGTGGCTGGAAATGGTCATGCATGGGGAGGGCACCCAGAAGGGCTTCTCTAAATGTGTTGTCAGCACAAGGACGGCAACCGAGGGAACCCTGGTCACAGTGGCCAGTGGGGCACGGGGATGGAGTGACAAAGCCAGTGTAAATACAGCAATTCCTCAGAACCAAGATTCTCCCTTGGGAGTCCTGCCACACAGCAGGACTGGGACCGAGATGTCAGAGCACTCAGGGCTTACACCAAGCCAGGGCTCAGAAGGAGAGTGTGGGAGTGGAAAGAGAGCAGCTCTGGGAAGACCAAGCACTGGTGCTGCCTGGCAGTGCTGCTGTGCTGAGACTCTTTTCCCCTTCCCCTCTGCACACAGGCACTGCCCTGCAGCTTCACCAGGTTCTCAGAGGAACATTCTTGTACAAACAAGTTGCTGGAGGGTCCTTTATTCTGTTGAATAACAGAGCGAGAACTGTGCCTCATTTACACAGCCTCTAGGTCAAATTCTACAGGTAGACAGTGAATTACAAGTGGGATGAATCATAAAATTTCAATGAGCACAACATTATCACAAGAAAAACAAAGAGCCCCTGCCCCACCAGCACCACAAACCTGAGAGGCAGGCTGGGTATTTAATGAGTTACATTATGAATGCTCTGTAGAAAAAAACAGGCAGTTTATTGCTTCTGAAAAGCACCCGCTCATCATTTTCCGCAGGGCATCCTTGAGCTCCTGGTTCCTCATGCTGTAGAGGAGGGGGTTCACTGCTGGAGGCACCACCGAGTACAGAACTGCCGCCACCAGATCTAGAACTGGGGAGGCGAGGGATGGGGGCTTCAGGTAGGCAAACACTGCAGTGCTGATAAACAGGCAGACCATGGCCAGGTGAGGGAGGCACGTGGAAAAGGCTTTGTGGCGTCCCTGCTTAGAGGGGATCCTCAGCACGGCCCTGAAGATCTGCACATAGGAGAAAAGAATGAAAACAAAACAACCAAATGCTAAACAGGCACTAAGCACAAGAAGGCCAACTTCCCTGAGGTAGGAGCGTGAGCAGGAGAGCTTGAGGATCTGGGGGATTTCACAGAAGAACTGGCCCACAGCATTGCCCTTGCAGAGTGGTAGTGAAAATGTATTGGCCGTGTGCAGCAGAGCATAGAGAAACCCACTGCCCCAGGCAGCTGCTGCCATGTGGACACAAGCTCTGCTGCCCAGGAGGGTCCCGTAGTGCAGGGGTTGGCAGATGGCAACGTAGCGGTCGTAGGCCATGATGGTGAGGACACAATACTCTGCTGCGATGAAGAAGAGAAAGAAAAAGACCTGTGCAGCACATCCCCAGTAGGAGATGGCCCTGCTGTCCCACAGGGAATTGGCCATGGATTTGGGGACAGTGGTGGAGATGGAGCCCAGGTCGAGGAGGGAGAGGTTGAGGAGGAAGAAGTACATGGGGGTGTGGAGGTGGTGGGCGCAGGCTACAGCGGTGATGATGAGGCCATTGCCCAGGAGGGCAGCCAGGTAGATGCCCAGGAAGAGCCAGAAGTGCAAGAGCTGCAGCTGTCGCGTGTCTGCAAATGGCAGGAGGAGGAACTCAGTGATGGAGCTGCTGTTGGACATTAGCTTCTTCTGGGCATGGGGCACTGTTCAAGAGGGTAAAGCCAGTGACAAGTTAGAAGAAAATTCTTTGAGCTAAACATAATGCATTTGTCACAGAAACCCCACCAAAGCTGCCTCTCGTATTTCAGAAAGACCTTTGTAGGTCCCTTTCTTGAGCTGTGCTTGGTGCTGGCTGAGGGTGCCACTGGGAGCAGCGGGCTCTGCTTTGGGATCCTGAGGAGTCAGTGCTGCCCTACAGCAAGAGGTAAATGGGAACATGGGGTCATCTTAGAGTAAATCCATTTGTCATATCAAAGAGCTTTTCAGCATTGTCACTGCCAATGCAACCAAAACTGGGGATTTTGTTTTGAGTATTTGTTCTGGTTTCCACACGCCAATTAAGGAGTGCTTTTGGCAGGGAAAGAAGCGAATGTCCTAAAGATGGGATGTCCTGAAAGGAGAGTTTTGTCATTTGTATCACTGGGAGCCTGGGGATTAGGAGGGGATTGCGATATTTTACTCACATGGACAAATCTCTGAAATGCACCCAAATTCCCCCTCCCCATTCTTCTCCAGTGACAAGAAAAAAGGGAGCAGGGACAGGAGGACAAAAATGGATAAACACTACAGACCTGCTGCCAATGGAGGGAGAAGAGGGACAGATGGTAGGGCATTTGATAATTTCTTCTCTTCAGGGCTGAGGCCACTGAGAAGGTGACTGAGTCCCCATGGCCGTAAGGGCAGAGGATCTGCTGGGTGCGAGAAAAGACTACAGGTTTCTCCAGTGATGGCAGGGAGCTGCCCGAATTCCCCCTCCCATGGCATTTCTGGGAGCAGCTCCCTGTCACTCCCTGCCCCTGTCTCTGCTGCCTGGAGCTGTCCCTGTCAGCAGCTGCTTCTCCATCCCCTTGTCTCCTCCCTGTCCCTGCTCAGAGACCCATTCCCAACCGCTGTGTGCTCAGCTCTGCCCTGCAGACCCCTCCTGGCAGCCGGGCACTGCCCAGGGGCATGTCTGTGTGTGCAGGGACTAAAGACCACGTCAGACAAGTCCTAAGGACAACTGGGGTCTCGGTGCCTTCTCCAGAGGGGAGAAATAAATTTTAGTCTCACACTGCCCACCCACCCACCAGGAGGATAAAAGTTCAAAGCAAAGACTCCTTACTTTTCAGGAGAATGCAGCCTTGACATTCTTCTTGAAAGTCCCCTCGGAAATGCCCAGGGCTAAGCTGGAGCTCTGAGCAAACGTGACCCATGCAGCAGCCTCTCGACAGCAGAAGCACCCTGCTCTGCCCTTCCAGGGGTCATTTCTTTCACCCACACCTTCTCCCCACACTGTCATGGGGAGTTCCCTGCACAGGCTGAGTGCTGACCCTGGCAGGCAGCAAAGTCCCTGCTCCATCACTCAGCCCCTGAAACACCAGGACCCTGCTCTGAAGGACAGCCCTGGGCACCCCTGCATGCACACCCGGCTTCACAGCCCTGCAGCTGGTGCCAGGAGAAGGCAGCCCTCATGCCCTGTCCCTCTGACAGGGCAGCAGGGAAGCCCTGCTCTGCAGCACACCCTTCTCCTCTACACCAGAGAAAAAAAGAGTCCTCCTGCCAGATCCCATACACTGTCAGATGTCCCAGATCCCTGCAGGAACTGAAGCTCTATTGCCCTGCACCCACAGACTTACCATGCAGAGGGCTGTGAAGATTTCTCCCGCAGTGAGCTCTCAGCATCCTCCCACTCCACGCTGCCTTTAAGCTCTCTCTGCCTTGCAGGTCTCCTCTCGATGCCTGCAGGCAGTGCCCCCAGCCCTGCTCCTGGGCAGAGCTGTCTCTCTGCAGCGCTGCCCGCTTGCCATGAGCTCCCTCTGTCCCAGGAGCCCAGCCCAGCTCAGCAGCAGAGGACCAGCCCAAGGCAGCACTTGCTCTGCCCCCTCTGGGCTCCCTCCAGCTGTCCCTGGGCCTCCAGGGGAACCTGCTGGGAAACAGGCTGAAGCAATCACGGATGTTCCCTCCCGCACCTGCAGAGAGACACTGCTTTCCAGCAGGGTCGTTGCTCTGCTGAGAGACAGACTTAGGTCCAAGAATCCACTTGTCTGAGAATCATACAATCACTGAGGTTGGAAAAGAACCTTACCAACAATTCCAACAATGAACCTAACACCAGCTAGTCCACCAATAAACTGTGTCCTAAACACAGTGTCTTTGAAATACCTCCAAGGAGGGTGACTCAGCCACTTCCCTGGGCAGCCTCTTTCTTCTGCCATCATTGGGCAGGACACGCAGACAGTGACAGGCAGGGATCTCCTTTAGCCCTGCTGAGGGAAGGGAGCCAGCTGAGTCCATGGAGGCATCTCATGCTGGGTCTGTAGTCCTGGGGCTGGAAGGGGACTCAGCTCCCTCCCATGCCCACCACCAACCCACGGGAGGTGGGATTCCTCCTGCCTCAGTGCAGGTCTGCATTAAATAGGCACCTGCATGTCTGCTCCTTGTCTCAACTCCCATGCTAACGAATGGTGATGGAGGCCAGGAGTGCGGTGTTCAGATGCAAATGTCTGCTGATATTGGAGGTGCCAGAGATGGTCAAAGAGGTGTGCAGGTAATAGATACAGATCCAAGATATGTGCAGGCAGATATAGAGACAGGACAACATCTGAGCACCTCTTTTTAGCAGCTCCTGGGAATTTCCTTTGGCCAAGTGAAATGTCAGCTGGTGCCCAAATTAAAGGCAATGGAACCTGTCCCTCCTCATGATGTTCAGGGTGGCCTACAGAGGTATTCATCTGATGGAATGTATTTATGTGCCATAGGGAGAGGTCTGTCTTTCTCTTCCTCTTCTCCATCTGTTGGATTTACTAGGTCTTGGCTGACAATATTGGCAGTTGTCTCATGTTCAGCCCTACCTTGGGTTACAAAATTCAGAGCATCTACTTAATTCGGTGTTCAGATCTAGGCCCACAAAGCTACAGGAGATGCCAGGGCTGGCTTGGGAATCACAGGGCCTATACGAAAAAGCAATTCTCCTTCAGGGAGGGTGTGTGACAGTTCCCCCAGATGGCATCTCGGTAAATATGATTTGGTGCCTTTGTGCCATTGACAGTTGCCATCAGTCAGAGGCACCAGTCATTACATGCCATCAGAGAGGCAAATTCTGTCCCTTCTTCTACCCATTAGCTGCAGGCATTTCGTGATCACAAAATACATCACACCTGGGTCCTTTCTCACTTCCTTGAATATCCAACCAAGGAACAGCCCAAGCCATTTACCAGTGTTCCTGGGTACATCTTGCCGTCAAAGACAGCATCCTCCAAGCACAGCCATGGTTCATATCAAAACTCAGCTGAAACTCAAAAGGCAATTCAAGGGCAGCAAGAGGAGATGTTGCTACGTCAGGAACAGTTAAAGAAGAAAGAGAGTGTCCTGGTTTCAGCTGGGATGTAGTTAACTGTCTTCCTAGTAGCTGGTACAGTGCTATGTTTTGAGTTCAGTATGTGAAGAATGTTGGTAACACTGATGTTTTCAGTTGTTGCTCAGTAGTGTTTAGACTATAGTCAAGGATTTTTCAGCTTCTCATGCCCAGCCAGGGCACCTGACCCAAACTGGCCAACAGTGACGTCCCATCTAGTTTAGGAACTGGGAAGTGGGGGGGGGGGATTCGCCGCTTGGGGACTGGCTGGGTGTCGGTCGGCGGGTGGTGAGCAATTGCCCTGCGCATCATTTGTACATTTCAATCCTTTTATTACTACTGTTGTCATTTTATTAGTGTTATCATTATCATTATTAGTCTCTTCTTTTCTGTTCTATTAAATCGTTCTTATCTCAACCCAGGAGTTTTACTTCTTTTCCTGATTTTCTCCCCCATCCCACTGGATGGGGGGGGAGTGAGTGAGCGGCTGCGTGGTGCTTGGTTGCTGGCTGGGGTTGAACCACGACAGTCCTTTTGGCGCCCAACGTGGGGCACGAAGGGTTGAGATAACGACAAACCTGACCAGAGCTTGTTAAAATAAATTTGTCCTAAGCATTCATTATGTTGATTTATGCATTTTTAGAGTTGTTGCTCTGGTTTTTAAGGCTCTGTTATGTATCACCTCGCTTGCTGTATGTAGTTCCTCTTCTACTGCTTATCATCCGTGGGAGGTGGATTAAGGTTTTCGCTTTGATGTATGGTATAACTCTGGTTTATGGTATGATAAAGTCATCAGCTGTGGGATTAATCCGGTATTTGCACTTAGCATTGTCACCTTTATACTGCGGGAGCCATCTGTGGGAAACTATTAATAATTATACCATTTACTTTCCTCCATGGAAAACCAGTCTGTGGGTGGGGTACCTTTCTTCCCCTCTCCTTTCTCCTTCGGTCCAGTTACAATGGTGTTTGAGAATTTTGAAAAATTTGAATACTCCTGGAATGTTGGGACTAGCACGGTCCTAGCCCTACTGCTAGGAATTAGCATACTTCTGAATGTGGTTCAGCTCTCGTTTAAGGTTAAACAGCTATTTAAGAAGATCACCCAGAGATGTGCCCCAAGGCTGGATAATTATGAGTGGCAGGGTGTGTGGGGTAGTATGGGCAAATACCTAGAAAAGTGGGCACCTCCGACGTTTTGGAAATTCACCCCTGAACAAGTGCAGGATCCAGAAGAACTAGTAAAATATTTGGAAAAGGTATGCTGTCACCCCGGCAGCTCCAGAGAGATACAAATCACTGCAACGTGCTGGGGCCTGGCCCATGCCTATCGAGCTCTGTTTGACACCACTCAGTACCCTCAAGGGGAAGAGAAAGTCTCTGGACCTAACAACAAAATGGTGAGCACCGCGGCCACCCAAACCTTGGCAACGGGCGCTGCGGCCCCTCCAGCCCCGGCAAGGAGCATTGCAGGCACCCAGACCTTGGCAACAGGCACTGTGACCCCTCCAGCCCCAGCGACGAGAACTCGGGCTACCCAAACCTCAACAACAGGCACTGCAGCCCCTCCAGCCCCGGCAATGAGTACAGCAGCCACCCAAACCTCAGCAACGGGCACTGCAGTCCCTCCAGCCCCAGTGACGAGCACTGCTGCTACCCAAACCTCGGCGACAGACACTGCGGTTATCCAAAACCCAGTGAGCGATACTGCAACTGAACCAGCGGACCAACCTGCACCAGCATCAGTTGCTCCCGTACAGAAAAAGAAATATACAAAAAAATCAGTTCGCTTAGCGAAGGATGAAGATGAACCAGGGTCATCACGGGAACCGGAGGAAGAGGCAGAACCAGAGGTAATAACCCGGTCCCTATCCTTGAGTGAGCTGCGGGATCTACGAAAAGACTTTGGCCGCCGTATAGGTGAGCATATTATCACCTGGCTCCTCCGATGCTGGGACAATGGGGCTAATAGCTTGGAATTAGAAGGTAGGGAAGCCAAGCAGCTGGGATCGCTTGCCAGGGAAGGTGGCATTGACAAGGCAATTGGAAGAGGGACACAAGCCATCAGCCTCTGGAGGCGACTCCTGTCAAGTGTGAAGGAAAGGTACCCCTTTAAGGAAGATGTTATATGTCAATCAAGCAAGTGGACCACCATGGAAAAAGGTATTCAATATCTGAGGGAATTAGCTGTGCTAGAGACGATCCATCATGACCCGGACAACCCACAATTACCCAAAGATCCAGACGAAGTCCAATGCACACGACCCATGTGGCGGAAGTTTGTACGGAGCGCACCATCATCCTATGCCAACGCATTGGCAATAATGGCCTGGAAGGATGAAGAGGCACCGACAGTGGAGGAAGTGGCTCGCCAACTCCGTCAATACGAAGAAAATCTCTCCTCCTCCCTACAAGCCTGCATTGCAGCTGTGGAGAAGCTGTCCGAGGATGTCCAACAAATCAAAGAGGATATGTCCTACTCCACACGTGTAAGGACCAATGTCTCAGCTATTAGGAGTGAGCGCTCCTCTTCCCAAGAGAGAGAATATAGAAGGTACACACCGCGAGGTGCCCTGTGGTTTTACCTATGTGATCAGGGAGAGGACATGAGGAAATGGGACGGAAAACCTACCTCGGTCCTAAATGCACGGGTACGTGAACTGTGAGGAAAAACCACCACAAAAGGGGATTCTACCAGGAAAAATGCCGCTCCAGTTTCCAAACAGAGTAGAAGGGCTGATTTCATTTCCGATCCTCTTGAAGGGACTTCTGAGCCAATTTTACGAGAAGTGAATACTGAATACTCTAACCAGAATTAGAGGGGCCCTGCCTCCAGCCAGGTGGAGGAAAGGGATAACCGGGTCTATTGGACTGTGTGGATTCGATGGCCTGGCACGTCAGACCCACAGGAGTATAAGGCTCTAGTAGACACCGGCGCACAGTGCACTCTAATGCCATCAAGTTATAAAGGGACAGAATCCATTTGTATTTCTGGTGTGACAGGGGGATCCCAAGAATTAACTATATTGGAAGCTGAAGTAAGCCTAACTGGAAATGAATGGCAGAAACACCCCATTGTGACTGGTCCTGAGGCTCCATGCATCCTTGGCATAGACTATCTCAGGAGGGGGTATTTTAAGGACCCGAAGGGGTATCGATGGGCTTTTGGTATAGCTGCCTTGGAGACGGAGGGCACTGAACAGCTGTCTACCCTGCCTGGTCTCTCTCAAGACCCTTCGATTGTGGGGTTGCTCAAGGTTGAAGAACAACAAGTGCCAATTGCTACCACGACGGTGCACCGGCGGCAATATCGCACCAACCGAGACTCTCTGATTCCCATCCACAAGTTGATTCGCCAACTGGAGAGCCAAGGAGTGATCAGCAAAACCCGCTCACCCTTTAATAGTCCCATATGGCCAGTGCGGAAGTCTAATGGGGAGTGGAGACTAACAGTTGACTATCACGGCCTGAATGAAGTTACACCACCGCTGAGTGCTGCCGTTCCAGATATGCTAGAACTTCAATACGAGCTAGAGTCAAAGGCAGCCAAGTGGTATGCCACAATTGACATTGCTAATGTGTTTTTCTCAATCCCTCTAGCAGCAGAGTGTCGTCCACAATTTGCCTTTACTTGGAGAGGTGTCCAGTACACTTGGAATTGATTGCCCCAGGGGTGGAAACACAGCCCCACCATTTGCCATGGACTAATCCAGACTGCACTGGAAAAAGGTGAAGCTCCGGAACACCTGCAATACATTGATGACATCATCGTATGGGGCAACACAGCAGAAGAAGTCTTTGAGAAAGGGAAGAAAATAATCCAAATCCTTCTGAAAGCCGGTTTTGCCATAAAAGAAAGTAAGGTCAAGGGACCTGCACAGGAGATCCAGTTTTTGGGAATAAAATGGCAAGATGGACATCGTCAGATCCCAATGGATGTGATTAATAAAATAGCAGCTATGTCTCCCCCGACTAATAAAAAGGACACACAGGCCTTCTTAGGTGTCGTGGGGTTTTGGAGAATGCATATTCCAAATTACAGTTTGATTGTAAGCCCTCTCTATCAAGTGACCCGGAAGAAGAATGATTTTAAATGGGGCCCTGAACAACAACAAGCCTTTGAACAAATTAAGCAGGAGATTGTTCATGCCGTAGCCCTTGGACCAGTCCGGACAGGACAAGATGTTAAAAATGTGCTCTATACTGCAGCTGGGGAGAATGGCCCTACCTGGAGCCTTTGGCAGAAAGCACCTGGGGAGACCCGAGGCCGACCCCTGGGGTTTTGGAGTCGAGGATATCGAGGATCCGAGGCTCGCTATACTCCAACTGAAAAAGAGATATTGGCAGCGTATGAAGGATTTCGAGCTGCCTCAGAAGTGGTTGGTACTGAGACACAGCTCCTCTTAGCACCCCGACTACCAGTGCTGGGCTGGATGTTCAAAGGGAGGGTCTCCTCTACACATCACGCGACTGACGCCACGTGGAGTAAGTGGATCGCACTGATCACACAACGAGCTCGCATAGGAAACCCCAGTCGCCCAGGAATTTTAGAAGTAATCACGGACTGGCCAGAAGGCAAAGATTTTGGAATGTCACCAGAGGAGGAGGTGGCACGTGCTGAAGAAGCCCCGCTGTATAATAAACTGCCAGAGAATGAGAGGCAATATGCCCTGTTCACTGACGGATCCTGTCGCATTGTGGGAAAGCATCGAAGGTGGAAAGCTGCTGTATGGAGTCCTACACGACAAGTTGCAGAAACTGCTGAAGGAGAGGGTGAATCGAGTCAGTTTGCAGAGGTGAAAGCCATCCAGCTAGCGTTAGATATTGCTGAAAGAGAAAAGTGGCCAGTGCTCTATCTCTATACTGACTCATGGATGGTGGCAAATGCCCTGTGGGGGTGGTTACAGCAATGGAAGCAGAGCAACTGGCAGCGCAGAAGTAAACCCATTTGGGCTGCCACGCTGTGGCAAGATATTGCGTCCCGGCTAGAGAATCTGGTTGTAAAAGTACGTCATGTAGATGCTCACGTACCCAAGGGTCGGGCCACTGAAGAACATCGAAACAACGAACAGGTGGATCAGGCTGCCAAGATTGAAGTGTCTCAGGTGGACCTGGACTGGCAACATAAGGGTGAGCTATTTATGGCTCGATGGGCCCATGATACTTCAGGCCATCAGGGAAGAGATGCAACATATAGATGGGCTCAAGATCGAGGGGTGGACCTGACCATGGACACTATCGCGCAGGTTATCCATGAATGTGAAACATGTGCTGCAATTAAGCAAGCCAAGCGGTTAAAGCCCCTGTGGTATGGAGGGCGATGGCTGAAATATAAATTTGGGGAAGCCTGGCAGATTGACTATATCACACTCCCACAAACTCGCCAAGGCAAGCGCTATGTGCTTACAATGGTGGAAGCAACCACCGGATGGCTGGAAACATATTCTGTACCCCATGCCACTGCCCGGAACACTATCCTGGGCCTTGAGAAGCAGGTCTTGTGGCGACATGGCACCCCAGAAAGAATTGAGTCAGACAATGGGACTCATTTCCGAAACAACCTCATAGACACCTGGGCCAAAGAGCACGGCATTGAGTGGGTGTATCATATCCCCTATCATGCACCAGCCTCTGGGAAAATTGAGCGATACAATGGACTGTTAAAGACTACATTGAGAGCAATGGGGGGTGGAACTTTCAAACATTGGGATACACATTTAGCAAAAGCCACCTGGTTAGTCAACACCAGAGGATCTGCCAATCGGAGTGGCCCTGCCCAATCAGAATTTTTACATACTGTAGAAGGGGATAAAGTCCCTGTAGTGCACATGAAAAACATGTTAGGGAAAACAGTCTGGGTTACTCCTGCCTCAGGCAAAGGTAAACCCATTCGTGGGATTGCTTTTGCTCAAGGGCCTGGGTGCACTTGGTGGGTGATGCGAAAAGATGGGGAAGTCCGATGTGTGCCTCAAGGGGATTTGATTTTAGGTGAAAATAGCCAGAATTAAACTGTATGATATTAGTTGCTATATAACCCTGCTACTGTATGTTATCATTACTATAATTGTTATATGCTATATCCATAGTACTATAGTAAGAATCACTTGGATCAAGCAAGAAAGAACTGTGATAAAACTGAGCAAAGCGCAGTAGAGGTGGATCCAGAACTGACTCCAGCATGCAACAATCCAACGGTGCACACCATCCTCCTGCTGCGCCAAATGTCATCTGCTCGTCACACCGCACTGAAGCCCAATTCTGCTCTACCGACTGAGAGGACTTTGCACCATCCCTCCTGCTCAGACTGGTATGACAGATGGAGCCCAGAGTCAGAAACTAAATGAACTCAACAAACATTTTATGAACATAAAGAACTAAAGAACTGATATCTCTGTGTGTGTATACTTATATATATATATATATCATTGTTCATATGTCTCAAAGGGATGGAAAGGTGATGATTGATCAGAATGTAACTAAAGGTATGGGAACTGAGCATGACGTCAATGGTATAGAATAAGGGGTGGATACTGTCCTGGTTTCAGCTGGGATGTAGTTAGCTGTCTTCCTAGTAGCTGGTACAGTGCTATGTTTTGAGTTCAGTATGTGAAGAATGTTGATAACACTGATGTTTTCAGTTGTTGCTCAGTAGTGTTTAGACTACAGTCAAGGATTTTTCAGCTTCTCATGCCCAGCCAGGGCACCTGACCCAAACTGGCCAACAGTGTATTCCATACCATGTGAAGTCCCATCTAGTTTAGGAACTGGGAAGTGGGGGGCAGGGATTCGCCGCTTGGGGACTGGCTGGGTGTCGGTCGGCGGGTGGTGAGCAATTGCCCTGCGCATCATTTGTACATTTCAATCCTTTTATTACTACTGTTGTCATTTTATTAGTGTTATCATTATCATTATTAGTCTCTTCTTTTCTGTTCTATTAAATCGTTCTTATCTCAACCCAGGAGTTTTACTTCTTTTCCTGATTTTCTCCCCCATCCCACTGGATGGGGGGGGAGTGAGTGAGCGGCTGCGTGGTGCTTGGTTGCTGGCTGGGGTTGAACCACGACAGAGAGATACTATGGGACCACTATTAAATTAATTGATAATAGGAGTAGACAGATCTGAGACTGCCAATGTCATCTTTGCCTCAGTTACCGCCAGCAAGGTCTCCCAGGCCTTTGTGCTTTGAGGCAGGACTCAGGAAGGGAAATGGGAACTACCAGTGGTGGATGATGATCACGCCAGGGCTTACCTAGCAAACTACACCCTTACCAGACCATGGGAGCAGAGGGGCTGCAATCAAGGGTACTGAGGAGGTCTGTTCTGATCCCAGTAAGGAAGGCACTCAGACTCTGTGAGGCATCATTTAAAATGCTCTTCCTTAGGTCTAGCGCTATAAGGAGAGAATTGTACAGATAATCTTATGTCCCTTTAGATGGCTGGAACCCCAGATCGTGTAGCATGGATGTAGAAGAATGAGGAGGGTGGATGCCCCCTGTTTGAAGGGGAAGCTTGGATTTATGGGGGTCCTCCATGTGACGGGCAACAGGTTAGGTTAGCTTTTGTCACTGAGGATCAGAGGAGTCAGTAAGAGTGACATTGTGCTGGCAGTTACAAACTACTTGAGGATGGGAGAGGAAACAGAAAAGGTCTTTTGTCAGCAGCCAAGGAAGTCTCCATGTTAATGGTCAGGTGCCTATGGGGGACTGGCAGTGCCCTGGCATTCACCGGCCAGGCAAAGCAACAGGTTGCCAACAGCCTGAAGGATCTTGGAACAACTTCTTCACAGAGCTGCTAGGCGGACCAACAAGGCTGATGCTCACCTGGACCTGACCCTGGCCCACAAGGACAAGCTGGTCAGGATGTGATCACCAGCATCAGCCTTGGCTGTCATGACCATGAAACAGTGGGGTCTCAGACACCAAAGGGCAGTGAGGGAGCCCAGCAGCAGAGCACAGACTCTGGACTCAGGAGGAGAAGTCTTTGACTTCTAGAGGTGGTGCCATGGGAAGCAGCTCTGAAGGGTGAAGGAGCATGAGCAAATCTGACAGGCCTGACAGGACAGCCTCCTCCAAGCACAGGAATGATCTCTCCAAGTACCCATGCAAAGAAGCATTCCTCTCAGGAGAGAGCTCTTGCCATTAAATGATAACAGTCAGGAATGAGAGAAAAAACAATGCTCTAAAAACTTCATTCCAGAGGTTACACACCATTAATTAAGAGCTACCTTGTCAAGTAAGACTGAATGACAGGAATGAAATGAATAAATGTATCAACATCAAAAAGTGCTGTGATACAATAGGCCACTCTGAGGGAGTCTGGATCAGCACAAGGCTTTGTGTTTCAAGAAAGGAACACCAAATACATGTCACTAAATTAATTCCTGGAGCCTTGCAAAAGCACTCAGAGCTCCAAGAGCACAGAGGTGCCTCAGGGAAGTCCTCCCCTCACACATCTTGAGGTGTTTCCTCAACTGGTGTTTCTCAGATCCATGAATGATGAATGTAGTAACATGGTCATTACCTGAGGAAAGCCTTGAGAGGTTCTTAACTTGTCAGTTAGTGATTAGGCAGTGACTGGAGGTGTGTAGCGATGTGAGAGAGGATGAAGTCATTTGGAAGCAAGGAGATGGTTCAGGGCTTTAGCAAATCCTTACAACCATGCCTGAGCCCAGCAATGGAAAGCAGTTGATGTGTGTAGGTGGAGGAGGAGTAGGTGTGCCCTGGGAGTGTGGCTGCAGGACCCTGCACAAACCAGGGGTTACATGAGAATGTTCCATCATGTCTCAGCCTGCCAGATGGGGAATGCCCATTGCTGGGGGTGGCTGAACACTGCTCCTCATGGCCCGTGAGCCGACCTTCCTGTCTTCCTCTGCTTCACTACCCACACTTGCCTAGAATTCAGCAACATCCACAAGCCTGCAGCATGCATGAACCTCCTGGAGTGAGGTCTCAGTACTGCAAGGGAAGTGAGAACCTTTTGGGAGACACGGGCGAGTGCAGCGAGAGAGTGGAGTGTGCGTAGCAGAGAGCGTGTTACAGGCCAGAAGAGGACCCGAAGGAGCAAGTGGCAGTCATGCTACTGTGGAATAGTTCAAGTTGGGATTTTAGGGCGGCGGCAGCAGCCGGAGTAATGGCAGTGCAGTGGTGGGATATGGATCCATTCTGGGGATGCAAACAAGTCTGGGACTGGGACATCTCAGGTGATTGAGGACTGTCAGCAGGACTATGAAAGAGGCTGGATGAGTTGTGTGGAACTCAGAGGCATTGCCAAATCCCCAGAACACCACAGCTTTGTGTTTAAAGCAACAAAATCTACCACCAAGTTGTACACACACCCGCACTCACCCTGACCCTCAGTAGAGGCCTGAGCAATGCATGAGGGAAAGGACCTCTTCTACCAGGCCCTGGGGGTCAGGGCTTGGCCACTCTGATGATTAACAAACACCAAGGGCTTACATGTGATCAGAGCCACCAGCTCATTGCCTTTGCCACCTGCAACTAGTGTCTCCACGTTTTTTTGCCTATTTAGCCCCCAGGGACCGACACATTGACTGGGCATTCCCTGCATGGCTTTGTCAGTGTTGGCCCTCAGTGAGGCCTCCAACACCCTCAGAAACTTGGGGTTTTCTGCTGCCTTCCACTTTGTCAGAGGCTTGTTCCTGCTTTCAGTATCTGCAGTTCAGGAACTGGGCACCAGAGGGCTCCTTAACATGCAAAACACCCTAACAAGCCATGTCTCTGTGCATCACTTTCCCTAACTCTTCAAGTCTTCTGGGCCTCATTGGAGAAATTTCAGGAGTATAGCCGAGCAGAGAAAATTGAAATGATAAGTAACAAAAAAATCAGCATCTCTTCGTTTTCTTTGTCTTGCCGCTTACAGAACACATAATCTCAGCCTTCTCCAATTCATATTGATCCACAGCATCTGCGGATGATGTCTGAACATGTAGGAAATGGTAAGATTGTTTCTGTCAGACAATGTATGGGAGATCATTGTCCTGTGCCCCATCGTCATCAGCGGTCCCTCACCACCGCCTCCATCCATCATTTCTCTCTGTGGTCACCTGGACTTGCATCATGATTTTTCAAATCCAAGCTTTTCCCAGTAAAGTCTGTAGCTGAATGATTCAGCTCATTTGAACAGATCCCCACTGGCTTTATTTGGAGAACCAGCTGCACACAATCACAGAAGAATGTTGCTTACCTGCCATTATTAAAAAAAAAAAAAAGGAGCAAAGAAAAACAATTCATTAAAAAATAATGTATGAAGTCCACATTTCCTCCACTGAAGTCCACTTTCCGCTGCGTGTCACCTTAGTGGAACACTTTCAGTGAGATACTCAGGAGAACAGGTACAAACACAATGGAGGAGTTGGCTCAAGAGACCATCAAGCAGACTACTGAAAGACAAGGCCAGCTTTAAAGCACCTGAAGCTCTGAGTAGCACCTGGGTAGCTGAGAGGTGTTTGAATGGGTAGAGACCAATGAGGGGAGGAAAGCTGGATGGACACTGGGAAATGCAGACATCCAGGCAGGCTGCTGGAAAGATTTCTTTGGAAATGGTCAGTTCAAGCAGGACATGTGGAAACCCGTGAGAGAGTGGTGAGAGTCAATACACAGGATACTAGGCAGAGCAGTGTCACGGGTGTAATGGGGAAGATCAGGATATCTTCTCCTGAGCATAGTACCTGGGCTGGAAATTTCCACCTTGACATCATGGGAAAACATTGTCTGTGAAGGAGCAGTGTTTGATGCATTTCAGCTGATGAAAAATGTGCTCATTTTCTCTTTAAGAGTGGAGAACAGTTCCTGAGCTTTGCAGGCAGGCACAGCTGTGCTTGTCCATTCAGGCCCAGAAGGTGCTCCCCATGCCAAGGCCAACGCTGGGCAGGTGAGGGGCAGTTCCTTCAGTTTATGCATGCTCTTTGCCAGGGATGGGATTCATCCTGCCTAGTTTTGATGGTGAGAAGAAGTCACCCAAATGGCATTATTTCCAGGAACACGGCCATATATCAAACACACCTTATGTGGGGCAATGACTCAGAGACACTGCAGCTGTAAGCTCCATCCCCATCAGGCAGATCTTGTCCTGGGAGCAACTCTCTCACTTCCTGCTTGGTAATGGTGCTCCCCAACCATCTGCAATACAAATGTGGGTAGCAAATGAGCTCCACCCCGAGATTTGCACAAGCTCTTGGGACTCACAAAGTGCAGGCGTGCCTCGGGGAGGTCTTCCCCTCACCAAAATGTGTTTCCTCAACTGGTAGTTTGGGGTCCATGAATGTGGAATGGAGAGACATGGTCAATACCCAGGGAGGAAAGGGCAAGTGCTGCTGAGAAACACGGCTGCTGCCTGGTGCAGGCCCAGGGAATCACCCTCCGGGGATGCAGGTGTTGCTAAGGAAGCTGTCCCAAACAAGGTACCTTGCCCCCAGAGCATGGGGTACCTTGCACCTAAGGACCCATCCTTTTCCTTTGGCTTTTTCCAGGAAGTTCTCAATCCAGACCACTGGCCTTCCCCATTGCTCTCCCATGCTGCTTGGTTTTCTATACGGATGGCATCACCCATTCATCTAGAAGCCTCATTTGGATGGTCTTGCTCATTCTGTGGGACTTGTCCTGTAGGTCTAAGACATCCTTAACAGCATTTCACAGAATGACAGAATGGTTGAGGTTAGGCGGGACCTCTGGGGTCGTCTGGTCCAAAACCCTCCTCAGGCAGGGCCACCTAGAGCTGCTCACCCAGGACAGTGTTCAGGTGGCTTTTGAATAGCTCCAAGGACGGAGACTCCACAACCTCTCTGGGCAACCTGTGCCAGTGCTTGGTCACCCTCACAGTCAAAAAGTGTTTCCTGATGTTCAGAGGGGACCTTCTGAGTTTCACTTTGTGCCCATGGCCTCTTGTCCTGTCACTGGGCACTACTGAAAAGAGCCTGGCTCCATCTTCTTTGCACCCTCCCTTCAGGTATTTTTACAGACTGATCAGATTGCCCTGAGCCTTCCCTTCTCCAGGCTGAACAGTCCCAGCTCTCGCAGACTTTCCTGCCAGGAGAGATGCTCCAGTCCCTTCATCATTATCTTAATGGCCTTTCGTTGGACTCTCTCCAGCATGTCCATGTCTCTCTAGTCCTGGGGAGCCCAGGACTGACCAGAGCGCTCCAGGTGTGGCCCCACCAGTGCTGAGTACAGAGGAAGGATCCCCACTACCAGCCTGCTGGTGACATTCCTCCTAATGCAACCCAGGATACCCTCAGCCTTCTTTGTGGCAAGGGCACATTGCTGGCTCACGGTCAACTTGGTGCCCACCAGGACATTTTCTCCAAAACTCTGGTCCAGCTTTACAGGCAGCTGGGTTGTCCCCAGCACAGAGTGGTACCTGCAGTTATTGTCCCCCTCCCAGGGGCAGGACTTTACACTTTGCCTGGTTGAATTCCATGAGGTTCCTGTCTCCCCATTTCTGTTTGGCCCTTCCTCTGTTTCTAAGCAATAACATTAGCTCACAACCCTACCCCTAAATGGCACCCCCTAAATGGCACCACTCACCCTGTTGGGAATCCACTACCCTAATCCTTTACCTCAACCCTTGCCTCTGAGCTAAATCTCACTCTTACCCTGTGAACGTTATCCTATCGCTCCTGCCAAACCCCTGCCCTCATAGCTAGCATTCAAAAGTTGGCCTTAAGCCTAGCCCTCACCCCTGCCCTGAAGAACCCCTAATCCACAAAGTGAGCCCACACCCTAAACACTAACCAGACAGCCAAAGCAGAACACCAGACCATCACCCTAAACCTTTGCCTAATCCCTAACCCTGAAAGGCGAGCTCTAATCCCTAAACCTTAACCTGAACACTTAGCACCTGAAGCCCTCATTCCCATGCTCTAAGCCCCTCCCCTTGAGCCCCTCTCCTACCCTAACTTAGGCTGTTTGGTCCCTGGGGGCAGGGCAGGGATGGTGAGGTCCCAAAGCAGAGCCATGGTATTGGAAGAGGAATGTGAGGTGACCTTTATCTGATCAGATCCTAGGCCACAAGGAAGAGATGGGTGGGAATGCTGTGATGAGGTCAGCTGTGCCTCAGGATCTCATGGGCCAGCAGGAGACACATGGCTGGG